>NW_020442468.1:369882-442109 GCF_000699045.2 Agrilus planipennis
ACAAAAAAAAACGAAATGACTTTCTGAACAACCCTATATATTAATAATAATAAGTGAAATAAAAACAAATTGTACAATTAATAAATTGTAACAACAACGGTAATAATAAATAAAGTTTTAAAGAGCGATTCAACACCGAAATGTACATACACATAAAAATATTTGTGTGGCACTACTAGTGGAAAGATAAACTCAAGAAAACATGCAAGAGTTTTAAATAAATCTAGTAGTGGACACGCTATCATCAACTGAAAAGGTCACTGTCTCGTATCAAGCATTGCGTGACGCTGTCTATGTTTGGATACCTAATTCTTTAATAACACACATGTGTATGTATGTTTCACATACCAAGATGCAAGACGATCATGTTGTTTTTCTTATAAATGCAAATTACAAAGTTCATAAATTGTATACTGCACAAATTATTTTCTCAACCTTTTTAAATTATAATAAATATTATACTATCCTGTGTAGGAACTGCCAGAGTTGACAATCGGGTGAACCTTGGCCCAACATTGGGTTGTCCAACTTTGGCTAAACAGAGTTCATCCAAGGTTGGACGAAATTAAGCATACAACAATGGGTGGTTCAATTATATCTTAATTCCAACGTTAAATAAGTGTTGGTTATTTAAAATGTTTATTTATAGTTTATTTACAAATTTTATTCTCTCGGCCACCACTGATTTAACTTTGGCAGAAGGTTGGTTGTCACTAGGTCAACTCTGGCACATCTTTGGGTTATATGCCAAGACAGGCCCGATGTTATCATTCGGTAGTTCAACCATATCCCAGAGTTGTAATTCAACTTCGTCCCAGAGTTCATGACTGGCAAGCCAACTTTGGCCATACCAAACCCAATCGTACCTTACTACATGGGACTATGGTGGTTATACATGTTGGCAGTTTCGTCTTTCGTCACCTATTACTTCTAATATTAAAATAGACAATTCAAAGGAGTAAAATTAATTTTAACAAATTCCTTGAAAGAAAATAAGAAACCTGTAAATCGACAAATACTTCTTTTTTTTTAAAAAAAAAGAGATATGAAGTACCTACACGTTTAAATATTTTTACAAATTCATCGCTGCAAAGGATTACGTGAGGGTAGTTTCTGTAAACTAAAACATCTCACAAATCTAACTATTTGTCTCTTTTTCACTTCTGTTTCTGTTTCTGATTCTAATACCTATGTCTCTAACTAGCTCTTCATGTCTCAGAAGGTGATGAATATTTTTTAAATCTTTGTTTATCTTTTTCAACTCTAGAATGCGATTTTGTAATATCGCTTTGTAATAGTCAGAATACGCCATCAAAATTTCATTCAAATCGACCTAAAAGTTTCGGCTATGTTGTTTGTCAGTCACTCACTCAGATATAAAAAAAAATAATAATACATAATAGTAACTAACAGTGGTAAACAAATTCATTATCTTGCACGCGTGTTAGAAAACAAAAAGCATACATAAAACATTTAAAAAAAGCAAAATGTACATAGGTGCATTAATGTGACCTCTTGAATGGGATACACTGAAAATGTGATATAAACTGTTTTCGGAATCGTAATTAACATGCAAATTAACTTAAAAAAAAAAATGAAACGATAGTAGCACGTGTCCAATGAAGTGATAAATAAATTTTTAATGGTGCACGCGAATTCGAGAACAAAACGGATACACAAACAAGTGCGTTCGATCCATATAAATTGAGGGTAGTGGTACATGCGACAACACGATTACAACACAAATTATAAATTGGGACACATTTCCCATTTTTGGATTTCAACAATACAATAACACATCAATTTTCTTCACAGTTTATTCTAAATATTGTTTTATTGTTGTCAGCCGTTCATGTTTCATTTGTTTAAGTATTAGGGAAGGCGTCGTAAATATACTTAACACCAACACAAGTCACGTATACCATCGTAAGTGTGTACATTATCGTAAAATTTGAAAATATACGCGGTACCAGCACCAGCTACTAAATCTACTAGAACACTGGGAGTTCGATCGTCTTGCTTTAAGAAAATAATAAATGCTTTTGTTTGATTGTCTGTAATATAGACCATAAAGTTACTTAAGGAAAAGACAATTGTCATGCAGTATTAGACACATTTGGTAGCTGATGCTGGTGCCGCGTATGTTTTCTGACTTACGGTGAAAATGATCGTAAGCCTGACTTGTGCTGACATTAAGTATATGAAATAGTAATATCCCATATGCGACCCGACATCTGCCAGGGCCCGAATCTTGCTTCAATATAAATTATTTATTAAATAATCAAACTCGAGGGCAAATAAGATCCGAGTTTAAAGTTCAAAAACCCCGATTTTTGAGCTTGTTGTCTTAGTTCCTTAATTTTACATCAGATGCGAAGTTATGGAATTATAGCACCGAGCGGGCTAGAGGAAGACAACTGCCTACCCTCATCTCATTAAAAAGGAAAGGGCAATTTCTTTACAGACTTTATTATCATTACTTCATGCCACGTGGTGTTAAAGATGAAACAAATCAAATTTAAAGTGCTAAATTACGCAATCACATATATTTCAAAGTCTACGTGTACTAGTCTGTATTCTATTTCGAATAAAATTTTCAAGAACTTCTGTCTGCGAAGTTAATTCAATGAACGTAGGTATAAAGAAACAGAAAAAATATCTACAAGAAATGTCTTTTTTTAGAATATACACGGGGAAAGTAACTGGAAATAAAAAATGTATACTTATTAATAAATAAACTCNAAATGATCCAATTGAACCACCAAAATAATTTGCCATTTCTTATCGTCTAATTTGTCCAAAGAATTGTATTTACCCTTTCCCCCATTCCTTAGTTAAGTTAGTTCCTATCTGCAGTTTGTTTCTTTCTCCCAAAGGAGTCACAGTGTGGTTAACAATAAAAGATTTGTAACGAAAAACCTTTTGTTAGTAGACGGAGTTTTAATAATTTGTTAGCTTCCCTGACTTACAGTTTTTCTTAGAAGTAAAATACAATTTCCGTAAACTAATCAAGTACAATACATGCATATTATTAACAGTTCTCTTAGTTCAGCTTAATGGAATAAGTTACTTTACTTATTGTTTCTTCCCATACATTAATTATTATGCCACCAGATGCTGTTAATTGCAAAAAAAAAATTATAGATTAGTATGCTTAGATTTGCAGATGATATAGCAGTATTAACATCTAGCAAAGATGAGTTAGAGATAGCTTTAAATAAAATGGAAGCGGTATTAACAAAAGAGTACTGTATGAAAATAAATACAAGTAATACAAAAATACTGGTATGAAAGGGAAGGAAACGTAGGGAAAGAACGAATATAATGATAGGAGATGAAAAATTAGAAGAAGTGACCGATTTTAGGTATCTAGGAAGTCAGATAAGTAAGGACGGAAGGGGTAGTAGGGATATAAAGCAGGGTCGAGTCGCCTTCAATAAAAAGAAGTTCTTTTCAATTCTCGCGAACGGTTAATTTAGAAATTCGAAAAAGATTGTTAATGGTGTATGTTTGGAGCACGGCGTTGTACGGATGCGAAACTTAGACAGTGGGCGCGGCGGAAAAGAAAAGGTGGATAAAGAAGGTTAGAAATGAAAAGGTATTAGAAAGAATAGGAGAACAGAGGACTCTCAGGCATGAAAGTCTAGTCAGAGACATATTCGAGGCAGAAACGGAAGTTAGGAGTGGTAGAGGTAGACTTAGATTAGATTACTATTGCGAAGATTAGGTCAGGATAGTAAGGTGTAGAGGTGGGCGTCCAACGAGTCTTATGACTGACGGCCTTATGATGATAATGACCCATTTCCCAAATGTCGGAGACCCGCAATCCGCCTGAGTCACTTCGTGCCGGACGAATAAGCGGTTGTCCATTGATTTACATTGTTTTTAACCCATTCGTATTTTGAAGGGACGGGACGCGGGATGGACAAGTGTGCGGCAGCCTTAAGGCTTGAAATTTTAAAGCAGCAGTTGTTATTTAATTTTACGACACAAAAACTCTACACAAGTAAAAATCGACTGATAAGGAAATTGCCCACATCGCACTGATATAAACTAGTGACGCAAGTCTTTTACGTTCATAAATACGCGTTTTTATACATTGTTTTCGTGCAACGACAAAACAGCCTACTGAACAGTTTTTAATAAAAAAACAACAATAAATACTTGGTGGGTTTCTTAACAATAGAATGATAATAAGCGACTATAGAAAGCACATAAAGTCGTTAAGAAAACAGGAACCTAAGATCGTCGTAAATAATAGGTAGGTACATTTCACAACTAAATCATTAAAATTTAAATCATAAAAATAAGGAGGTTCTTTGTATATTTTCTGTAAATAAACTACCTGGCTGAAACCTGATAATAAAAAAGAACCTATTTAAAAAAAATATGATGCAATATTTTTTACAGCACACTGAATTGGGGCGGTACACATTTTTCTAATATTTCGCCTTTTTCACGTAATAAATCACATACAAGGACCCTCTGTTGTCAGTGCATCACACATTTAAAAATATAGTTGCTTCAGCCTTCTGATTTTTATGAAACACGATGAAATGCTTACCTATAAAAGGCATAATTTTGAAGAAAATCATGTACCTACCAACCTAATTCAGCATGCTATAAAAAAATATTGCATCATATTTTTCTCCTTACAATCCTATTTTGTTATCAACCAGGCATGTTTACTTACTATAAAAGTATAAAAGAAGAGAAAACCATATTTTTTTACAATATAATTTTTCTTTACTTTGGCACGGAAATCCGGTATTATTAAGGTGGATTTCCACTGCCCGTATTAAAACACAGGCCCGACTTCGCGTCGCAGACAGGATCGGACTTGGCCGCGCGTTAGTTGTTCTTATGTCCTGTAAGAGCCCCTTCTTCTCGAGTTTGAGGCTAGGGTTCAGTATTATTAAAATATCGCGTAAAGAAAAAAGAATGGGCGAGTTGGCGCAGTCCCGCCTGCAACATTAACGACAGTAGGAAGCCAACTTTAGGAAAATTTACCAATCAAACACTACTTCCTGTGCAATTCTAATCTGAAATGTGTCACATATTAACTAAATAACCATTAATTTGTTGCCAAAGGAAACTCATGTGCCATTTAATGTAAAAAAAAATGACCATAACTTCTCATATTACTCTCAATTCAAAGTAGTAGTTTTGGTTTCATCATAAGCGACTAATAGCAAGACAAAACCGCTCACAAACAGCCTCGTGTGGCCGTTACTGGAAGCAGCAAAGAGTACCGTATAACAACCAGTAGCAATCTCGTCTTAAGCCCAGGTCCGGACTTAGTCAATAATATCTTAATATGGTTTCATAGTTACCTTTGTTATCGATATAAAGATCGAATAATTGATAATGTTCACTCATGATTTATGCTACCTTTTACAAATAGGTATAATACAATTACAAATATTTCAAGTGCGTAATAGACAAAGTTGATAATTTGTAATCGAGCTGATAACGAAGTCTTCCAAAAGATCTAGTGTAAAACGTTTTTAATAATATGTAGATATAGATTACAAATTGCAACATTGTTACTTCAAGAAATATGTATATACAACATAATGAGTTAGATAAATCATAATCAGCCTACTTAAATGTACAAAACAGGTAAGGGACCATTCATAAAATATGTTCACAAATAAGGGAAAGGGAGAGAAAGGAGTACTGATTAAGGTGACGTGATAAGGCAAGGGGAAGGAGGTCTAATCGTAAGAAAATGTGACGTTCGAAGTTCATCAATTTCATTTAATTTTTTTCATTCTCTAGTACTTAAAAGTAAAGATAGTCGTGTACCCGGCATTAGTTGTGAATATTTCATTAGTTCGTTGTTAATGAGCATTAATACAGAAAATACTACAAATGGCACGGTAAACGCCACCTGTAGTACGATGCTACATTTTAGAATTACGTATGCTCCAACAAGGTCCATTCAAATATATGGATATCTACTTGCTGAAACGAATCCCGGCGTAGCTTACCTCAATGTGATAGGCACGTTACCATAACCGAATAAAATCATATATTCTAATTTTTTTAAATAATATATTTTAATTATTTTATTCTATTATTGTAACGTGCCTATCACGTTGAGGTAAGCTACGCCGGGATTCGTTTGAGCAAGTAAATATCCATATATTTAAATGGACCTTGTTGGAGCATACGTAATCCTAAAATGTAGCATCGTACTACAGATGGCGTTTACCGCGCCATTTGTGGTATTTTCTAAAACGCGCTGTTACGACAGCAGGTAAAAGTTGGTCTGTGTTCTGTCGGAGCTGTTTGCGACGCGCTGATAAGATCGAAATCGCGATACGCGTTTGGCAGTTTCGGCAAAATACAGACAACTTCGAATTATTTTATAGCATTAATACACTTTTAAAAAACATTTATGTAGGACCTAGAAAATAAAGAAACTGCAACGAACTTCAAGTACACATATTACGTATGCATGTGGACAGAATATGTGTAGGTATATGTATTTTGTCTGATACATGTCGAAGGTCGCATCTCGTGTCCGCATTTGAAACATTCCGGATGTGCAATAAACAAAACAACACGGACAACAATAACGCACCAAATTTTGAATGAAATAAACACACAATACTTGGGTTTTTTTATTTCAACAAATACGATTAAGTGAACGCATGTTTTCATATCTAGAATTGAAAACAGATTTTTAACCTAGGTCACACAATATTTTTTATTCATATTTCGGAGTAAATAATAGGTTCATTAACGTATGTATGTATGTATTAATGAACAGGCTTGTTCGAAATATACGTAGATTTTCATATCGGAAATGCGTAGGTTCTTACAAATGACGTTAGATTATCACCCAATCACCCAAGAGAACGGATATTAATTTGCATTTTTCAAATTTTGTTCAGTTTTCTATTAATTATCATACAGATATATCCCGAGGTTATCTGCTGTTGTTTATCTTTGAATTAAGGGAACCGGAGCTTCTTTGCGGCACACAAACGTATCAATACGCTAAACAGTTCCGGGACCATTTTTGGTACCCATAAAACCATTCCACTTTTCGTTAAACGTTTTTTTAAATTTCAACTTATCATTTAAAAGGTTGAAGTAAAAGCGTTTTCATGAACACCACGATAAAAGATTATAAATTTTGTCAACTTCGGTATTCTCTTCAAATCACCGCATCCGGTCGTAAATATATCGGGTTCTTCAGTAAAAATTTCATATTAAAATTGTAGAATCATGTATCCCCTGCCTCCTAGCGAGGAAAGAAAAATATAGAATAAACAGGTATTTAAAAGTACAGAATTTAACAGGAATCGATACGTGTTGACCAAACTAAAATTTTAATGCATTGGTCTTCCGCGAAGCGCTGGTAAAGTAGTAAATGGAAGTACGGGACTTCCACGTTTTCAGAGAAGGGAAGAAAAGCGAACAAGAAAGAGGTGCGTTAGTGCTGTGCATCGAAGATATGAAAGGTATAACAGTCTCTTGATTTTAATTTCAATTTAGTTATTATTGTATTTTAATTTGTATTTGAACTATTTTAAATTAAGATTAAGATTGTATCAAGCATGGGATCATTTGTTAGTTTATAAGTATTGTACATTTTAGCTCATTAATGTTACTATATTTTTTTTATCGAAATTTATTTATCATAAATTCCTCTCGTAGTGTTAAGGATTTTTGATGCGAACTTAATTAATTGTTAGTTGTATCCCTTCGTTGACAGATTTTATGTAAGGTTGTTGTTATTTCTTCGTTCACGTTTCCCTATACGCTCAGATATGTATGTAGTACAGAAATTCCCCGAAATAATTTCAATTGTACAATTTCTTTATGTAAGCCAATGTTTTCTGTGTGTACATGCATGAACTTCATCCCTCCAAGGGTAATCTTTTGTTATACATATCGAAACTGAAAAATTAGTGGGTTGCCATGGAACTATTACTAAGACAAACACAAAATTTTATTTGTTCCAAATTTAGATTCGCCACATTAACTAGTTGGGTACTTTCGGAATGTTTGAGCTTGGTTGATTCGACTAACATATGACAATATTCACGAAACTGTTAGATTTGTGTTCTTTTGGGTTGAATTTGAATAATTATTAGGCCTAGAGTATATCCTAATATTCAACTTATTGTTGAATTTGTCTTAGAACTTCAGTACCACCCCCTAGTTAGCTGGATAACTAACAAAACTTCAGTTTTGAAAGATTATAATTGATTGCAACGTATTTGTTAGGTTGTACCTACGTGGTGCTGATCATCAAAAAGAACGAAATGTTCAATAGTGGGAAAGAATATATACACAAATATCCGGGTTTTCATTTTTTGGACAACGTGTTGGCTCATATACAGGCGTTTGTGAGCAAAAATCGTAGTTTTCTCTTCCGCGGCAGCTCCATAGAAAGACCAACACTCAACTACCTTTACAATTTGTGGATTCACCAGAGTAAAATGTAAAATACAATGCACCATCGACAATAACGCCATCCGTCGTCTAAATTTGGACTAGTCTATACGGATATAATTTTATTTTAATATGAATAAATCGTTTTATAGATACGTGTACATAAGTGTTCATTTCCGTTCGTGAAAGGAAATTTAGATAAGTCCAACTCAATCTTACGTCAATATATATATATATATACGAATCTCATAATCCTCTTGTCTCAATCGATCGTTGAAAAAAGCTTTCCTTTCGATAACGTTGTTTTTAAAAATCCCTCCAGACTAGAAAAAAATGTTTGGCTTCGAGCAAATAATACGTGTTACGACGTCTAGACATTCGGTATTATATCCAATAATAAACAACAACGCACCAAGAAAAATGTTACGATAAGCGATTTTCATTTTAGCGACGGACGTTTTTATCCTCGTTTGTTTTGTCGCAATCTTGCCACGTCCCCTCCGTCTTTCGAATGCCACTCTTTCATTCGTAACACACTCACCCGCACACACAGACACACACATATGAACATGCATAAACATTCTTACAATTTACAATACAACGAAGCACGGTCACCGTTATCTTCGACATTAGAAACTGTCTAGACTTAATTAAAAGCAACGTAATCTAAAACTTCGTACCTCTTCTTAGTACTCGCGACCAGAAACTCTAAACAAACGATTTTTCTTCATTGTACTGAACAAATGAACTCCTGTAACAAGACGGGAGTTTTACCTAAAGATCGATCTTCGCTTTTTAGTACGAGGTGGACCACCTATTCTCGACGATTTCTTCCCCAAATACTCCCGTCTCCTCCCCACACACAACCCTTTTCCTAATTCAATCCTCTTCCAGCTCCCAACCTTTCCATTTCCTTCCCGGGGATGTACAACCTTTGGGTTGATCTTCCCACTCGAGGAAGGGTTTTAGTCTGTAAAAATCCGACACTACCTCCCTTCAGGAGGTGTCTTTTGAAGATTTCCCCTCCTCGAGAATAATGTCATGGTTCGATCACAGTCAAGTAAAATATTGTATTATGTGGCAAGGATGTTTAAGCCTTGGTCTTTGTCATTCACTGCTTTGGAAGCTTGTGGCGTCCTTATTGAGCATGACTGCCCAGATCGGTAATGGTCTTTAATACCTCCCGTCTCCCCAAACAGTTTAATGCACAAAACACCGACTAATCTTGAGAGGTCGCAAAATTTTGAAAATATCCTCTTTATTCAATTGTTCAATGTCTACAGCAACAGACACTTGAATTTTATTCGTACACTAACCGAGCGACATGGTCTAGAAATTTAGACCAAGCTGAGCATTCGAGAGGACGCCGGTTCAATTCCGGGTCCGTATCCCTTGGTCCAAGTTTTTCTGTTGGAAAGGTCTACATAGGAACCACTACAATTTCGATGAGGACGACATTCAAAGAACACAAAGGAATGGTGACCCCAAAATATTCTTTTGGAACTGCAAATTGCTAGCTTCGGTCAACGGCTATCACGGAAGGTAATCATCGAGATCTAAAACCATCCGGAGAACTTCAAGAAGAAGGAGGAGACCCTCAGATTCAACCAGATCTGAAACCCGATCCTCAGGAACACGCAAACGATATCGACCAGCATGCTATCGTTGATTGAATTGAAACAAGGACCTCCAAAGAATCTCGCCATTTGTACTAGACAAACATTAGGAAGCAACTGCAACCGACGACGGTCTTTAGACTCGAATTGAGACAGCATTAGTGTTATATTGTTGGGAATAAGGCACACCGTCATTATCATTGAAGACCGAGCGGCATGACCTAGAGGTTGAACCCATTGCTTAGCATTCGGGAGGACGTAGGTTCGATTACGGGTCCGTCTGCCTTGGTCCAAGTTTTTCTGTGGTTTCCTTGGATCACTTAGGCAAATGCTGGGGCAGTAATATTCCACATATAATCTTTTATTCTCTCCTTCCTTCATTTCGTCCGTCTCATCTTTCTCACCTGAACCTTCACCCACCCATTCCCACGATTCCTGAAAGGAGGCTGAAGAGGGCCTTTCGCTCTACCCTTCGGCGTAGTCCGGAGGGACTGCCAGGCCACCAACATTAGTGGCTGGTGGGAGTGAAACATTCAAGTTTTTTTTTTCTTTTGTATACTAACAGTAGACGGACTAACTTTGTAGTGTAACTGCTTAAATCGAAATGTGTTCAATTCTACAATCGTGAGTATTAATTTCGCACAATACTATGGTTAGTATATAATAAGCTAACACCAATGATTACGGAAATGGACCCTAAGTAAAAAAAGTTGTTGGGAATTTTCAGTTTCATTTTTTTTTTCTACAAGAGTTGCACCTACAAGTAGGAGTCTTGTTTGATGTTGGTACGTGCATATTACATTAGTTGACAGAGACGACGATTATAACTTTTATTGCTCTGTAACACAACTACAAAAAAAAAACGTGCAAGTAAACATCATATTTTTAGGAACTCCGTCATTTGATTCTACGAAATTAGGAGAACTATAACCGGCGATTAATTAACAATTCGCTGCTTATGTGTATTTGTATACAAAGACATACGTATTGTATAATTATTTTGAGATTGCGTGTGCGTCATCGACACAGTCTATATGAATCTGAATTACCAACTGAAGTTAGCAACAAGAGGTATTGAACTTGTCAATTGAAACAACGCTATATTATCAAATGATAGTTATCAAACCAGTGTTTCTAAGCAATCGATGAAGGCTTTCACGGTCAGTAGGTGAACTGATGCTGTCCTGATTAGGGCCCACATCCAGCATCGGAGTTGGAAGGAGCTCTGAAGGAGTTCGCCGCTCGCACTAGTGAGACGTTAGGAAAGCAACTCCAATCGACGACGGTCTTTAGATCCGAATTAGGACAGCATCAGTTCCAGTGTTTCTAAGTTCACATTTATTTATCAACGACGATATAAACCACGACCAAGAGCTCTACTGAGGTTGTCACACACCTGTCTGTCCCGAAAAAACAACGGATGTGATAAAAACAATATCCTGCCCGACAGAACGGTATCTGTCGTGACGTGACGTGACGTGACGTGATGAGATAGTCATATGAGCCCATCTCTAGCCGACAGTGATCAGGATCTTCTCGCCAAAGCCTGTTGGGCGCATATCTGTTTGCACTGGGTGATCGGGTCTTACAAAACCGCGGGGTCAGAAAGGAGGGGTCGTCCAGATTATATAGGGGTTTGGATTATCAAGGCCCTACTGTATACTTATTCAAATAAAAATCACAGGGTTGTGAAGCTATTAAGAAGATATAGTCCCGAGATAAAAATGTTAAGTCTCTCAGAGTCTCTGAAAGCGAGACTCGAGTCTCCGTCTCTCATCGAGTCTCTCTGGTGTCGCTGAGAGAGACTGTCAAAAAAACTGTTTAGCATCTCTGAATGAGAGACTTGAGTCGCTCATAGGGAGATTCTCTCTTCGTATCCAGTCTCTGAACGAGAGACTTGAATCTCTCAATAAGTGGTGTCTCGATAGACATGGTTAAAATTTTCTGAGTTCAACATATTTCAGAGATCCCAGTCTTTTTACGAGAGACTCGAGTCTCAATTTTTCAGTTTTATTCATTCAGGCTCTCTGTGAGAGATTCGAATCTCTGAATTAACAATTTTATCGTTCGAGTCTCTCATACAGAGATTGTGAGAGATCCATAAAAACACTTAGACAATAACTGAGAGACTGTGAGAGACGCTCTCAGAGACGCTGAAAGACTATCAGAGACTGGGGAGAGACTGAAAATTTTTGTCTAGGGGTATTAATGTAAGTCATCATTTACCTACAAAAAAATTCGACCCTATTACTATTTTAAAATAAATAGCGATCATAAATGGTACCTACTGGTAGGTCGTCATGCAGGTTACTATTATAGGGATGCAAAATGTTCCAAGAATTTTTTTTCGGATATCCTCATTTGTCCAAAGGAGTTACAAATATCTGTTATTTAATCGTTACCTACAAATGCAGGTTTTTTGTTTTTTGAGAAATGTTTAATTAAAAGAACGATAAGTATAAAATTAAAAAAAAAAATATGGCGCTACGCACAACTGCTATTATTATGTAATCAATTATTACAGAATAGAAAACTAGAGGCTTTATTATATTGAATTAGAGACAACAGTCAGTAGTACACCTAATCATTGCAACAAATATTAAAAAAGTATCACAAAGTAGTAGTAATTGCTTTTCATAATTACACTAATTAACTTGATACATAGTAGATGGTATGATTGGTTTTATAAAACTGTGCATACAGAGAGCATTTACATATGTAAATACACACGTGTATGTATTTTAAATGTACATATATGTATACAATTATTATTTATATATATATTAGAAAGAATAGGAAAACAGAGAATAGGAAATAGGCGAGATAGGTTAGTAGGACATCTTCTCAGGCATGAAGGTCTAGTTAGAGACATATTAGAGACAGAAACAGGAGTTAAGAGGAATAGAGGTAGACCTGGATTAGATTACTGTTCGCAAATAGTTAAAGATGTGGGATGATCTCGTTTTAGGGAAATGCGAAGATTGGCTCAGGATAGGATAGAGTGGAGGTACGTGTCCAACCAGTCATAGGACTAACGATCTTATGATGATGATGTATAATAATTTGACCTGTTATTTTGCGTATGATGGGCTTTCATTTATTAATATATCATAACCAGCATTCGCAGTTGTTCATACTTAAAAATTTAGCAGTTATTTGAATACAGATGCGTCCAATACAAATATTTATTTAAATTGAGGCAATTTTTTTTTATATTATGCTTTCTTCTAAGATTTCATTGCCGTTCCTCTTTATTTTAAGGGTGAGACCAGTAAAACTAACTCGGGTCCAATTTTGAACGGGTCTAACCAGTTAACGATACAATTTTCGAGAGTCAGCGTTGATAATTTATCTATCACAATAACAACAACAAGTGGAATAGAAAATTTATTATCGGACAATTAAAATTAATCAAATTGAATTGTATGGCGTTACTGAACAACCTAAACTAGTGTTTCGTTTGGTTAATGCGTAAAACGATATCTGTTTACAATAATAAAACAGCAATAAAGAAATTGTTGAAGTAATAATTAGAATATAACGCGTTAAATTTTCTTAATTAAAATATTCATAGATACAATATTTCTCTCTATCTATATTTAAATTTTATTGCAACAGGAATATTAACCAACCTTTTAATTAGGTCAAGCGAATTAATTAATATTCGTGATAAAATGTAGGTGAACTGTTACAATCACTACAATCATTGGCAACATTCAACTAAAATGGGCTTTTCTTTTTATAATTAGTAAAATATTTATAAAATTTATATGAAACAGCAAATTCTGAGTAAGGTAAAAAAAAACTACCGTTTTTGGGACAGTAAAATCTGGTATCGGTAATGATGAACATACTGTATGCATTGGATTTGTATCTTACAAGATCATAATCAAAGTACTAACGACTTAATTTACTGCCAAAATCCAAGGTGAAGGCCCTCTACTAGTCCTACGTGAAAAATACAATAAACAGCTGTTAGTTAATATGCTAATGACGACTTTAATTACAAGAATTTTAACACAATGAAAAAACCAATGTATAGTAATAGTGTACTTGTAATGAATCAAGTAAGGGATCAAGAAGCACTTTTTTTTCAGTGTATACAATTATATAAGAAGATGTAAAATTAGATCTGCAGGAAGTAACTTAGCTAGTCACTTTTGAAAAAATAAACAATGAAAATGTGTGTTATGCTCTAATGTGCTGCTTCGCAAAAATCGTTGTCAATGAAAAAAACAGCGGCGGCCATGCATGTATGTAATTTATTCGGGTTACGTTATGATGGGTTGACATCTGTGAAGGATTATACACCATGGGTTTAAGTTAGGTTATGGTCGGCAGGGTTGGCATGTTTAAAACTAAAACACGTATTTAAATAAAAAAAATTCTTAAATAAGTGTTTTGAACAGTTTTTAAAGCAAAGGAAAAACATCACATATTAAATATTATAAATTCTTAAAATATTGTTAAAAGTATGTTTGGAGTGCGGCGCTGTACGGGTGCGAAACATGAAAAGTTACAACCGTTCGAAATGTGGTCTTACAGGCGAATGATGAGGATACCGTGGATAGAGGTTAGAAATGAAGAGGTATTATAAAGAATAGGAGAACATTAAGAAATAGGCAAGGTAGGTTGGTAGGACACCTTCTCAGACATGAAGGATGTGGGTTGTTCTAGTTTTAGGGAAATGCGAAGATTAGCTCAATAGGAAAGAGTGGAGGTGTGAGTCCAACCAGTCTTAGAACTGACGACCTTATAAAAAATACTACAAATGGCGCAGTAAACCATCTGTAGCACGATGCTACATTTTAGGATTACGTATGCTCCAACAAGCTCCACTTGTGTGGATATCTACTTGCTGAAAACGAATCCCGGCGTAGCCAACCTCAACATGATATGCCCGCTAGCTTAATCGAATAAAATAATTCGAAGTGGTCTGTATTCTGTCGAAACTGCCAGACGCGGATCGCGATTTCGATCTTTTTGGATCTCTTCAGCCCGTCGCGTCTGTGCTCTGTCGGGCTGCCTGCGACGCGCTGATGAGATCGAAATTGCGATCCGCGTCTTGCAGTTTCGACAGAATACAGACCACTTCGAATTATTTTATATGACGACCTTATGATGATGATTTCGAAACGAAAATCCCAACCTAACCTAACTTTTGATTCTGTAGATGCAAATTGGTGGAAACAAAAGAACGGACACACAATATACTTTTTTCATGTCGTAGGCGTGGCTCGGTTTAGATCCGATTTTCAATTTTTCGATATTGGAAAACTGATAGGATTTGTAAGGAACGGCACGGCATGGAAGGAAAATAAACTAAGAAAAAGGGCGGAAGCAAAAATATGAAAGTTAAAACGAATGAAAATGAACGAAATGGCACATGATCGTGTTTTTTTAACACTTGCCAGCAATAATTGGCATAAAGCCAGTTCAGTCAACAAAAGTATATCGGTCATGCATCGGTTTTGTCGGTAATTAAGACAACATGGACTTACTAAACGATTTTTAAATACGCGACTTGTATCGTAACTTTTCTGTAAATTACCTCATAAGTCTGTCGAAATATTGGTAGGTACTACAGTCTGCAGTATGCATTAGGTATTTCTTAAATTCGTTAAAATACATAATTTATTTCAATAAAAGTTTTATTTGTTAATCTTCTTGGCTTTTTCGGCCGGACGAACGAGCAATATCAGTAATTTTGTTTTGCCCTTGATAATAATCCTAATACGGATTAGATTACAGCCGATTGTCATTTGTTAGAACAGTTGTAAAATAATTTAAACATATCTTTATTTGCATTACTAAAAATTTAAATAAAAGACTGCATTTAGATATTCTAAAACAGAATCTACAGGCTACTTCACTTTGACTTAATAATAATAAAATCTTGCAAGAAACAATATCCTATCTCACAAGCTACGGGAAAAATCCAAAAACATACAATTGTATTTGCATCACAAAAAAATAATTTTTAATTGTTTTGTGGAGTCATTTTAATTCAAATATCATACGTGATCACTACTTTTATCAATCAATTTCCTGTCTATATACCTACTAATAATTCCATTAATAGTAAGTATGTACATACACATTTCTAGTTGAAAACATGATCATAAGGCAACAAAATATATATCAATTGTAGGGCCGGTAATAATTAAATTCAAAGAAAATGATAAAATAGCATGAAACTGTTGTTTACTCGTTACACTGCAGTCAGATTAGTTAGTGAAAATCAATGCTGAAACTTGTACCTAAAGTAAACATCCTTTATAGATTACAAAATAAACATCATATTCTGGAATCTAAAAATGTTTACAGCACCTACTTACCAAATTCAACAAACAACATCAAGTGTCAAAGTCTTCCGTGATTTCTGATGTACGCGAAGTCAACTTCCGCTGATAATATTTCATAAAAAGGAAAAAAAAATATTGACTGTCCTCGAGACTAATTTGCCTTTGACTTTTTTTCCACTAATAATGAGAATAGGGAACAAAAATTCGAAAACGAATTCAAATTTTTGTTAAGTCTCTTTCATGATTACTAACGCCTTCACTTACTATTTTTTAAAATAAAAACGGAAAATATATGAACTGTAGATTATCTACATGAATAAACAATAAAAAAGTGGAAATAATCTCTCTTGAAAAACAGCAATGTCAAAAATCTTGAAAAAAATTCTGACACGTGTTTAATCAGTAAAGCGGTATCATAAAAAAAATTAGGAAGAACGTTACGTGATAGAGAAAACAACGAAATATTACAGAAACGCATTTCAGCAGTGTTTTTACACCAAATATATATTTTTTGTACATATTAATTGAAATTAAGTATTGTTATCATATTGATTTCATGATAGCTTTTGTTTACCGTGAAATCGCGAGCAGTATTTTCTCAAAATGTTGCTTTTGACAGAGCGAATGAAACTTGAACCAAAACACTACATAGTCTTTATTTACAAATGAATTATTAACTATGAAATAACGGATTATAACTTCAGGCACAATGAAGAAAATATGAATTAAAAACACAAGTTAACAAGAAGAAAGACAAAACGTAACTAACTCTAAATTATGTGACAAAATCAAAAACTGTTTTGGTGCCACCACCGATACCTGGTATGCAACTAAAGAATACGAGCCGGAAGCCAATAAGGGGAAAACCCAACAAAGTATTGACTCTTCCTGGAGCTATGAAATTCGTGTAACCTGCATACAGTTGAAGAGCATCGATAATAAAATTAACAAAGGTAGTTGCAATCGAAGACCTTCGCAGAACCTGACCATTGGGACCAAATCGGCCTATATAGTTTACAAAAGAACATCCAAGAGAGTTGACTACTTTGTATGCATTTGAAATTATGGAATATAAATAGGTTGAATAATGATAAGAAAATCTATCTCTAACAACTAAAACAAAATATTAAAAATTAAACTGAAATAGGTTTTTAAACCCATATCAAAGAGGTTGTGCATAAAAAATGAATTCGTCATCTTGGAATATACGCCATGATGAATTTTTAATGATTGTAGGATTGTAAAATTTTCAATGTCGTATAGGTACCAAGAACTAGTGGAAATACAGATTACAAAATTTTTCCCCAATCACAGAAAAAGTTCATTATAAATCAATTTCCCCATTGGAAGAATAATAAATTAAAACATATTCAACCAACTCCTGGTAATTATAAAAGAAACATGGAAGAACATACACAGTTCCAAGAATCTTACAAAGTATACAAACCGAACAAGTACATACATACATTCGTTTGCATCAACATACACATTCCACTGTTTTCTTTCGATGCATCAGCTGCAAGCGTGATCATATCATTTACCCGGAAATAGTGGCAGAAAGACAAATGTTTGTTTTAGCAAAAGTGCTAATATCTGCCTCTTTCACGTTCAACAGTAAGTCGTGGGATGTGACTCTGCAACAATGTTGCAGCAGTATTTATGGGGTCTCCGTCAGAACGAAAGAACGAACGAACACTTAACGACGACAGAGAAGACGTTTTATAATGAAGAATGCTTCTACAACATTTCCAATCCATTAATTAGTAGCGCAACGCTCACGTTAGTGATATCAAGAACGATTACTTTTAGGTACGCGTTAGTACCAGTTATTTTATTAACCAGTACTTCACTAGATACTCGGTGTTAGTCCAGACATAAGGGCAACAATAATGAACGACGCAAGGCATAAGGTGGTTCGCTGCCCTGTAAGGCAGTATGCATCCAATTTGACGCGGTTTGTGTTTGATAATCGACAATTTAATATTGAAATTGATGCACAGTCATCCATCGTTTTATTTTCTATCCTACTTAAGTAATGATACTCACTAATGCAGCAGGCACCATCCATATCTATCAATGGTGAACAATGTCGATCTCAACAGATGGAGCAGCTCCAGGCTCCACAGAATTGATAAAATTGTTGAGAGTTTTGGAGATAATGTCCTAAATAAAATAACCGTTTCCGAATAAATTTGTGTTTTGGAAAGGGATTGCAATGATGCAAACCCAGAACGATCCTCGACTTCGTGTGATTATGGAAATCGTTTGAAACCATTGGTTCTATCAGAAAATTGTGTGATGGGCATGAATGGATTTTACAGCAATGATTATTTGTGAGTTTCTGGTCCGTAATTCGACCATCCAAACTTAGACCTCCGCCATTTTCTTGTCCCTTCATACGAGAATGACACTTAGGGAGATGTTGGGATCAAAAAATGAAAAGACCAGACAGGTGAAGAGCCTTACTTCTCAAGACTTTCAGGGATATTATGAGTTGTAAACAATAATAACGATTGCATTGTATTTGTTCTAATTTAACCTTCATTGACCCATGCCACTGCCCAAGATGTAACTCGGTAAGACCCACTAGCTGCTATGTAAGCGGATAGGAGTAAATAGTGTTGTAATTAGATGAGTGAACACATAAAATTAATCTCTCCTATCCTGGCGTAGCAAAGTCTTAATAGGCCCAAGCGCGAACCCCTTTGATAGGGCATCCCATCTCATCAGAATCTGTGTTATACTCTTGATGGCCAAGGCTCTGGCAGAGTGTGACCTATGTTTTCACATTTTATTGGGTTAATGAGCTCCTGCGGGCCCCCTTCTTCCCTAGGCCCTAGCGCTCCGCTCATAAATTGCTTCGCCACTGTCCCTTCTACATTATTAACATCTACTTTTTCAAATAAACAAATTCAACTACTTAGTACAAGAACTCAAAAATAATCAGAAACCAACAAAAGATACGTTTCAAAAATACTTCTCTCGGATACGAAAACTTACGAGTACACAAAAGTAATCAGTCAAGCATTGTTAGACAATTCTGGAAGCCCAGAATTGTTGTTTTATAATTTGTTTAAAGTTTATTTAAAGAAAATCGGTAAATACGAAAACATGTTCACATCGACTCGCTCACATTTATTATTAAGACGTAAAACTTCATCGGCGAATGCCAACGAAGCGTCCATCTATTTAATATTAACTTGGTATTGGTATATGTACATATACACGTTTGTGTATTGGTGCATGTGTGAGCGGCGGGTATGTTAAAACTGCACCAAAGGTCATCGTATTGCATCGATAAACACGGTTTAGAAATGCAAACGGAAATTTTTACGTTAAGTACTTACTCCACGAGCAACGAACCTATGAATGAATCGGAATTATGAAAGAATATCTTCGAACAAATACACATCAGGTGTGATATATTGCGATAACATGCGCCTATCTATGTATGAATGTACATAGGTATAGATACATACACACACAAATACCATATTTACATTTAAAAAGAACAGCACGTTAAATTTTTAATTACGATACATATTCCATCTTTCGTTCTATTTTAATTACAACTGGAAAGTAAGCCGGAGCCAACGTACTCGCCGTTGGTACCTTAAATTAATAAGATTATCTTTTCGTATTTTTTGGTTTACAATTGTTTCGTATTGACATAAAACATTCTACCAAGCGCATGTGAATTCAAAAGGATACGGCGAGTTGACAACCGAACGTAGGGTTGTTCATATTATATGCAATCATCTAAGGGCGGCATTTTCTTTTGAAAAATCTCATTGATAGGTCATGTTATTTGCGGCGATATGCTAGTCCAGAGCCGGGCAAACTTTAACTTCGTAGGAGCTGCTACCTGAGGTTAGTTTGGGTCGCTCCATACCCTTCAATGAGTACGAAATAGTAAGCAGCAATGTCCCATATCTTTTTCTTCTCCCTTCCACTCCCACATCAAGCCCCTTCATCCCGTAGATAAATAATACCTACGAAAATTTTCTAATGATCGTCCCGAAGCTCAGGAGTAGCATGTCGGACTACGTTAACAATGCTATTGGATTCTATGGAAGAGGGGAGTCACCTACGAAATGGATAACTCGGCTCTTTTGACTCCCGAGTGCTCCTCAGGTATAGCCAAGGAACTCCTCGTTGCTCCTGCAAGTGCGAGTGAGATGATTCTTTCCTTTTCTTATCCCTTACATTTTGTAGGTGAGTCCCCTCTTCCATAGCCGAACCCAGTCGTATTGCGAACGTAGTCCGGCTTGCTACGCCTGAGCTGTGGGACGATCATTAGAAAATTTTCGTAGGTATTATTTAAGTTGCGAGTGAGGCTTCGCTCTTCTACGGGATGAAGGAGCTTGATACGGGAGTGGAAGGGAAAAGAAAACGAAAAAGCAATATGAGTCATCACTGCTTACTCCCAAACTAACCTCAGATAGCGGCTCCTACGAAATTAAAGTTTTATAATATTGCGACCATGCAAAAATCGAGGTACAACAAACCACGCTGTTAAAAAGACCATAGTCAAAACCTTGCCATCAGACACAACCGTGACTTGGCTTAGGTTCCCTTTACAGCTTCTACCCATTTATCGCTTGTTTCGACTCGGGGGTATAGTGGAGCACCCACGTTTCGTTCTAGTTGATAAAAAACAACCTGAAACTTCTATAAGAGACGCTATACGCGATGCAAAGGAGAGAAATCCACCTGGCGTACACTTTACAAAATCCTAGCTGCTTTGTAGTTAAGGAAAGCGTGCTCTAATAACTTACACTAAACTCAGAAGGAATACTATTAATGGTCAGACGCCTGCCACCATCAAGAAGCTGTTTAACACGGACGATATTGTCATTGGCGATAATGACTCTCGTTTTCAAAGTGCTTACGACGCATAAAACAATTCTAAATCTTGCTCGTAAAAACGTCTCATTCTTAACAAATACGTTGCGCAATTAATAATGGAACCTCCAGCTACTCAGCATCTTCACGGTGGGTAGTGAGAAGAACAAGGGAGGTCGTTCACGTGCTTCTTCCTCTCCGAACATTCCCACCCATCACCTCACGTTCAAAGTCTTGTTTATATTTGATTAACCCTCGTATCTATCAAATCTCGAATATGGCGCGACGGTTAATGACGAATTCCTAATTCAGTAACAACTCGATGCCTCCTGCATTATTTTTCGTAAACTGCATGTAGTTTTTATGACGCAAGTTGGCTTGTTTACTACATACATATGTAGAATGAAAAACTGTGAAATTCGTTTATTGCTAATGAAAGCAACAACAACGACATTAATGCAGACAAATAATTTCGACTTTCAATTGAAAACAAAATTATTTTTACATAATAACGCCGATAACCTTGTTGAAAATAATTATATGTATGTATAAAAAGTCATTTGTAGTAATTGTGAATCAACAAACATATAAAGTATCATTGCTAAAAATTGTCATTGCAAAATATGTACCTCATTCAGGTATTTCAATAGATGCAATGCAAAAATCATAAATTAATAATTTACTTTTTGAACAAAAATACAGGAATTATAGTCACTTATTGGTTAAATAAAGATTTGTAATATCTTTGTCTTCATTCCACAAAAAGGAAAAACGCTTGAATGTGTCATTTCCACCAGCTACACAATGCAAGTAAATGGGCAGTCCCTCCAACTTATACTCTAGAGCAAAGCTGGACGGTAGGGCGGAAGATCCTCTTAAGTTGAGATTCTCCAGAGTCGCCCTGGTTTCCATTGGGGACCGAATTTTGTGGGAAAGTTCGAGTTCATTTTACCACACTATTAAAGTTTTTTGTATTGATTAATTAGCGAGCGCATATGACAAAAACAGTATTTAGAAGGTTTTCTTACCAATGGGACTTTTGCTTAACCCTACATGTATCATCCTTCCTATTCTCCCCTACTATTGACAACGGCATTCTCGAAACATAGGCTGTTTCGACGAGTATAGTCCATTCATATAGAGAAAGGTACACCGTAAACATATATCGGTTGTAAGCAAAGAGGACAGCCGCTCGTTTACCGTTTGATGTAAATCCCGTAGCGCACTGTGAATGTTGGTTGTGAACTCAAAGCCCCTGGCGTCGCAATAACTTCTGGCAGTTACGCCCATTGTGCACCATTCTCTAAGCGAACGGACTCTAACTTTTAATATTTTCGTAACTGAATCGTTATCCAACTTTAAATTAGTTGTTTTTAGGATAAAAATGTATTTCAGTGAACTTTTGGAGAATAGAAAGTTATCTGCTTCAAAACATTATCAGTCCTCAAACTAATTTAGACGCACGTGGAGAATCTTTTCATATCGAAAACATATTTTTCAATCCAGTTTTTCAACGGAGCCGACAACAAACAACTCCTACTTTCCTCGCGCCGGCCGTACACATAGCGGCGTCGTTGTATTGATAGGTAACTTATAATGGTGTAGTTTGAAACTTTTGTTTACTTCACAATCGAGGAATTCAAATAATTTCATCGCCTCCCCTTTCGTCTTAAATTACACTTAGAATTACGCCAACCCCAGGGACGCACTGTGGGTGTCAGTTTGATCCGATAATTCAAAATGCATTGTTATGTTGTTAATAGCGGGCATCATCATCATCAAACGGGGCGTCGGTGGGGGAGCATCAGACGGCGCTATCCGAGGCAGTAAGCAGAAAGAGTGTATAAGTATATGGAAACGTTAATTATAGATGTTTTTCGTTTCGAATTTCAAGTAAACAACGTTTACGTAAAAACGCAGGGAGAGACACGCACAAATAGATTACGAAACGACGACACTCGGCACCAGAACGAAGGAAAATAACGGAAAATAACGGCCTATTCTGTGAGAAATAAGGATTTATTGTCAATTAAGGCAACCAATAGAAAATATGTATGCCACAAAACAACAACTTGAAATAATACGAGAAACATGCGAAGCAAAAGAATGGGAAAGTCGAAACGAAGAATTATGAAAACTGTTGTTTGACTATAACAGAGGTTATAATAAGGAATAAGAAATAGAGTAATTATTACAAAGAAAGTCGACATCTTTATGTTAAAATAACATCAACAATAAACACCCCGCATAATCCGTGTTCGCACCCGTACAGCGCCGCGCTCCAACAATCTTTTTCGAATTTCTAAATTAACCGTTCGCGAGCATAGATATGAATAAAAAACCAAGTGCATTCCTTGTTTCTAAAGGAAAAAAAATGATAATGAAAGTGTTTGAACCGGTCGCCGCTGATCTCCAGAAATATTCCCTTACAAAGCCAATTGACAGTTCACGTACAGACAACAACGCAACTAAATGTGCAAGAGATGCCTTTGGCGGAATTTTGCATGCGTTCCCATCGTTAAGAAAATCCTCCCAATATATTCGTGGGCCGTCTAGATCGTTATGCCTGTCCAAAATTGCCGACCGAAGACCGATATAAACATATCGACAAGCAAATGGTCCATTGTTATTTTCCCGCACTCGAATTTTATTCCGTCGTTTATCGGGCATCTCTTTTCCTCTCACACGTCGCATACGCATCGGCTCCGATCGTTTCCACTATGCCCATTGCCTGCCAATAATCCATAAACTGAAATATGCACGAGAGCGAGCCGTAACTTCACATTTAACAGCTTCGAAGGAGATCATCATTAAAACTGTACAATAACGAATCGAACAAGAAAAAAACGTAGATTATTACCCCCTAGTCCCTTTTGTGTTACACCAAATACCACTAATATCCTGACTGAGGATAATCCAACCTCCCAACCAGCCGACCGAAGTGCGAATTACGATAATCGAAAGCTGAAAGCTGGGGATCTGAAAGGTGCTATTATTTCCATTATGGGATGATATGAAGATACGTTCATACGGGGCGTATTAACTGTCACACGCAAATTTCGTATTCATTGGGAATTTTCCGGAACAGTTTAACGTAGACACACTATTAATCAAGTATGTAAAAGTATACATGGAAAATGCGGATAAACCTAATATAAAAATTGGAGACGGAAAACTGGACGATTCCGATTTTTGATATCTACGAAGTCAGATAAGTCAAAACAGCACAGGTTCTAGTCACTGATAACAAATACAATTGCAAGAATGTTTGAGATATGATTATTGTGGGAAGATGATGAAAATCTCGTGGATAGAAAGGATTTGAAAGCATGACAAATGCATGGTTTGTGATTTTGGCCCAAACCTGGTTGGTCCACAACTGGATAGTCAATGCCTACGAGTTAACTTAATAATGTACTATGTATATGCATATTATCTTCAATATTTGGAACATAATTTGGTAAAACGTTAATAAATGGCTGCCCAGTACTGGACCAAACATGGCTAAACTTGGCACTTGAAGACTGGCCGAACATTGGTCCAGTATTAGCAAGCCAATGCTTGATATCCCACTATAGGTCCGGATTTTATGTAAGAGAACGGGGAATGCCGATGACGTAGTAAAGCAGATAAATAAAAGATGACAATTCGATAATGTAATCGACGTCCCCTCTCAAATTGTTAAACAAATGTTTTTACGTGATGACTTGGTGTTATTTAGGAAATTGCAAGTTTTCATATCAAAGTAATAAACGAAATGAGATAAGTAAAAAAGGAGAAACGATAGTATAATCTGCTTCCTGTAAAATTTTCATAGAAACGTTTTTGACTGATGTTGACGGACTATCTATCGGGAAAGTCCAAGTTTTTTGAGTTGTCGGACAGACATGGACAACAATATCAATATGATGGGGTTCCTTGTTCTTTTGGGTGATACCTAGGCAGCTTCAAAAGCCTTCATACTTCGTAAGATTTAAAAAAATTATCAACTGCCAATTATTTATCAAAAAAACATTTTATCACACCATTTACACAAATAAACAAAATACTGTTCCCTTTTGTGACTGATTACATATCACTATTGTATCTCATTTAAAAGTAGACACCATCTACCCTTAAAAGTGATTTAACTTTCCTGTAAATGCCGATTTAGTAAGTACAGATTAAATATACGTCGTTGATTCTTAGTACGGTTAGTACCTAGTTAATACTGTATTGAATTTATAACACGTCAATAAGTCTGACGTCATCGAGCGTCGGTGTTCCGATCGGCGCGACGCGACAACTATGGCATCGAACACCGACTACTGCATGCTACAGATGCATGCTGCACACAAGCACACCATATACGTACATATATATTATGTATGTGTATAAACATTTACTACAACAATAACATAATAATATCACCCACTATAGACTATACATACTACAGTATACCGAACTTCTTCCAAAAAAACATTATATTTTTAATAACAGTAACAATTATTACAATACTGGTTGAACCCGTTCAAATTTGGACGGATAGGTATACTTCGTTTAGTTTCTGTAGCGATGCGACCTTCAGTTTGACTGGCGCAAAGTAGAAAAGAACAGCACTAGGCCAGAAAAGAAAGGAGACAACTCTTAACCGGTGAGGAGCGTATAATACGTACAGTACCGTACGGAAAAATTAACCATTTCATCCACTACAATTGCATTGCTCAAATGTGCTGTTATTGGTACTATTTACTACTGAAAATATCAACGAGATGTTTATTCATATTTGAAGACAAAATAGAGGCTTTAACGCTTGTTTTCGACTCGCACTACTATTCATGATTGAACGAAACTTTTGGCAGGTAATGTATGAAAAAGTATGTTTAATGAACAAGAGTCGAGAGTATAATGAGCTTTTTTCTTCCTACCTACGATTTTGTCAGCGCGCATCGAAGACATTGGAAGGAGTTCATCACTAGAGAAAGTAAATGAAGTATACATACGTTGTGCATATATACGTAGTACGTACCCTATTTATTATTGCATCAGAACTTTACAATATTTTATTATATAGCAAATTAATGAGATATTTTTTTTTTTTAATTAAAACGGGCTGCTTATTCTTGACCACTAGTGTTGTAAGTTGTTTGTTTGACCGGTAAATATTATACATAATAAGTTCAAACATGTACAACATTCAGTGCGACGAGTAGGAACATCTCTCATGATTTTTAGGACACGTAAATATATGCATGTACTTGTGTGCAATATGGAAGAATGTAGATGAGAATTTGCACAACAAATCGCACTTAACTACATAAATTTTTACACATATATGTATATGTATGCTATATAGTACGTGGGAGGTAGTCGCTCCATTTAAATCGGAGTCGAATAAACTAACCTCTTCTTTAAATACTTACAAAATATATGAAAACAGTTCAGTCGGTCTTTAAAATGATCTAAACAGGAACTGGGACAAAAAACCTTCTTCTAAATGGATATTTTTCCATCGAAATCCATTTAGTTTAACTGAGAATTAACGGTAAGGTAAATGTCTAGGTGTAATAGAGACTGTCGTTAGAATACGGAGGAGGAGAGAGGTAGGAGTGATATTTTAGAACACTAAGCTTGTGTTTTTGGTTGGGGAGGCACAGGGGGTGTAGCTGAAAATTGAAAATGGAGCAAATGGCAATTGTGTAATGTGTGTTCATAAGCTGATCGTCTGAAAGGGAAGCCCTTGTGGAACACTAGGGGTGGAGACGCGGAAATGCAGTTGAAGAATCGAATAAAAATAAATAAACTGTTAACGCACAGATGATGGGGACCATCTGTTGCGGGTGGACTGAAACAGATGGTGAAATTTATTTCCTGAATGACAATTTGTACTATTACTATCTATTGATGAAGTATGTAAGATATTATGTCATTTTCCTTTACAGAATTTATTTGAGCTTGTTCATTTCAACCAAGGACTTCTCTACTATTAATCATTTCCTCTAGATGAGCCCAGTTATTGACGATCTTTATTACGATACCGCATCAACTCATTTTTGCAGAATAGCTTCAGTTTGAAAGTAGGTAACTACCCATGATATGCCATCATCATTATAAAGTCATCAGTTCTGGTTCTGGTTGGACATGCATCTCCACATCTTTAAACTATTTGCGAACAGTAGGTTATCTAATATAGGTCTACCTCAACTCCTTTCAACACCTGTTTCTGCCTCTAATATGTCTCTAACTATCATTTCATGCCTGAAAAGGTGTTCTTCCAATCTATCTCTAGCCTATTTTTTATTGACTTCCATGGATTCCTCTGTTCTATCTAATTTTCTCTATCCACAGTATCCTCATCATTCGCCTGTAACACCACATTATCGAGGCGACTCGACATGCCCTCTGTTTTACATCTCTACTGCTCCTTCCAACCTGACTTATCTCAGTTCCTAGATACCGAAAATTAAGCCACTTCTAAGGAGGACTCTATGGAAGTCAATAAAAAATAGGCGAGATAGGTTGGTAGGACACCTTCTTAGGCATGAAGGAGTAGTCAGAGACATATTGGAGGCAGAAACAGGAGTTAGGAGGGGTAGAGGTAGACCTAGATTAGATTAGTGTTCGCAAATAGTTAAGGATGTGGGCTGTTCTAGTTTTAGGGAAATACGAAGATTAGCTGAGGATAGGAAAGAGTGGAGGTACGTGTCCAACCANAGAGGCAGAAACAGGAGTTAGGAGGGGTAGAGGTAGACCTAGATTAGATTAGTGTTCGCAAATAGTTAAGGATGTGGGCTGTTCTAGTTTTAGGGAAATACGAAGATTAGCTGAGGATAGGAAAGAGTGGAGGTACGTGTCCAACCAGTCTTAGAACTGACGACCTTATGATGATGATGAAAGAGGCGCTCCATTTCTGTGTCAAAAATACAAAATGGTGAAAATTAGTATACTTACGTAGACATAACGAGTAACTCAAAAATGCTGCCGATGGGTGGCGTCACTATTCGTGCCCATAACCATGCACATACGTACAACTCAAATATTAATCTTAAGGATGAACACAAAAGTGAACCATTTGTGGAACATTGATAAGCATTTTACGGCAATAAACAAACAACAGCGTACTATAACAAAAGCAATTCTAGGTAGTATTTTTTGACGTATTTCTCATTGTATGCAAACAACCAGTGTTCATAATACAGTTTGTGGTTTGTTGAATTTACGTCATCCGAGGATAGCATAAGTGTAAGTACGTATGCATAGGTGTTTCAATAATAATAATATAGAGTGCATTACAAACACAGCAAAGAACTGCATATATGTGGGTACGTAACACAGGAGATGTATTATGGGCAGGAATATCCGATAAATAATAAACAATCGATACAAGATGCTATTCAGTTGTTTATTGGATATGGAGGCACGGAACGACTTTTAAATTAAGTGCAATTTATTTTTAACTCCATGAGCTGATAAGACTTTTACGCTCGTGTAACATTATACAATGAACCGTTTGTTATATTAATGCATTTTTTTCGGAACTGATAAGAGAGTTACGTTAACGCATTACGAGCAACACAATTAAACCGTAGTTTTTATGAGTTTCGTTGTTATTATTAATACCTATTACCTATTACGCACTTTTGCTTACGATCACTGACAACAAACGATAGGAACAAATACGTGGAGTAAATTCAATGTTATTTTAGGCTGTTCGCACATTCGGCCATGTGTACTAGGAATGTAACGCAGGTAGGATTACTGGAATTGAAGATTTATCGGCATTGGAACTGGAATCAAATCTTATAAAGTTTACACATTCGCATAAACTTTATTGAAGTAGTTCCAAATAACACTTGTTTCTGACTTCATTGCTCAATACAAATATATTTGTCACACATCAAATTTAACACATTAACACTCATTAAAAACTCGGACAAGTTTAATTGAAGCGCGAGTGCACAAAATGCGAAAGAAGCGAGTGAAATAATAATCGGGATTCCCCGCGCGACAACCATAAACGCATGCGTACGTACTGGAAGCGGCTGGTTGGACCACCGATTTTAACCTCCGATTTCAAAGTATCGGAACCGAAGTCGGAATTGGAAGTGCAATTTCAACTGGAAGTTCCAAATTAATCAACCACTAACAGTCGTCACGCGTAATCACCACTGGAGATGCTGGTGGCCTAGAAGTTTTTGCTTAGCATTCGGGAGGACTCCGGTTCGATTCTGGGTCCGTCCGCCTTGGTCCAAGTTTTTCTATGGTTTTCTTGAATCACTTAGGCAAATGCTGGGGCAGTAATATTCCACAGACAATCTTTCATTCTCTTCTGTCTTCATTACGTCCGTCTCATCTTTCTCACCCGAACCACAACCCACCCATTCTCACGATTACTGAAAGTAGGCTGAAGAGGGTCTTCTGCCCTACCTTCCAGCGTAGTCCGGAGGGACTGCCCGCCTAGTTGCTAGTGGGAATGAAGTACCCAAAGGAAGACTAAGAAATGTTTTCAATTTTTGTGACTATGACATAGACTCTCACCATAATAATGGTTTTGTTAAAAGAAGATTATAATGTACCAATAGCATCCAAAGGAACCCATTGTATTTTTGATACTGCTGTACCTCCAACAGCCCAAGTCTCAAACATCCACATGGGGACATATTATTCCACTTGGGGAGTACCGTTAACAAGAGCTTTGAAAGCAGAGTACAAATATTTTTTTTAAGTTTTGTAGGGTTTAATCAGTTTGAATAGGACTATCACAAGAAATTACTTTTACCTAAAATTAGTACTAACTGGCGCATATATTACATGCTATAGTAAATTAATCATGAACTTGTCAACATAACATCTAAATGCAACTTTCGTTTTCTTAGTAATTTTCTTCAATCAACCATACACATAAATAAATATTGTAGTACCTACCAAGTACAAGAAGTAAATACGTTACAGAGTATGTTTGTATGAAAGGCAGGTATGTCTTTGTTAGACTAACTGCGAAAGAACTAGCGCAACGGTGGTCCAGTGGCCTACTTTCCAACAATCACGGATTGCACAACATCCAAGCAGCCTATGTTTACACTTTCGCATTGCGGAGAATTTTTGACTGAACTTTCTCAGCAGCCATATTATCGATTAATTCCATTATTATAGTCCAATATTCGCATACAACCAATTTGATTGACAATTATTCATGCTCAAATTTGAACATTTTGACTGCAGAATGAACAAAAACATAACCACAAAAAAAATAGTACAAGGCTGAGAAAATCACTGAAATTGTAAACAATGGTACCGCTTTTGCACATTTTTACTGATTTTCTCCAGGAGCAAAGAGGGCCCCAACTGAAAAATTGGAGCACCACCACTATTCATATCTGCTAAAGTAATATTGATAACAAAAAAGGAATCACATACATGCGATCCTAAAGGACATCATCATGATGATAATTTCTTTTTTTTGACGTGACAACGTTTTATAATTGGTTGGGGCCGGCTGCACGCACGAAAAAACATGACTCATGCGGCGTTACCTCGCTCTGAGGCGTTCCATTTAAGGCTTGAAGTGCAAGCGAGAGCGCGGAACGAGCGACAAAGAGGCACAATCGGCCTCCGCGTTCGGCAGCGTTCGACATCTGTCTCTCTCCTACTTGAGTGAGCGATGCGTCCGCGTGGACATCTGCTATACAATAATACATTTCCATTTACCTCCTTCTCTATATCCATACAAAATATCTATCAAACAAATAAAATTAAAATTTTCTTTTGAAAAATAAAACCGTTCCATCAGTATTTTCTTATGACGTTGTCACGTTCAACTATCGTCAGTAAACCGACTTTACAGACAACCGATTTTTTAAGGTATCATTAACTCAATGAGTCTTTGAGTCCCCTCCTTATCCCCATAACCTAAGCGACCTTTGAATTCTTGATGCAGTGTAACATTGAAGTAGAAGAAGAAAATGGCCAGTCGCTCGTTCCGCGTCTATCTGCCAGAGCCATTTTCCAATAAGAAACCATTTGACCCGGAAATTTGAGATTCTATTATAACAAATCATGTCGATCCGCATAAATATCAGCGTAATAAACATTTTTCTTATTCTTCAGGTCATAGAAGACGTTTTTCATATGTATGTAAGTGTATTATCATGATAAAGTCATTGGTCCTAAGACTGGTTGGACACGCACCTCCACTTTTTCCTATCTTCAGTTAATTTTCGGATCCTTAACTGTTTGCGAACAGGGATCTAATCTAGGTCTACATCTATTCCTCTTAATTCTTGTTTCTGCTTCTAATGTCTTTAACTAGCCCTTCATGCCTGAAGAAAGTGTCTTACCAACCTATGATGAGGATACCGTGAATAGAGAAGGTCAGAAATAAAGAGGTATTACAATGAATAGGAGCACAGGGGACTCTATGGAAGTCTATAAGAAATAGGCGAGATAGGTTGGGAGGATACCTTCTCAGACATGAAGGTATTGTCAGAGACATTAGAGCCAGAAACGGGAATTAGGAGGGGTAGGGGTAGACCTACATTAGATTACTGTTCACAAATAGTTAAGGACGTGGGTTGTTCAAGTTTTAGGGAAACGCGAAAATTAGCTCAGGATAGAAAGAAGTGGAGGTGCATGTTTAACCTTTAACCTTATGATGATGATAATGACGGTCTTCCAAAATAGAACGAATCAAATCATTTCGAATATTTTACATTAACACTTCAATCTTACTTTGCTTGGTAATAAAATCCAGGTTGTGGTAGGCTATGAATGTGAACTGGCGGAGATAGTTTACACACCCTTCTTTTGAATTTGAAAGCTAAATAACAATCGCCACCGTCACTTCTCTCTAATACCTTGTACGTATTTGAGTTCGTACTTGGTACGTTACTTGGTATTTAGGTTGTGAATATTAGAGCAAGTCGACCTTAACCCAGTGCCAGACAAACTTATCTTCGTTGTTTACTAACTAAAACCGCTGGGTTTAGTTTGAAAGTCATGCAAATTTAATGAAGGAAACACACCTGCACAGCCTTACAATTTTATTGCTTTTTGATATTGATTACCGGTAATAAATAAATAATTTTAACCGTGCATTAAATATATGCACAGTCGTTAGTTTTAAGGTAATGTTTTTGTTACTTTTTACAATGTTATTATTGTGCATACTGTATTGAACGATAAAGGGATCATATGCAATAGGTCTACTTATCTACTTGTTGGTGGTGATTTTAGTTAGATTTACTTTTAAAAAAGGGCATAGAACCTTATCAATTAGGTCAGTAGTTTTTACGTGGCAATAATCTCCAAAAATGGGCTCTATTATTCACATCCTGTACCCAGGAGATAAAAATCGGTTAAAAATGGCAAGACACGTTGCATGGCAAGACACTGCGAACGGGAAAATATGCTCACCGCTGCATTTGTTTATGTATATCGGGGTGAATTTAAGAAGAAGAGAGGGTGATATGGTCAATTTCGCCGTTTCACCTTTAGGATGAGCATAGGACATAAAAGAGCTTTTCGTGAAGACCGATTATTCCATATAAGTCGACGACTTTAACGAAAAGTTGTAGAACTTGGAAAGGCCTGTAAAAAAGTCCGTGATGATACCTACATGTGTATTATATGTATCTAATGTTATGGTTAATTCACAAATTGATAAAATATGACTCTAATAATAGTCGCAAACTGAACTCCAAGCGAACGAAGCCGCGGATACAGCTGGTAATGCACTAGTAGGAACTGTACGCGCATAGCAAAATTAGCAGTTGTTTTTTATTTACATTTACAGTTGAGACAACCTTTGAACTTTACAGTTGTAATTTGCTTTCGTGGTATTCCAAATATTTCAGTTACTTAAGCGCATTTAGCGTGCGCGTTTATTATTCGCTCGGGCATCCGCTTTTAAAGAGGAAATTCTGAATTCCACCACTTCTACATACGTCAAGCACCAACAGTTGGAACGACACTATGATTGCAATTATGTTGCCACAATAAATAACAACAATAATAATAATAACAATCGACAGCATGATAAAATGTGTTCAATGCACGACATGACGACACCAATGAAGAATGTTTTGCTTGAATAGTGTCGCGGTGTGTCGTCGGCATAAACAACACAATGATGATGAAGATACACAAACTTGAGTGATGTACCGTATATGTACTTGAATATGCCATAACTGTAACCGGATAGATCCGAAAAATATTTAGGAAAACAAGAAAACAAGTTCCGTTCTCATAATATTTAACGGGTAATTTAAATTAATGTGAAATACGAAACATTCCTAAGATACAATGTGAAAGGAGACCATCATAAAAGTAGGTACTACAGTTGAGACGATCAAAATTGGCATAGTCCGCAATTTATCTGGATAAATGTCTAGATGATGGCCCCCAACCCCGAAGGGAGTGGGTTTGGGTGGGATCGAAAGAGGAGGTCTCCCCCACCACTGTACCATAAAAAGTTCGTGGCGGTCTCACCCCCCTAAAAAGTTATGGGGGTTAAATGGGGTGGGGGTAGGGCCGATCGAAAGAGGGTCGTCACCTGAGTAAAACCCCATAAAAAATTTGCGGCGATTTCACCCTCATAAAAAGTTATGAGGGTTGAAAGTTGATTATTTTGACAATTTTCATACACTATAATTCAAATAAAATTCAATAAAAAAATTATTTTCAATCGGGTGGAGGTGGGGGATCGAAAGAGGGTGGTCACTTGAACAAAACCCGATAATCTAACCTAACCTAACCTACCCTATTGATAAAGATATTTAAATAATGTTTTATATAACTTTCTCAATATTTTTATGTATTTTTCATTAGTTTTACGTTTGAATATTGTTTAAGAATGACTATATAAATATTTACATGCCTAGAAATGTATAAAAATTGGCATATTTATTAACTTTGAACCCCCATAACTTTTTATGGGGGTGAGACCGCCACGAACTTTTTATGATACAGTGGTGGGGGAGACCTCTTCTTTTGATCCTTGGGGAATGGAGGCCATCATCTAGAACTTCTAAAATTTGGAATTCGCAAGGCTTCAAATCCTAATCGCCTCCTATTCACTACAAACCTTGCGTTACTAAATAATTCTGTATAAACATATATTTAAGAAGGTATATCGTGGAAGAAAAGGTAAGAGGTCCCACCTTACAACTGGAGTAAATAATAATATAACAAATAGTACTTAGTACCCAAACCCACTTTTTTAATGTCTTGCATTATGCACATAAAAAATGCTTAATTATAAACAGAAACTTGTTCTAGATATTCTTAAAAAGTGACCTATATTGTGTACAGCTGTTTACAAGCATTTTTGTTGCAATGACCTATAGCTCTATATAATCGCTGTATCAGCTGTCAAAATAACGAGTTCGTATTAATAACAATTATTTTGTATCTACTCACATCAAGACATAATAAAAAACATTACGGCACATTGTATTGTTTACGTATAGTATTAATAAGTTAATAACAACTGGCATAGTTTATAGTCAAAGGCCGTAGGTTTAGGCGTCGTTATTATTCGGTACCTGGCCGGATCATAAGATCCCGGATACAAGCAGGATACCAACCCATATCTAGTCTAAATCTTTTATTACCGCAACAACGAACCATTGCCTGGTGAGAAGACGTCTGATATTATACAGGTAAGGCAAAAAGATCACAAATTACACATTTTATTGTCTTAATTTTTTCTTTTTATGTAATACGAGTAAGAATGTATAATTTGAAGAGCGTGTAGAATATATTTTTAACCCCTTTTATCTTAATATATCGCGTGTATCTCTGAAGAATGTCTTAACCTAACCGAATTCCCAAAATGTTTTGAACAAAGCATCAATACTCTTAAAAAGATTTAAATTGTTCCATTAAATTTATCCGATATGGAAAGGTAGCTGAAGGTATTTGTACATGTTTTCTTAGGCCATCTTGTATTTTTCAGAGGATTATGCGGGGGTGGCATGTGACGATGGCATATAATAGAATATCCCTATATCGGTGGTCAACTAACCGCGGTCAAACGTTTAAAAATCAACACCTTAATTATAATACACAATTGACATAAATTCAATTTAAATATAAATTTGTTTATAACCAATCAACCTTATCTAACGACACAAAGATTACTCACTAGTGCGTACTACGAATTAGTTTTTTACGTTAGATTTTTTACTATTTACCAGTGCTTAATGTTGCAAGTGTGTGGGTATGCAACTGAAATTGTTAATTGGACAAAAAGTTTCGTTACAAAAGAAATTTAATTCCACGCCTGATCATTTCACATAGACTTTTCAAGAAACTTTCTATTACGTTTCGAACGTTAAAAATCTGCTTTAATTCAGATTAGGTGCGGCTTCTACAAAGCAATTCCACATCGGCAGAATCTTTCTATATCTTCTAACTTATAAATTAACTTGGATACGCAAAATACAAGTACCAGGCATACGTCCAAGAAAGAAGTTTGTTCTGCAGAGAAACAGGAGTTAAGAGGACTAGAGGTAGACCTAGATAAGATTACTGTTAAGGATGTGGGTTGTTCTAGTTTTGGAGAAAAGGGAAGCTGAGCTCAGGATAGGAAACAGTGGAGATGCGTGTACAACCAGTCTTAGAACTGACAATCTAATGATGATAATGATGATAGATATAGCACACAATAAGATCCAACGTCTGTCCATCTTTACACATAAAAGTATTTATTAAATACCTGTCATTGTTTTTGAGATGTGAAACATCTTTACGCATACATGGAAGTAATTCAAAAACAAGACCGTCATTTCGACTCAACATCAATGTTTCACATCTACCATTACAAACTTTTTTACTTGCAAAATTTGAGAGCATTACTTATAACCGTTAAATACATGGGTCAATTTCGGAAGGCGATGTCCGCCATAAACAATTGAGATCAAGGAGAGTTACTTTACTTTGCTATATTATATACGAGAAAAGGGTCAATTGATGTAGGTAAAAAAAACTTTAGGATATTTCATTCGGGCGAGCAGTCCCTCTGAACTACTCCGGAAGGTAGGCAGAAGACCCTCGATCCTCTACGAAGCACCAGTTTAAGTTTAAGATAGGTAAGAATATACTAGAATGTACTTGAATGCTTCTAGCGTTGCCTTGGAGTAGGTAGAATATTTTGGTATGTCAGGAATTATCTTCAGTTAGAATATGAGTGGTACTCACTCCAGCCACCAGAATCCATTCCGCCGATTCCTAAAAGGAGGCTGAAAATGTATGAGTTTACCATTGGCTACCAAACACCCATTTGGAAACCTACTGGATTGTAACACTTCATATATTTCGACCAGTGGCCCAAAAAATATTCAGAATCTTCTATAATGTGCCAAAATTCTCAAGTAAAATAAAAATTTTCCACCATTTTAAAAATGTTAGCCTCCGTCAATGATCTTATAATACTCAATATTTGGTCTCCCACGTCAGCTCTAGCGACAACTTTTGTCCTATCTGAGTAACCCATAATTCCTTCACAATAACACGATCCATGCACCAGGAAAGGTTCTTATACATTTTATCTCGTGCCTACAAGGTAGTATTATTTGTACTACAGTCAGTATTTCCGCAAACTAAGCAAAACGCAAATAATAGATTACGTTTTCAGTTCTTCCTACACACGTAGTCGTGCATGGTGCTAGTTATACAATATACATATACAACATATACCAGCATACGTGTACAAACACACGAACCTTCTCCTGCTACTGCTAGTAAGTTCCTGTCAGCGATTTCATAGCAGACTCGTGCCTCCATTTCGTAATGGAAACTTCTACTCTTGTGCCACAAATCGCGTAACCATCACGTCGTTTATGTAGAGTACAGTTGACAAGTTTTAATAGGCCGTTTGATAATTGAAAGCTTCCATCATTACAGGGATTTTTAAGTCTTAAGGTACCTACTACAAGAATAAGGTACACACACTTCTTCTTTTAATATAAATTCACAAAAAATCTTGTAGGAGGCAACTTTTGCTTCGACTACACGGTTCAACAAATTCGGAGGTTGACTCAGCACCATACTAAGATTTTCAGATATTTTACCTAACCTCAACAACAAAAAATTCACTTTTTGTCGTTTTGAAAAAAAATCGGTTGTCTGTAAAGACTGACGATAGTCGAACGTGACAACGTCATAAGAAAATACTGATGGAATGGTTTCATTTTTCAAAAGAAAATTTTAATTTTATTTGTTTGATAGATATTTTGTATGGATATAGAGAAGGAGGTAAATGGAAATGTATTATTGTATAGCAGCTGTCCACGCGGACGCATCGCTCACTCAAGTAGGAGAGAGACAGATGTCGAACGCTGCCGAACGCGGAGGCCGATTGTGCCTCTTTGTCGCTCGTTCCGCGCTCTCGCTTGCACTTCAAGCCTTAAATGGAACGCCTCAGAGCGAGGTAACGCCGCATGAGTCATGTTTTTTCGTGCGTGCAGCCCGGCTCCATCGAATTATAAGACGTTGTCACGTCAAAAAATTACCTAAACATGAAGTTGTAGAAGATAATAACCAAGGCAGGGGTCATTTTCAAAGTATGTACCAATAATTCGAATCTAACCTCATCAGTATGCCCCAGCATATTAATATACTGAATTATCTTAATTGGGACATTCTAGAAAAGCAAAATAAGTAATGAATTACTGAAATAAAAGTAAAACTCTCATTCATTTCAATAATTCTAAACGAACTTCGCCTTCCTAATTTGACCTAGTCCTTACTAGGTAGGTACCCATTGTAATCAACGAATAGTCCGTCCAAAGACTGGTTGGACACGTATACGATACCCATTTCTATCCTGAGCCAGTTTTTGTGATTTTCTAAAACTTAGAACCATCCTACATCCATAACATTTGTGATCAGCAATCTAGGCGTACTTCTGCTCATATTTACCACTATTCCTGATTGTAGCATGTCTCCATAACTACACTTCCATGTCTTAGCAGGAGCTCTATCAAGAAGCTACCTCTCCTTTTTCTTATGAATTTCCATAAGGCCCAGTAACTATTCATCACCATTATCATTAGGTCCTCAGTCCTAAGACTGGTTGAACATGCATCTCCAGTTTTTCCTATCCTGAACCAATCATGCATTTCCCTAAACTAGAACATCCCACATACTTAACTATTTGTGAACAGTAATCTATTCTAGGTCTATCTCGACTCCTTTCAATTTCTGTTTCAGCTTCTACTATGCCTGAGAAGGTGTCCCATGAACCTATCTCATTTATTTCTTATTGACTTCCATAGAGTCCTTTGTTCTCCTGTTCTTTATAACCATCTCTATCCACGGTAACCTCATCATTCGCCTGTAACACCACATTTCAAGCGCTTCTAACCTTTCCTTTTCCGCCGCGCCCACCGTCCATGTTTCGCACCCGCGATCCAGACATACATCCTTTTCCTCTGTATTATATCTCTACTGCTCCTTCCGTCCTGACTTTTCTGACTTCCTAGATACCGAAAATCAGCCACTTCCTCTAATTTTCGTCTCCTATCTTTATATTCGCTGTTTCCTTTTACTTGTTCTTCCGATGCATACCAGTAACTATAATTACTTACTACAAATTTTTGGCGTGTACAGTACGAAGATAGCTACTCATCTTATTAGACAGTTCCAACAAGTTATCCCGTGTATATATATATATATATATATATGTATCTTGACAGTAAGTATAATAAATTTTGGACGAAATTGAGGTGAAAAAACCAGCAACAAATGGCGTCACTTTGACCGCCGGGACCTTTGGTCTTATTTACTATTTGTAACAACCGATTCCCAGAAACTCCCATCAAAACGACGACACGACCAGTTTCAGTTTTCTTGTTTACTTACAAAAATGTTTAGACCGCTTTTAGAAATATTCCATTCAGCACCAACGACCGATAACAATTAATCACATACATAGTTTGTACGTACATGTATATGTATATACTTAATAGTCACGTCACAAAAATAACTCCATCTATTTATCTATTTATATACGTACACACGTATATATGTATGTGTGCTTTGCCATACGCGTATTTAGAAATATTTACATACTTGGACATAGACAATATGTCATGAACAAAGTAAACTTTCGGTTATGGAAATTAATTATTGGCTTAAAAATGGACATTTTGTTGTTGCTTCTGAACCATTTCTTCATTTAGTAGGTGCATCTCAGTCGTATTACTCAAGAGATGCTTCTCCTTTCCATGCTTCCCTAAAACTGTAGCATCTCGATTCTGATCACTTTAATTTCAGTATAGAGGTTAGAACATTGCTACTGTAAAAACGATTCATGATATTTGCCTTAGCTGGCAGGGTAAAGTGTTCTAAACATAGAAATTACCCAATTCTTTTGATGTCGCGTGGATTATACTTAGCCTATACTTGGGGTTCCTCAGAATGTTGAACTTTCTTCAAAGTCTAATACTGGCAACATCCTCAAATTCTACTTGTCTGCATCTGTTTCTATTAAACATCAATTGTTGTAATGTTATTCCTTTGGGTTTATCAGTGTCCACTGCAATTCCCACCCGACATCTCACATGGACATTTTGTCGTTGCTTCTGAACCATTTCCTCAATCTTTTCAGTCGTTTTAGTCAAGAGATGCTTCTCTCTAACTAAAGGATCTCGCATCCTCACATTTGTGAACAGTAATCAAATCTAAGTCTACCTCTACTATTCTTAGATCCTGTGTCTGTTTCTCAAATGTTTCTAACTAGTTCTTCTACCAACCTATATGACCATGATCTATTTCTTATTAACTCCCCTCTGTTCTTCTACTTTTTCTAATACCTCCTCATTTCTCTTTTTTGTATTTATGAAAAAACGTTTTCAACCATCTCATTGAAGATCCATTACAAAGAGGTCGATTGTTTACACTAAATTTGAAACGAAGCTTCATGACTGTTTAAAGACGTTTGTGACGGACATTGAAAGCCTATCACAACAAGAAGTTATCCCGATATTTAGTAATGGGAAATTGGGATCTTTTTTATCACCAGCTCTGGATTACTTAAAAGAGTCGAGTCATAGGCAATGGATCTTGTATCTGCATGTTCCGATGGTATAACTGCATCTGCATTTAATAGGATTGAGATTGACCCATATCTTCGAAACAAATTATGGGAAGCTACATAGACTATAGACGATTATTTAATCAAAATATAATTATGTCGTACCATGGGGGATACCTAAGTCCTGAATCTTTTGATTCTTGCTTCGAAGAAATCCAAAAATGCAGGAATTGTTCATCGCACTAGTTCACTGTTCGTAGCGAGGATTTTACTGATCCTACTGAAATACGTAACTCGCCATTCAAAATTTCAGGAGCCGGTTCATTTCTCTTCCTGTTTTTAAAGATCCAAATCAGTGAACATCACCACCGTCATTAGTTTAGCCACCGAACAAGAGTATCATTCGTTATCATACAGACATAATTTTATTCCTTAAACCTTTGTTGTTACTTTTAAATGTAGTAGTGCTTTGTATTTGTATTATCACTGCATGTTTTTTAAATAGTTTAGGAGGAATGTTGGGTTTTAGTATCTTACTTAACGCAATCCCAAAGAAAAAAAAAATTAAATTTGTAAGTATGCAACAACTTTTAAGGTCTTGAAATACTTCACTAGCAGCAAATACAGACTAGATGGATACATTGCCTCTATTTGAATATGTTTGAAGCATTCAAAACAATATCGTTGCCTCCCGCAAGCAAGGACAAAAGAAAATTTTGGCATGAAATGTTAAGGTTATTATATCTACACTGTTATTAATATTATCTTGTTGTCCGCATTTTAACCTAATTAATTTTGTTTTCTTTTTTGTCTTTAAATGCTTTTGCAAATGACAGAGTGAGCTAGAAATCATGCAAGTGTACTTTTATGGAAAGCAATTTCGTTATCAATATACCTACTAATTGATTGCAGACACAGATTGATAAAGGAAGCATTAGAAACAATAAATTAAAAACTGTCGAAAACAAAGGAACTGAATCGACTATATCCTACAAGGCCGTTTTTTAAAGTACTTATTCAATTTTTAAAATCACATTACAAAAAAAAACATCTGGTCCTTATCACAATGTCCTAACCTTGATAAAATAACACGTCGGTTATCTTTCGGTTCCATCTTGTACGACTTTAATGTAACAGCTTTGAATTGTTTTAAAATGTATCGTACGTTTTAATACAAAAATATAAACAAACTTGCTATCATATCCAAATAAAAATAAAACTAAACTTTGATAACCACAGCGTTGATTGCGCTTTTTTATAGCGTTATTAAGTAAGTTGATGAGTTATCTGTGCGAAATTGAATTTTAGCTTTAAATACACTCTCTCACATCATCGTTTTGCGTTTTTTTATAATATTATTAAATTGTTATAAATTGGGGCGAGTGAGTTATCAATGTGAAAATAAATCTTGACTTACAATACTATTATCCCGATATCTAGTACAAAAATATACAAATTATAAAGAAAGGTACATAAATAATTCTCTGAAAGTTTATGCCACAAGACCCAAACTATTGTTTTTTTACATACTCATAGAGGTAAGGCAAATTATTTAATAATTTATTAATATTTCTTTTATTGATTTTTATTGAAATATTGTTGTTTGCAGTATCACAGAGTGAAAATGGATATTGGAAAGTTTTTCCCTTTGTAGATCTACTTTTCCAAGCACTATGAACCCAAATTTTACTTCCATGTACATTTTTCCTTTTCTTTTAAAACTAACAGTACCTACTACAGCTAAATTTGTATTTCTGAAATTCCAAAACATATTCGGACTCTTGGGCATACCAAAGCACATGGTACAAGAGTTAAGAATAAACTGTAGGCTTGTATAGTTCACGAACGAACTAGTTCGCCAGAGTTCGTTAGTTCAATTATCTACCGGGCAATGAAGGTAGCGTAAGAGACTCCTGATATACCTCCTAACCCGAAACAACGGAAATTGATCGACAGTTTTGGTTGTTTTACCGACAGTCCATTCTTTTTGACATGTATTTTGGCGGTTTGGGAGTCCTGGAACAGCAATAAGATTTTTCCAGAAATTTGATATGATGTGGATCAATATCAGATAATTCCATCATTGATTGAGAGGTCTCTATCTTCTTCTCTACCTGAAGCGAACGAACTATAAGAGCGGAGTATTTAGAGGAAGAATAATGAAGTAAGTTGAGCGCTGTTTTTACTGAACTAAAATGCCCAAGTCTTGTAAAGCCGCGTGAGTCGTACATAGCTCGTTTACTGACCATTGTGACTTTGGAGGTACCCGTAGAGTATTACTAGAATCCAAAACTTCAGAGAGTTTGACATTGAGCCATTTTCCATCAGGATCTGTTTACATAATTTGCTGGACGTGTGGAACATGCTAGTTCATTTAAGTACGTCTATCTAAAAATATCACCTTCTACTCTGAGAATTGTTCTAAACTAACCGAACTTTCAAAATCTTTTGAAGAAAGTGTAAATTTGAATTGCATTTATTAGGTTTATACATTTTACTTTATTATTTGTATGAAAAGATCGGACAGATGTACATATCTTCAATACCGAGAGGCATGACCTAAAGGTTAAGGTCATTGCTTAGGATTCGGGAGGACGTCTGCCTCGGTCCATGTTTTCTGTTATTTCTTTGGATTACTTATGCAAATTCTGGGGTAGTAATATTCCACAGATAATCTTTCATTCTCTTCTGTCTTCATTACGTCCGTCTCATCGTTCTCACCATAACCACCACCCACCCATTCCCATGATTCCTGAAAGGAAGCTGAAAACGGCCTTCCGCCATACCTTCCGGCGTTGTCCGAAGAGACTTCCCAACTACCAGCATTAGTGGCTGGTGGAAATGAAACATCCAAAAGTTTTTTTTCAATACTTGTACCTGTACCTAGGTATACGGCATGGCCCAGATTTGAAATTTAACTGTGACCCAGCCCTGGCAATCAGGCATGGGCCAGACTTAAAACTTAACTATGCCCCAGTCCTGACAATCAGGCATGGGCCAGACTTGAAACAACTATGGCCCAGCCCTGGCAACCAGACATGGGCCAGACTTCAAGCTGAACTATGTCCCAGCCTTGGCAACTATGTGTGGGCCAGTCTTAGTAACCATTATTGGGCCAGCGTTATCATTCCAGACTTTGACCAAGACTGGGCCAAGTCTGGCCCAGAGTTCTGCATAGTTGGACCAAGGCTGGTCCAAGCCTGGGCCCGCCGTACTTTCCTACATGGGCTGTACTACCACCTGCCTCATTGATTGATAAACCCTAAACAATTATTTTGGGGATACATTTAAATAACAACTCCCGTCGCTAGAAGTGCACGAATACGAAATATGAATAAAACGAAACCATTTCACAATGTTCGGCTTTTGTTTGTTTTACACACTATTGTTGTTTTCATTTTGAACGTCTACATAATGGACGAACTGATGAGTAACAGGTAGATCGAGCCGATGTGTTCGCCATTCACCACATTCGTTCGTGTCACCATCTAATAATACCTAGTCATAATTTGCTACAAGTTTAAATGATGGATAAATTGTTGTTAAATTGTTTGCAGCAACTCCATTATTGGAATCGGATCAGCAGAAAATGTTTTATATTTATATGACTAACGAGGTGATAGGCCTTCTTATATACATACACATGTATAAAACACTGTTTACAAAAACAAAATTATTACAGAAGGCCATTATCTCATTCCGTATTCACGTGAATCATTAGCAATTTGCTTTCGGCTATTGTTTTTATGGTTGCGAGAGTTCATAGGATTCTCAAGGTGTGTGCACACATGGAGGGGCCCAGCACATTCAGTTCTTTATAATACCACGAAGAGTCGCGAAAATGGTATAATAGATACATAATATTTGTAAAAAAAAAAAACAATTTAGGAAAGAATCGCCCATCATGTAGTTATACACGGAAAACCACAATCGTTCAAAAATGCTCTTGCCTTTTTTGCCATCAAGATCTATATGTGTATCGACGGAAACACCGAGCGGCATGGCCAAGAGGTTTAGACCATTGCTTAGCATTCGGAAGGACGCCGGTTCGATTCCGGGTCCGTCTGCCTTGGTCCAAGTTTTTCTGTGGTTTCCTTGGATCACTTAGGCAAATGTTGAGGCAGTAATATTCCACAGATAATCTTTCATTCTTTTCTGTCTTCATTTCGTTCGTCTCATTTTTCTCACCAGAACCACCACCCACCCATTCCCACTATTCCTGAAAGCAGGCTGAAGAGGGCCTTCCGGCGTAGTCAGTAGGGACTGCCCGCCCACCAGCATTAGAGTGACTGGTGACTATTTTGATCATTTTAGTTTCACTAAAGAGGTAAGAACATGGCTACTGTAAGACTTTTGCCTTAGCTGGCAGGGTAAAGTGTTCACTGAACATAGAAATTACCCATTTCTTTGGATGTCGCTTGGATTATACTTAGCCTGTAGTTGGGGTTCCTGAGAATGTTAAACTTACTTCTAAGTTCAATGCTTGGCAACATGCCCAAATTCTGCTTGTCCGCATCTCTTTCTGTTACACATCAATTGATGTAATGTTATTCCTTATAACACTCCAAATCTTTTGGACAAAGAGTGACACTCTTCAAAAGCTTTAAACTGCATTTATTTATACGAAAAGATGGTAAAGGTCTAGATGATGGCACTCAGCTCCTTCGGGGGTGGCGGTAGAGGGGATCGAAAGAAGGTGGTCACCTGAGTAAAACTCCATAAAAAATTTGCGGCGGTCTCACCCCCATAAAAAGTGATGGGGGTTAGATGGGTGTGGGGGTAGGGGGATCGAAAGAGGGTAGGGGGGATCGAAAGAGGGTGGTCACCTGAGTAAAACCCCATAAAAAATTTGCGGCGGTCTCACCCCCATAAAAAGTGATGGGGGTTAAAATTTGATTATTTTGACAATTTTAATACACTATAATTCAAATAAAATTCAATAAAAAAAATATTTTCAAGCGGGTGGAGGTGGGGGATCGAAAGAGGGTGGTCACTTGAACAAAACCCGATAACCTAACCTACCCTATTAATAAAGATATTTAAATAATGTTTTATATAACTTTCTTAATATTTTTATGTATTTTTCATTAGTTTTACCTTTGAATATTGTTTAAGAATGACTATATAAATATTTACATGCCTAGAAATGTATGAAAATTGGCATATTTATTAACTTCGCACTCCCATAACTTTTTATGGGGGTGAGACCGCCACGAACTTTTTATGGTACAGAGGTGGGGGAGACCTCCTCTTTCGATCCCCCGAAGGGGGTGGGGGCCATCATCTAGACCTTTACCGAAAAGATCCCTGCATGCATCTGTACGAATTTTCCTATGCCATATCGTATTTTTCAAAAGATGATGCCGCCCTTTGATTAACGACTAACAAATACCGATTCATTGTTTTGCCCATATAATTGGACTGCATTCGTTATACCTATGTAAGTTTTTATTTCGCGCCTCATACTCGTTTAACCGTTTTTAAAATACAATTAAAGAACGAACGTTCACTAACCTTCGGCGGCAGGCATTTGATGGTGTGTGTAGTGCATGGTCGGATCGATCGATGGCATTTCGACCCCGTTCGTTGTTGAATTTATTGCGAACCGTCTAGCCACCATTTTCCCCGAATTGGGGCGGCTATTTCGAGTGTATATAGCCGCCCGATTTTTTTCCGAGAAACGATAAAGTCGCGGCCGGCGCAGCGCGGCGCGGCGCAGGAAATTACCTTCAAACACCGACGACTCAGTCAACTGGAACATGGACATTTTGGTCAGTGGCTGCATACGTGTAGTGTTTGTCTATAGGTACTCATTAATAAGACAATTTGAAATTAACGTATATTTTTATGAATTTCAACATCAACTACTACAAAGAAGAAGAGTAATCGATGATTCATGCTGCAGTTTCGGAAAAATTTGTGACATTCTGTAACTTTCCGACCAGACGTCGGAACTCAATTAACACCTTTACCTATTAACCCTCTGAATGGTGCAATAGTCTTTAACCCCCATATCTTTGAAAACAACCCCTGCAGCTGAAAACTAAAACGTTTTTCATGGATAGAAGATGGTAAGCTAGCGTGCGACATAAGCCTCATGAGGCTGCAGAATTCGGTTGGAGAACTTTAGCAGCATATACCAACAAACTAATACAGTTATTTTTATTATATATTCTATTGATATTGATTAACGCTATGTCGTCCCGTGCGGGCGTGATGCATCCGATGCTCAGTCCTGCCCCGTGTCGCAGACCCGAAATGTGTTTTTTAGAACATTCCAAAATAGCTGAAGAATTTAGTTTTCCTTCTATTACTTAGTTCTTTATACATATTGTATTGTAAACTCTCCTTCCAAGTATCACTTGCTCCAAAGTGATTGAGCGCAATTACCACGGTTATTCGCTATAAGTAACTGTGAAAACTGCATCGTCTGCCACTTCACAAAATTTCTGACTTTCAACATCGTGTTTATTAGCTTAGCTCAGTAATACGGATTCGGCACGCACACAGCTCGGACCCAAAACGGTGTCGTGTGAACCATCTTTAATTGACTACATTTATTAGTAAATTTTTAACTACAGTTCGAACAAAATTTTTTGTTATAAGACTGCCTATGTATGTAGTTCATTGACGCCTAAAAGACCGATATACATTTTTTAAAACTTCTTCCTTAACATCGCTGAAACAATCATTCTACACTGTCCTAAAACTATTTTTATTAGAAAAGAGAAATTTCTATAAAATGAACAAGGAATTGACAATGTTTCTCACTTATACCTCAATACAGAAGCTTTAAATTTATTATCAAGTAAAATATTAGTGAAATTAAACTGTAAAAGGTATTCTTAAATTTATTATTCCTTTAGTTGAAACAAGTACCGGTAATCGTTTATTAATTACGTTGTTATTATTGTTGTTGATTCTGCAATTAAATCTGTTTTTCACAGTGAGGTCCTATATATTTGACATGAGTCGACATTAAATTTGACTTCAATTATGTTGTAAAGAAGACTTCTCTATTTCTATTAAAACCTTCAATTTACTTGTCTTGTTTTGTTAAATTACACAACATTATTACTATTTTAGTGAGCTTCAAAGATTCTTTGATCGAATAATTTTTTTTTTATCGATAATACGAACTGTACCTCCTGCCTACTATGTTTTGTTTATACGCACCATACCCACACATTCCATTTAGTTTCTCGTTCATAAGAAAAATTTCTGTTATCGCTTCGAAATAATGCGAAACAATGAATATTGTAATGGACGAATGTAATAAATTTTATCAGCAATTACACACGCTACACCTGCTCCACTATTAATGACTATCGTAAAATATATCGTGAGTACTACTCGAACATTCAAGTGTAACCCATTATTACCAACGTACTAGCTAAAAACTGCATAAATTCCCTCCAAAAACGTTTACTAGTTTCCTTTATAGCCAGCACACCTTTTTTGTGAGTTGAATATAAACAGAATATACTATAATATAACTTTAAAAACTTTTGGGTGTTTCATTCCCACCAGCCAGTAATGCTGGTGGGCGGGCAGTCCCTCCGGACTACGCCGGAAGACCCTCTTCAGCCTGTTTTCAGGAATCGTGGAAATGGGTGGCTGGCGGTTCGGGTGAGAAAGTTGAGACGGACGAAATGAAGACAGAAGAGAATGAAAGATTATCTGTGGAATATTACTGCCTCAGGATTTTGCCTAAGTGATCCAAGGAAACCACAGAAAAACTTGGACCAAGGCAGACGGACCCGGAATCGAACCGGCGTCTTCCCGAATGCTAAGCAATGGTCTAAACCTCTAGGCCATGCCGCTCGGTGACAGAATATATAATTCAATAGGATTTTATTCCTAATAGAAAAATCACCAATTTTTAGAATTTTTTATTATTTGTTCTTCGAAGTTATCTTAAGCAGAAGCTTAAATTGGTAATTTGTCCAAGAGCAAAATCTCATGAGCATTCACATGCTTACGACAAATAAATAAAGCTAGTCCACCCCCAGCCCCCCGTACGAACGATTGTGATTAAAAGTAGCGATGAGGATGATTTTCAATAGTAATAAAAAATTTTTAGAACTACCAAGTTCAGAAAAACATTAAAATAAAATGAAAAATGCGAACGTCACATTTCCTTAGACCCCACTCCCACGATCGTGGAGAAATCAGCTGTTAGGTATCAATTTTATAACAAATAACTCTCCATGACAAATAGACGGTTTATATATTAATTGCATATCTTAAAAATGTTACAAACCGTTATAAATGTATAAAAAACATATGTAAACAGATAATTTCCATACTTTACCATTAGTGATATACATATGTATAAAGGTATAATACTTATAACGGCATAAAGACAGTCCGTTTAAAATAAATTCTTACAACAATTTCCATTTGCAAGTGCGCTTTTACGCTAATGTAAAAAAAAGTGAAAAAAACCGAACAATATTTTTTTCAAAAGGTCAAGTATCAACTATGGGTAACTTTCACTTTTTTATTCCCGCTTGCAAATCACAAACTATAATCGTCAAAATTTTAAGGAAACAAACATGTCTACAAGCATAACAAATTGTTTAATTCTTGTAAAGTCATACAAGAAATATTAATTATGTCTCAATCAAGTTGTTTTAAACACAAAACATTTATTATTATAAAACAGATAAGTAATGTTCATAAAAATTTTAATGGTTGTTATTCAATTGGAAATAACAGTCCCACAATTAAAAGACTATTTAGAATTCGTAGAAAACAATAATTCTGACCTACAAAACACAAAAATGAATATTCAAAACAGAAAATATGCATGCTCGTTTTGATTTTAAGCAGAATAATTGAAATAAGTACGAATACATTTGACAAGTCTTTAATTTTTGCGTTTTCAAAAGCAATAAATTACTTTTGAAATAAAACCTAGTAAAATATTAAGAAAAGTAGAAAAAGTAAATTTCTGAGCGAAAAATAGTACAATATACTAAGAATTACATATGTACTAATAACATGGTACATGTCGTAGATCTCGCAGCTACCATCTAGCGAGTCAAAAACGATATAGTAATTGAAAATGTAAAACAATAATAATAGACATGTCATTGTTAAAAATAACGGTCAAAACTGTTCAAATACATAAAAATAAACACAACTTTCTCTAAAGGACGCTGTCGAAATTACCAGTCTATTGTGTGTTGTAATAACCTTCCAACACAACACTCCCCACCCAAGGACGATGTCGAATGATAAAAAATGCTACTTTATTATTAATCTTCAAGTTCAAATCAAATAACTGCAAATGTATAGACTTGCCAACGGGAATAAGCGAACAGTACCCCTTGTTTCTATATATATTAATTCCAGACCTTAGAGAAACACCTCATGTTTCATTTGATACAAGCTTTTACATAGCTTTATAAAGAGTTAGTATCTTTTCCTACATTTTACTTTGTTTTGTGTCCAGTTTCTATTTACGCAATAAGAAAATCGAATTAGGAATAGTAATCAAATCGTTTTGCGTGAATATTTATAGTTCACTTGTCACACAATTTTTTGATGCGTAGAAATTAATATTTCAGTACGAAATCGTCTGTCAACAATGGTGACAGTACTTTCTTGAACGCATTGGATACCATATTATATTGCGTCAATTTTCTGACCCGTTCGATTGAATTTTCTCTCACAAATACTCATGCACCTATGTAAGTAGCCAGTGAATTACCCACAAGCGACTAGAAGTGGCATTCAATATAAAATTACATATCCTTTTATAAATAAATAAACGTTTACGTCTGTGTCGATTGGTAAAAGTCGGTAGTTCTGTTTAAATTATTACCGTGCAAGAATTCAAGGTCTAGTACAGCACAATAAGTTAAAGGTACGCAATTGTTGTGTACAAAACGTCAAGTAAAACAGGAAGAGAGTCGTTCATTGTCAAAACTTCACGGATTATTTATTATACATTCACAACAAAATCATTTAAGGATTTTATTTATGTGCGTACCTCAACTTAAAATTATTATTATTTAAATTCAATAAATTACGTAACTGAAGATTCATCAATTTTTGACCCTCACCCCAAAAGTAATGCGACCGTAATACCAGGCCACCCTTCTCCCCATTCCTATATACCTAATGCGCATTGTAAAAATTGTTTTTCCTTAAAGTAATAATTCCTGAAAGGTTAACATCTCTGATTTAAATAACTCAATATCAAGCAACGGTAGCAATCAGCAGTGCTTGAGAAGATCCTTCCGGAAGTACAGCGAACGGCGTCTAAGATGAACAAGCTACAGTCAGATTGAAAGGTACATTGGCAGAAGTGTTTGGCACAGCAATAAATGAGAAGATCAATAATATTGATGGACCAATAAGGACAGTGCAGCGTCATTGCTCTAAAAAATTTGCAGTTCACTGGCGCATATCTGCATAATTATCAAATTGAATCTGTGTTGCTACTAACGTTAGACAAGGCCCTTTTACGATTAAGGATATCGACTATGGTTAAAAACTGAACCCTTGCAATTGTCTGCAACATGTACTTGGGATCCAAAGGCACCCCTGCATTGAAAGTACGATATCTCCTGATTTCAGGGACGAATAAGCAACATAACCCTCCTGTGTAAAAAAACGCATTTACTGTTTATTGAGAAAGTACTGAACATATTACACGCCAAGGGATTCTTTCCCAGCTAGGAGGATATGCTCCCAAGAGTGATGCACATTCTTATCGAGGACCGTATACATTTTTTACCATACCTCTGTCCCAAAAGTACGACTTCTCTTGATTTCAAGAACGAAAACGAAACATACCCTCTCAGATAAGTAGTCGGATTCAGTGATTATTAGGAGTATTTTTACCATTCGCAGTGTGGAAATTGCCACCCGAAACGAATGTGAAGGTGGAAACTACACGAAGGAAATGATTCACTGATACTGATACAGCATATTACGCACCAAAAGAAGAAAATAAAGCAATTCATCTCATGAGTATTTTCGTCTCGGATGGCTCTCTCTCTTCCGGGAGAGGCTGTTGCACTTCTTTGTCCAGAATCCTTGTACATTGTTTTTTACTATATCACTGCCCTGAAATTACAACAGGCATTTCTTCCATGGTGTAAACTGCCACCCAACACGAAGGTGAGGATCGCAAATCCCCTTTAGTGGGTGTCATCTTTCCTTCTAATGCCGACCTATATTTTTATTATATTATATATTTTTATCATACCCCTACATCGAAAGTATGATTTTCATAATTCCACGGATGAATGCGTTTTATTTTACTGTTTATTGCAATAGTTTATAACATCCGTCCCATGGAAGTTGTCAGCCGGGACGAATGGGAATGTGGAAACTAAACGTATGGCTTAATTTACAGAGGTGGATGGGTATAACATTGCCCATCAAAGGAAGAACGTATGATATTCCATCATAGGTGCACCTTCGTCTCAAATGGCGAACTCCTGGAAGAAGATGTTGTTCATTATAGTCTTTAACGTCCGTCTCATGAAAGTTGTTGGCCGAAACGTATGGGAAGGTGGAAACTAAGCGGATGACTTAATTCACAAAGTGGATGAATATAGCATTACTCATCAAAGGAAGAATGTATGATATTCCATCATAGGTGCACCTTCGTCTCAGATGGCGAACTCTTGGAAGAAGGTGTTGTTCATTCTTGTCAAAGACTGTATTCGTTTTTTACCATACCCTTGCACCGAAAGTACGATTTTCCTAATTCCACGGATGTATGCTCAACATAACCCTGCCATGTAGAAAATAGCATTTACTGTTTATTCCGATAGTTTTAAACATCCGTCCTATGGAAGTTGTCGGCCGAGACGAATGGGAAGGTGGAAACTAAGCGCATGATGGCTTAATCCAAAAACGTGGATGAATATAGCATTGTCCATCAAAGGAGGAACGTATGACATTCCATCATAGGTGCACCTTCATCTCTGATGGCAAACTCCTGGAAGAAGGAGTTCTTCATTCTTGTCGAAGACCGTATTCGTTTTTTACCATACCCCTGCATCTAAATTACGACTTTTTCTAATTCCATGGATGAATGTGCAGCATAACCCTGCCATGTAGGAAATAGCGTTTACTGTTTATTGCGATAGTTCTTAACATCCGTCTTATGGAAGTTGTCGGTCGAGACGAATGAGAAGGTGAAAGCTAAGCGCATGGCTTAATCCACAAACGTGGATGAGTATAGCATTCTCCATCAAAGGAAGAACGTGTGACTATCCATCATAGATGCACCTTGGTCTCAGATGGCGAACTCCTGGAAGAAGGTGTTGTTCGTTCTTGTCAAAGACCGTATTCGTATTTTACCATACCCCTGCATCGAAATTACGAGTTTTTCTAATTCTATGGATGAATGTGCAGCATAACCCTGCCATGTAGGAAATAGCGTTTACTGTTTATTGGGATAGTTTTTAACATCCATCCTATGGAAGTTGTCGGCCGAGACGAATGGGAAGGTGGAAACTAAGTGCATGGCTTAATCCACAGAGATGGATGAGTATAGCATTACCCATCAAAGGAGGAACGTATGACATTCCATCATAGGTGCACCTTCGTCTCAGATGGCGAACTCCTGGAAGAAGGTGTTGTTCGTTCTTGTCAAAGACCGTATTAGTATTTTACCATACCCCTGCATCGAAATTACGATTTTTCTAGTTCCACGGATGAATGTGCTGCATAACCCTGCCATGTAGAAAATCGCATTTGTTGTTCATTGCGATAGTATTGAACATCCGCCACACGGAAATTGCCACCCGAAAAGAATGGAAAGGTGGATATCATGAAGGGGGCATCATTCACAGAGGTGGATGAAGGAAGAAAGTACGACATTCCATCCTAGGTGCGCCTTAATCTCGGATGGCCAACTCTCGGAAGAGGGTGGTGTACTTTCTTGTCATAGATAGTATACGTTTCTTACCATACCCCTGGCCTGTATGTACGGTTTTTCCTGATTTCAGGGACGAAAGCGCACCATAATTTCCAGGTAAGGAATCGCGTACACTGTTTATTAGGTGCCGCTTGGAAATTACTACCCGAACCGAATGCAAGGGTGGAAATCATCCGAAGGAAATAATCAGAGAGTTTATAACAATACCCAGGGATGAAGCGTCATTCTCTCCATGATGTGAAATGCCACTCGAGTCGAAGGCGTGGATGACAAGATCCCGGGAGGTGGTCGCATCTTTCTTTCTAAGGCCTATGTACGATTCTATTACCTTACCCTTGCAACGTAAACGCCATATGGAAATTGCAATTAGATCCGAATTCAATGGTGGAGACCACATGAAGGAAATAACTCACAGAGGTTGAAACAGTGGATATATTGTGCACCAAGGGAAGAAAGTAGGGCATTCCTTTCATGGTGTGAACGGTGACCTGAGCCAGGTGGGGTGTCGCGTCCGAGGGGGTATGCCGCACTTTTTCCTTTGGAACGTCTTATGCATTTCTTGAGTTTTCAATTGATTCAGTTAAATTTATTGTACGGTAAAGAAAGACACAGAGCGTTTCTTTCATGGAAATTGTGTGAGTAACTAACGATAAACATACCTCTCCAACATAAAAAATTCTAAACTCATTATTCCCGTCGCTATATTTAACCTGTCATGGTTTCAATAACGTTTACACGGCATTGTAATTCCAGTAATTCATATCGGATATTTGCACATTTGAACACAACAAACATGGTTTTTGTGAATTATCGTCAACTTATCTCCGTACTATTTTCGCCGAAATAAAAAACATTATCTCCCGATATACGTATATCTATAAAATTATATGTGTGTAAATTTGTGTTGAAGTACTCCGTATATGTATACACACATATGTGTGGAATGTTGTTTTCGAGGCAATTCGAGGGAACTACAAACATGAACCCGCGTCATCGAAATAAACGCAAGTATTAGACTTACATACAAGCATATATGTATATACAGTCACACATACACACACACAAGCACTCACATACATACATACATACTCATTCACATACATACACGATACTACCTGTATGTTTAACGGTAAATCATCATCAACAGAAAATGCACCTGCTACACGTAGTGTTTTGATATCCATGGAAATCATAAAAAATGAAATAAATAATAAACCAATTGAAAACGCCCACGCAAGATCTACGAATAATAATTCTCTCGACCGTAGACGTCCATTACAGAAGGATACATTATAAAGCACTATTGACCTTTAAAATCCGGTCAATGTACCATCTACGAAATGGTTTTGCAGATTTAGCTGTATGAATAATGAAATGACCAACATGTTTATTTTAAACCTAATAAATTCAATAAACTATATAGGCATACAGAAACATTGCGTCTACTTCTTTCAAGGTGATTACGAAATATTATGTGGCTAATTATTGTTACACATGTAGCTCCTAGATAAGATTACTGTACAGAAACGGTTAAGGATGTGGGGTGTTCCAATTTTAAGGAAATGCGAAGATTAGCTGAGGATTGGGAAGGAGGTGCGTGTCCAGCTAGTCTTAGGAGTGACGACTTTATGACAACAATGAGATATAGTTCTTAAGCATACCTCATAATCATAACATTCGTGTGCCCTTTCCGTCAACAGTACTTTAAGATAACCACGTCCATCAGACGATTATTCAGAGACAACCTAATGTGTTGATATGACTTTCGAAATTAAGACGATCTCTTAGAAGAATGGATCAATTTTATAGTGTAGGGAGATATAGATATACGCACACTGGGAAGTGGACCACCTTTGAGTTTTTACTTTTTATAAGAACATTTTAATAAGAACAGTTTCAAATTAACGATGGTCGTCTATTTGTATTTAACGCTGTATGGGACTCGTGAAGATTATGTAAAGTTGCGCGTTGATCTACTACGTGTGAACGAATTTGGCGAGTAATAATAATAGTAGTAAAGTAAATGTTCTCACCGAACATCGGTTTCGGCATTTCTCCGTCAATGACCTCCTCTCCGTGTTGTAACGACAGGAGGGCCTTCAACCATGAGTCCAAATCCTCTTCCGATTCCAGCACAACACAAAAACAATCGTCTTTAGTATACAACGCGATCACATGTTTGTATTTGGTGTCGACGCGTCTGTTAATGTTGAAACACGTCTTGATCGGGATGGACCGTTTTGGAGGATGACCATTATTGAACTTCCTTTCCGAGTCGTAGTACTCCAGACGAGCGGAGGACTCGGCCGTTTCGGCCCTGAGTACAAAAAATTTCTTCTTGTAAGTCTTGAGCTTCTTAAGGTAGCCAGACTTGACCACGCTGCCGCCACAATTTTCATTGATCGAACCCGCGCTTCTCACAGACATGGCTCAGACCTTTGCTTTCAGGATTACATACACATATACATATATTTTACGTCGCAAATTCAGCAACTGTTGTTCGTAACGAATTTAAACGTCACATACACCGCACAAACAACAAACAATAACAATAAACAAGGAACACGATTTTTTTTTATAGCGTCAAACATTCACTAGTAGCACAAGGAACGCGCGTTGACGACATTCCTGCCTCCTATGCTGCGCCACTACTACGGTTTTCGTATACACGAGTGCAAAATCCACATTAAAACGTGTCCGTGTCCACAAATGGTTCTACTATTCGATCACTGTAACAAACAAACATTTTCCTACTACGGTATGCGTTAGTGTGACAGAAATAATACACTGTTCTCTAACTGCGGTACGGCCCGACTTCAACTTCACACACTCCTGGCGGTACTGATTATTTTCTACCATCTTGGCGAGGTCGGTCATGTGTTTGTAGACGTCTGCGATTGTTTGCGTCTGGCGTTAGACAACTTTTCGGTCTTCCTTCTCCTTTCACATTCCTGTAACGAAACGGTACAAAATGAGAAACGTGTGTACGCTACCTCGAGTGTTTCGACTGGGGCACAGCTCGTTGTAAACAACATGAGCGCATGCGTAGTTTTCTAGTATTCGATAACAAGGCTGCGGCTCTCTTAGATACGCATGTCTGCAGAGAAAGAAACGTAGTACGCCAAAGAAAATATTATCGGAACCGACAAAGAGAGCGCAAAAAGCTGACAATAATAATTATTTTCGGCGGCGATGGCAACCTTGCAAATCAAACGTCGAACGCAAAAGTTTGCGAGACGGTCAGCCACGACTCATTAACGTACATGTAGTGGTGTATAAACATAGTTGTTGTGAGTGAGTAGGAATGTATGTAGCTTGGCGCCCCAAAGGGTTGCCTCTCTGCCACCGCCCCGAAGGTGCAACGCCCTTTTCAGGTCATTCATACCGCGCTCTGTCTTACAACTTTCCATCCATGACATTACGTTGCAATCTGCTGCTGCTGGTGGCATTGTACTAGACGTTAACGATTGTTGGGGCCCCACAGATATTTCTGTTTACCTACCTATTCCTATACATCTATGTAATACCTACGTACCGCAAAGGAACGCTAAATTTTTACTCACCTACCTATGCCACACTGGATTCCATTCTTTCTTCAATCGTTTCCGGTTCGAATAGCGCAATTAATACTTGACCAGCATCTACATCTATGACGAAACTAAAATTTTTCACCATTTCGTTTCTCACAGACTGATATACATACATGCATATCTGCAGATTCGTATAGAGTAACTCCTAAAGCATTTCCTCCAAACCAAACAAGTCCAACAACCTCAAGAGGGTCATAATCTCATAGTATTTTTGTTTTTTTTCTTTTTCTTTTGGGTGTTTCATTCCCACCACCTGCCAGTAATGCTGGTGGCTGGGCAGTCCTTCCGGACTACGCCGGAAGGCCTTCTTCAGCCTGCTTTCAGGAATCGGGGGAATGGGTGGGTGGTGGCTCGGGTGAGAAAGATGAGACGGAAGAAATGAAGACAGAAAAGAATGAAAGATTATCTGTGGAATATTACTGTCTCAGCATTTGCCTAAGTGATCCAAGGAAACCACAGTAAAACTTGGATCAACGCAGACGGACCCGGAATAGAACCGGCGTCCTCCCGAATTATTTTTGTTACCATCCACAACCTAAGACGATTCCCTTAACAGATTGGGTGCATAAAAAGGTCAATTAGATACCTACTGTATTCGTTTTTAGAATATTAGAATTCATTCTTTCACCAAGTAAAATCTAAAACAGAGACTCCATGTGCTTCCACTTCCTTAACACCAATGCGTAGAAAACTGGTATAAACGTTGAGGCACTTCCAAATGTGCAATTGTCGTGGTTCCTAGGTATCACATTTCAGAATGTTTTCTCGTTTCTATTAAAATACACTACTCATTGATTCATTGATTTGTGACCTACTTTTGTTGGACCAGATTTTGGATTGCGCGATATATTGATACATACACATGTAGAATATGGAGGTATACACAGGTAAATTTGACACGAACTTACTGTACAAATATACATTGCTCAAGTGGTCGTAGGGGTCTATTTTTATTTATTCGTTGTACTTATTCATGAACGAGAACGAGCCAAAATAGACAGGAGTTAGATACAGTGGAAGTGTAAAAAAAAAATGGTTTTTTCCATGATTACTCACTCCTGACCAGAACTGTGGATTTTTTCCATTTTATAATCGGTGTCGAACAATGATCTGGATCTTATATTAACTGGAAAATAACTTGGCAGAAAATCGGTCACAGCTAAAATTCACTGAAAATTGTGAATGAATGACATAGGTATCTCGATCGGTATCTACCCAAAAGTTGTTATTGAAAGATGAACTTGAGAGACTCGACTAAAATACAGGGTGCTTCAAAAAAATGTATACACACTTTAAACTATTGTAATTTTCCCGCTCTACAAGGCTAATGGTATATTTCTTCGCCAGGTTCCAGCATAATCGTCTCTCTGTGTTATATTATCAGTTGGAATTTGTAATATCAACATGGGGGACGTACGTTTGAGTTTTGAAGAACGTAAGCAGGTCTTCAAGGGGACTCATTGGACCTTTTCGATTTGAAGGCACTGTAACTGGTATTAATTACCTAACAATGCTTGCTGATTCCATATTTCCTGCCATTCGTGCATTATACGGTAATGATGATTTTTATTTTCAACAAGATGGTGCTCCGCCGCACTATCACAGGGACGTACGAGCTTACCTGGATCAAAATTTGTCGGGCCAGTGGATAGGACGCAGGGGGCCAATCGAGTTTCCAGCACGCTCTCCAGACCTTACACCACTGGATTTCTTCTTGTGGGGCACAGTAAAAGATGAGGTGTACAAACGTAAACCACGTAACCTAGACATTCTTTGGAATGAGATTCAAGCAGTGTGTAGAGAAATCTCATTGGACGTTTTGATACGATGTACAGAATCTGTGGTGACTCGTACTCAGAATTGTATTGATGCTGTAGGTCACCAATTTGAACAGTATTAACATTTGTTATTTATGTTTCATTTACATTGGACTTTCAGCTTTCTATTTTCCTGAAATTTAACTTTGTAGAACGGTAAATAAATTTTCTATGGAAGTTCAAAGTGTGTATACATTTTTTTGAAGCACCCTGTATATGATTTTTAATCAAGTAATCAATAAGCATCATCTTTTCAAAAAAATGACAATAAAAATAAGAAAGTCTTGAAAGGCAAAGTAACAAGATAAGTTTGTGAAGGTGTGATTCAAATATTAACTCCAAGAATTATGAATGTGTTGAGCTGGACAAATCACCAAATAACAATAACTGATCGTTCTTCCGGTTGTGTAGATACCACAAATGTGTCAAACATTTGTGCATCTAATGAAGGGACTACTGGCGTCAAATAAACGATTAGACTTTAACCCGATATTGAATAAATATGATGCAAAATAAATAAATATGTCATAATGATCAACAGGATTAAAATTGTCTGCATTTTCGATCATAACCTGTTATCTTTGCATTGTTTTATACGTATTCAGTGTAGTGTGCATGATTACATTATCTCGAAAACAAGATTATGCTCTATACGCTCTACACGTGATACTGATAAATAATAAATGTAGGTTTTGTTATTACTCTTTGTATTACAAAAATAAAATAATCCGAAATTGATTGTCCGCATGATCAGTAGTGGAATATTTAAAAAACTGTTTACAATTCATTTCCATGAATTGTGTGGATTCGTTTGTACACTCGTTGATCCGTTTCTCTCTCATAAACGATTACGTTGAATATAATAACGTATAGAAGTAAAATGTAACTAAAAATCAGCAAAAATGTCCCTAAAGGTCTCATATCTTCTCGTCCATTTTTATAAATACTAATGCAGATTGTTTGGGAAGGCTTCCTGCTGGTAGGGAATGATTTGAACACCGTTTTGTTCTCACTGTCTAATCACAGACATGCTTGAGTATGTGAAGATATTGTTATGAACGGATGCCGCAGGTGGCAGTCCATCCCGACGACGCATGGTCTTTGGTTTATAGAACATGGACGTGGAGTACAGACAGGAGACTGCACGACAACAAGAATCTTCTGGTAGTCTGGAATGGAGGTCGGGATGAGACGTTCATGACTGATCTGCGCAGCTGGCAAGGGACCGAAAAAGCAACAGATGTCTCTAGGATCTTATTTGTCAGTAGCATTACATGAAATTTTATTATCTTGTAAGAATACACCTCTTGACCATCATAAGATCGTCAGTTGGGCACGCACCTCCACGTCTTTCTATCCTGAGCTAATCTTCGCATTTCCCTAAAACTAGAACATCCCACATCCTTAACTATTTGCTAACAGTAAGCTAATATAGGTCTACCTCTACTCCTCAAAGTTGGATATACAAAACTTTGTTCATTGATATCTACATTAAAGCTCATGTGAACCAACTATTTGGAAAAATTTTTAAATCACTGTATAAGGAATAGATTCTTCCTTCCTTTTTTTCTTTAAAGTCGTAATAGAAAAAGAGTCGAGTTGACTGAGTTTACTTAATCAATCATTGTCATAAGGTCGTCAATCCTAAGACTGTCCACAGTCCTAAGAAGCACTTCCACTGTTTCCTATCCTGAGCTAATCTTCGCATTTCCATAAAACTAGAACATCCCACATCCTTAACTATTTGCTAACAGTAAGCTAATATAGGTCTACCTCTACTCCTCAAAGTTGGATATACAAAATTTTGTTCATTGATATCTATATTTAAGCTCGTGTGAACCCACTATTTGGAAAAATTTTTAAATCACTGCGTAAGAAATAGATTCTTCCTTCCTTTTTTCTTTAAAGTCGTAATAGAGAAAGAGTCGAGTTGACTGAGTTTACTTAATCAATCATCGTCATAAGGTCATCAATCCTAAGACTGTCCACAGTCCTAAGAAGCACCTCCACTGTTTTCTATCCTGAGCTAATCTTCGGATTTCCCGAAAATTAGAACATCAGACATCCTTAACTATTTGTGGAGAGTAATCTAACTACTCCTGCTTCTAATATGTCTCTGACTAGTCCTTCATGCCTGAGAAGATGTCCTACCAACATATCTCTCCTATTTTTTATTGACTTCCACACAATCCTCTGTTCTTCTATACTTTCTAATACCTCTTCATTTCTAACCTTCTCTATCCACGGTATCCTCATCATTCGACTGAAAACCACTTTTCGAACGCTTCTAACCTTTTATATTCCAGAGCGCCCACCGTCCATGTTCCACACCCATACAGCGCCACGCTCCAAACATACACTTTTAACAATCTTTTTCGAATTTTTAAATTAATCGTTTCTGATCTGAATTAATTCTAAAGACATTAGAAACATAACCTGAAATTACGGTTGCAGTGACTGTTATGAAACTGTTGTAACCCAGATCTAAAAGTGGGTTCTTTTCTACAATTACGCCTAAATGTTGCAATCATATCATCCATAAGAAATAAAATGGCGACAACTTCATTTACTTCATCAATGGAACACCTAAAGATTTAATCGACTTTCATCCAGGTGTTTTTCGTTTTGTTTTGTTTTCTAAATTGCTATTCTAAATCAATCAATTTTATTCTATTTACTCTGTTAGACGGGTCTCTGGCTTCTCTTCCATGAATGTATATCAAATTATAATAATTTTAAAGTCATTATAAGAATAATCAGGCATAATTATGCATAATATAAAGAAAGCAAAGAGACCATCACGAGTCATAACATCTGCTAATTGTTGCACTATCTTTCACGTAGACTATTTGAGGTGGATGATCCACAGGTCTCAATTAGTATTAATGGTTTAATTTGCAATACTTAAATTAGCAACCTAACTATAATCAACTTTAACCGTTTCCCGTATACTTAATCTCTTGTCCGTATAAAGAAAACTGAACAGACGATCGTGAACAGTACAACTAACATAACTCGAGTTAATTAACTCTTGAGGAATGTACAGTTTGCTTAATGGATAAGCACTGCGATGTAACAGTCTTAACAGTTTCTTATCAAAATTGAACTTTGAAATCGACATCCAAACAAAAACCCAGGCTGATGTTTAACCCCAAAACCACAACTAAATGTTTCATTAACAATTTTTAATACTAATTACAGATGTACATATATGTTGGACTCAGTTGCCGTATTCGGAAGAATGCCGAAATGAATTAGCAGATCGTGGCCTATTTATATTACCAAACCGTGTAGATGTCGAATACGATAATTATTTTGGCATCGGTGCCATGTTGAATTAAATCAATTTTGTTTTTCCTTTTTCAGAGCCGGATCTGGGCCTTTTTAGCTGCAGCCCAGGGGCTACCTGGATATAATGGGTCCCCAGCTGCTATGAAGACAATGGATAATATTGTGAATTTAATCTAAATGCTTTATTATTGATATAACAGAACTACAAACAATTGTCCTATTATCGAAGAAAATATAGTTTTTTGACAAAACGGTAATTAGTTTGATTAATTCAATAAGCCCCCTAGTAGAGTTTGCCCAAGGCTCCTCAAATTCACGGTCCTGCCCTTCAATTATCAATCAATTAACCCTTGAGTTTATTTTGGACAAACCAAATTGCCCTCGCTTCGATCAGCAAAAATTAGTAATCATTCGAGAACGTTCTTCTAGAAAATTGTAAAAGATTCTCGAACCCTGTAGATGTGGAGCATTTAGACTTTACTGACTCTCTGTATGGAATACTTTGGGGCGATAGTTTTTTAACCCCCATATCTTTAAAACCAACCCCTGCAGCTAGAAACCGAAGCTTTCTTCATGGACTAGGGAATGAATGGTTATCAGATTATATAACATTCATGTGACTGCAGGATTTGGTTGAGGAGTTTCCGCGGCACCTAATGACAAATCATTCAGTTGATAGTCTTGGTCTAAATCAAGGATTAGCAAACTGTGGGTCTACAGCGTCCCAGGGTCTCATGGATACTGATGACACCATTTCAAAGAACTACGTATTGGCAGTGGTTTTCAGTATATTCATGATTCACGCTTCAAACGCAAGCGATTTTTTTACTATTGAGTTTATTAATAAAGAGATATTTGAGTTCGTCTTTCAGTGTTTGTATTATCATAAGTTTCTTACATGGCTCTCATCCCTAAACGAATCAATCGATTTTATTGATTATGTACATATGTCTACTAATAAATATGAGGATAAATCTCCGCCAATCTTAATGATCAATAGCGTGTTATTTATTATTCAAATTCAATACCTAAACTTTTTGGCAATTGGAAATACTATAAGAAACTGTTGGAGCATTTCCTAAAAATATTTAGAAACGTCTTTTCTTTTACAAAATAGTAAAATTTAGGTTATAGAATGTAAAGTAGTTTTTGTTTTCGCTTTTAAAAGAGGTCTGAACAATTTTCGACGTAAAATTCAATAAATAACAGTGTGACACATATTTTCACAGGAAACTGCTGTGAACGTCCAGTTATTAAAAGGCAACTAACGTCTATGACCGCTTAACGCGTTGAAATTCCAACAATTCAGGATTACTATCTCTTCGCTGATTGTATGTTTATTTGGAAATCGCGCGGTCATTTAAAGAATTCTTGGACGCAAACAAAGAAACAAACAAATAAACAAATGAAACCACTCACACATACAAACTTGTATGCATGAGTACATCGTGATTACTTTTTTTATGAATCATTAATTGTCTTTCGTATTTTACGCAGTTGTTTTTTTCGATGTGGCCTGAACCATTATTGTTGTTTTGTTGTTTGTTTGTCGGCGAGTCATTCCTGTTGTCAACTAAATAGTCGGATAAGCTGATTGTGCGACAAACAGGGACAGTCCCGCAAGACAACGTGTGTACGTGAAATAAAACAAATGCCTGCATGTACTTATTATTATTAAATGTATAGTAGGCCATTATTATTATTTGGTGTGAACCGCTTTTAGAATATGGCATTCCATGAATCGGTGACCATCTCGACCTAACACGTACAAAAACAACACTCTGCAAACAATAACACGTACACGTTATGTACAAGATTTTCTTATTGGTATATGTGTACACTCATAAATTAAAACTAACACTTATAGATGTATGTAAAAGATGATATTACTTTTTGAAATTAACACGTAGACAACAATTGAACAATCATGTATTGCTGGTGATCGCTTGGACTGGGATTGATGATGTTCTTTCGGTGTCTCGATTGTTTTTTCGGGTACTTTGTGGTACTGGCCACAATTGGCATTTTTATCGGGCTGACTTAAGTTATATAATGTGTTGGATCCGCTAAATCAACAACCGGAAACAAGCAACAGCACTATTTTCTTCTTTCAAAGAAGTTTAATTATTGCATGCTATATATGTGAAGGATTCTGATTCAAAGAGAGTTGATAATATTGACCAAGGAGCATGACCTAGAGGTAGGTAGATCATTGTTTAGCATCCTGGAGGGCAGATTCCATTCTAGTTCCGTTTGCTCTGGTAGAAGTTCTTCTGTAGTTTTCTTGGATTACTTATCTTTAAGCAAATGTTGGGGCAGTAATATTCCACAGATGATCTTTCACTCTCTTCTGAATCTGAATAGAGCTTTCTGCTCTACTTTCGGCATGGTTCGGAGTATATAGTCGTTTATATCTTTTACTTCATAACTCCCTATAGGTATTTCTATTGCTCTAGTTTTATCTTTTTTCTTATCAATTATCTTTGTAGAAAGTCTAAGAGTTTTACTTTCGGAGAGATTGCCTGCGTACCAACATTAGTAGTTGATGTTACTGATTTAGGTTCAATACCGCCCCGAGCTACTTAAGTCTGGCAGTCTCCACATCAACACCGAGCGGCAAGGCCTTACAGGTTTCGGGAGGACGAAGGTTCGATTTCGGGTCCGTCTACCTTAGTCCAAGTTTTTCTGTGGTTTTCTTGGATAACTTAGGCAAATACTGGGGCAGTAATTGTTCACAGATAATCTTTCATTCTCTTCTGTCTTCATTTCGTCCGTCTCATCTTTCTCAACGGAACTACTACCCACCCATTCCCACGGTTCCTGAAAGGAGGCTGCCCTACCTTCCGGCGTAGTCCGGAGGGACTACCCGCCCACTAGCATTAGTGGCTGGTGGAAATGAAACACCCAAGGGTTTTTATTTTATTTTTTCACATCAGCATTCTTCATATGCTTGACAACTAAATATTAGCTATACAAAATAATAGCTACACTACCATGTGGAAGGCAACGGGAAATCACCACATTATGTCATCCCGAGTTCAACAAAACGAAACTCAAATGATGGCGTCCTCTGGGGTAAAGCACCCCAGACGTAAAGTAGTCCCCCACTCTGATGTCCGAGTGGAAAGTACCTTAGAGGATGTTATCAAGAAGGGAAATTGCACTATTTTACTGATCGGAGAGTGAAGGCAAGCAGGGAAGTTAAAAAATTGAAAAGTTAAAATGGATAATCTAAAACTAGATACAGTAGGTATTAATAGAGAAGGTCAAAGATGAGGTGGTTTTAAGAACAGTAGGAGAACGGAGGATGCTACGGGAGTCTATAAGAAATAGACGAGATAGCACAGTGGGCGTGGCGGAAAGAAATGAGGTGTCATACATGAATGATGAGGATACCGTGGATAGAGAGAAGGTTAAAAATGTGGTGGTAGTAGAAAGGGTAGGAAACGAGATAAGTTGAAAGGACACCTTCTAAGGCATGAAGGGCTAGAGACATATTAGAAGCAGCAGCAGTTGGTAGGAGTAGAGGTACCCCTAGATTAGACTACTGTTCTCAAATAGTTAAGAATGTAAGATGAGCTAGTTTTGAGCAAAGCGCCCGATGGAGTCATGTGGCGTATGATCTGGCGCGTAATCTAGCAAGTGGCATGCGTCTAGGATGCTACTTCAAATTGAACCAAAGCTAGCAAATGAATCAGCACTCACTGATCCTCAACGTAGCAAGCAATATGGCAGTTATAGCTTGTAGCACGTTATGCCACTGCAACTAAAGTGCCTAGAATTTGCTCTATTTTCTTGCCACGCCAGTATTACTTCACTTTGTTGTTGATTAACGAAAAATTAAAGATATGTCAGTATTCGCTTTTCTTTCAATGATTGAAGCAAATATAGTGATGTTCTAACTTTAGGGAAATGCGAAGATGGAAAAAGTGTATCTAACCAGTCTTAAGACTCTTGAACTAATGACCTTATGATGATGATGTAGCGAATTTTCAAATAGGAATTATATACGAAAAGACCTGGGAAAGGGCATTATGTGCACTGTGTTTATTTGGTTTTCCAGTAAAGATGTATTCAGTGTTTTCCTTTTGTACCATGTACCATGGAGAGTGATCCGAATTCGAACGGCCATAACTATTTCAATAAATAAATTGATATTTCTTTTTCAAACCTTTACAACTTTGCCTTTATATGAGGTGCTATCAAAAAATTGCCCAAGGGCGCCATAAAGGCCTAAGCTTGAGGTAAATGAGCCACCACTAGAAATATCAGTAATATAAGTTCTCCTTGTCTTTGAACCAGAGCTCTTCTCATATATACTTGCAACCATTAAACCATTTTGAAAAATATCATAAAAAGAAATTTTGAAACGTTTTGACGCACATAATTTAGATATACGTCATCATCATCATCATAAGGTCGTCAGTCCTAAGACTGGTTGGACATGTACCTCCACTCTTTCCTATCCTGAGCTGAACTTCGCATTTCCCTAAAACTAGAACAGCCCACATCCTTAACTATTNTATTAACATTTGTTATTTATGTTTCATTTACATTGGACTTTCAGCTTTCTATTTTCCTGAAATTTAACTTTGTAGAACGGTAAATAAATTTTCTATGGAAGTTCAAAGTGTGTATACATTTTTTTGAAGCACCCTGTATATGATTTTTAATCAAGTAATCAATAAGCATCATCTTTTCAAAAAAATGACAATAAAAATAAGAAAGTCTTGAAAGGCAAAGTAACAAGATAAGTTTGTGAAGGTGTGATTCAAATATTAACTCCAAGAATTATGAATGTGTTGAGCTGGACAAATCACCAAATAACAATAACTGATCGTTCTTCCGGTTGTGTAGATACCACAAATGTGTCAAACATTTGTGCATCTAATGAAGGGACTACTGGCGTCAAATAAACGATTAGACTTTAACCCGATATTGAATAAATATGATGCAAAATAAATAAATATGTCATAATGATCAACAGGATTAAAATTGTCTGCATTTTCGATCATAACCTGTTATCTTTGCATTGTTTTATACGTATTCAGTGTAGTGTGCATGATTACATTATCTCGAAAACAAGATTATGCTCTATACGCTCTACACGTGATACTGATAAATAATAAATGTAGGTTTTGTTATTACTCTTTGTATTACAAAAATAAAATAATCCGAAATTGATTGTCCGCATGATCAGTAGTGGAATATTTAAAAAACTGTTTACAATTCATTTCCATGAATTGTGTGGATTCGTTTGTACACTCGTTGATCCGTTTCTCTCTCATAAACGATTACGTTGAATATAATAACGTATAGAAGTAAAATGTAACTAAAAATCAGCAAAAATGTCCCTAAAGGTCTCATATCTTCTCGTCCATTTTTATAAATACTAATGCAGATTGTTTGGGAAGGCTTCCTGCTGGTAGGGAATGATTTGAACACCGTTTTGTTCTCACTGTCTAATCACAGACATGCTTGAGTATGTGAAGATATTGTTATGAACGGATGCCGCAGGTGGCAGTCCATCCCGACGACGCATGGTCTTTGGTTTATAGAACATGGACGTGGAGTACAGACAGGAGACTGCACGACAACAAGAATCTTCTGGTAGTCTGGAATGGAGGTCGGGATGAGACGTTCATGACTGATCTGCGCAGCTGGCAAGGGACCGAAAAAGCAACAGATGTCTCTAGGATCTTATTTGTCAGTAGCATTACATGAAATTTTATTATCTTGTAAGAATACACCTCTTGACCATCATAAGATCGTCAGTTGGGCACGCACCTCCACGTCTTTCTATCCTGAGCTAATCTTCGCATTTCCCTAAAACTAGAACATCCCACATCCTTAACTATTTGCTAACAGTAAGCTAATATAGGTCTACCTCTACTCCTCAAAGTTGGATATACAAAACTTTGTTCATTGATATCTACATTAAAGCTCATGTGAACCAACTATTTGGAAAAATTTTTAAATCACTGTATAAGGAATAGATTCTTCCTTCCTTTTTTTCTTTAAAGTCGTAATAGAAAAAGAGTCGAGTTGACTGAGTTTACTTAATCAATCATTGTCATAAGGTCGTCAATCCTAAGACTGTCCACAGTCCTAAGAAGCACTTCCACTGTTTCCTATCCTGAGCTAATCTTCGCATTTCCATAAAACTAGAACATCCCACATCCTTAACTATTTGCTAACAGTAAGCTAATATAGGTCTACCTCTACTCCTCAAAGTTGGATATACAAAATTTTGTTCATTGATATCTATATTTAAGCTCGTGTGAACCCACTATTTGGAAAAATTTTTAAATCACTGCGTAAGAAATAGATTCTTCCTTCCTTTTTTCTTTAAAGTCGTAATAGAGAAAGAGTCGAGTTGACTGAGTTTACTTAATCAATCATCGTCATAAGGTCATCAATCCTAAGACTGTCCACAGTCCTAAGAAGCACCTCCACTGTTTTCTATCCTGAGCTAATCTTCGGATTTCCCGAAAATTAGAACATCAGACATCCTTAACTATTTGTGGAGAGTAATCTAACTACTCCTGCTTCTAATATGTCTCTGACTAGTCCTTCATGCCTGAGAAGATGTCCTACCAACATATCTCTCCTATTTTTTATTGACTTCCACACAATCCTCTGTTCTTCTATACTTTCTAATACCTCTTCATTTCTAACCTTCTCTATCCACGGTATCCTCATCATTCGACTGAAAACCACTTTTCGAACGCTTCTAACCTTTTATATTCCAGAGCGCCCACCGTCCATGTTCCACACCCATACAGCGCCACGCTCCAAACATACACTTTTAACAATCATTTTCGAATTTTTAAATTAATCGTTTCTGATCTGAATTAATTCTAAAGACATTAGAAACATAACCTGAAATTACGGTTGCAGTGACTGTTATGAAACTGTTGTAACCCAGATCTAAAAGTGGGTTCTTTTCTACAATTACGCCTAAATGTTGCAATCATATCATCCATAAGAAATAAAATGGCGACAACTTCATTTACTTCATCAATGGAACACCTAAAGATTTAATCGACTTTCATCCAGGTGTTTTTCGTTTTGTTTTGTTTTCTAAATTGCTATTCTAAATCAATCAATTTTATTCTATTTACTCTGTTAGACGGGTCTCTGGCTTCTCTTCCATGAATGTATATCAAATTATAATAATTTTAAAGTCATTATAAGAATAATCAGGCATAATTATGCATAATATAAAGAAAGCAAAGAGACCATCACGAGTCATAACATCTGCTAATTGTTGCACTATCTTTCACGTAGACTATTTGAGGTGGATGATCCACAGGTCTCAATTAGTATTAATGGTTTAATTTGCAATACTTAAATTAGCAACCTAACTATAATCAACTTTAACCGTTTCCCGTATACTTAATCTCTTGTCCGTATAAAGAAAACTGAACAGACGATCGTGAACAGTACAACTAACATAACTCGAGTTAATTAACTCTTGAGGAATGTACAGTTTGCTTAATGGATAAGCACTGCGATGTAACAGTCTTAACAGTTTCTTATCAAAATTGAACTTTGAAATCGACATCCAAACAAAAACCCAGGCTGATGTTTAACCCCAAAACCACAACTAAATGTTTCATTAACAATTTTTAATACTAATTACAGATGTACATATATGTTGGACTCAGTTGCCGTATTCGGAAGAATGCCGAAATGAATTAGCAGATCGTGGCCTATTTATATTACCAAACCGTGTAGATGTCGAATACGATAATTATTTTGGCATCGGTGCCATGTTGAATTAAATCAATTTTGTTTTTCCTTTTTCAGAGCCGGATCTGGGCCTTTTTAGCTGCAGCCCAGGGGCTACCTGGATATAATGGGTCCCCAGCTGCTATGAAGACAATGGATAATATTGTGAATTTAATCTAAATGCTTTATTATTGATATAACAGAACTACAAACAATTGTCCTATTATCGAAGAAAATATAGTTTTTTGACAAAACGGTAATTAGTTTGATTAATTCAATAAGCCCCCTAGTAGAGTTTGCCCAAGGCTCCTCAAATTCACGGTCCTGCCCTTCAATTATCAATCAATTAACCCTTGAGTTTATTTTGGACAAACCAAATTGCCCTCGCTTCGATCAGCAAAAATTAGTAATCATTCGAGAACGTTCTTCTAGAAAATTGTAAAAGATTCTCGAACCCTGTAGATGTGGAGCATTTAGACTTTACTGACTCTCTGTATGGAATACTTTGGGGCGATAGTTTTTTAACCCCCATATCTTTAAAACCAACCCCTGCAGCTAGAAACCGAAGCTTTCTTCATGGACTAGGGAATGAATGGTTATCAGATTATATAACATTCATGTGACTGCAGGATTTGGTTGAGGAGTTTCCGCGGCACCTAATGACAAATCATTCAGTTGATAGTCTTGGTCTAAATCAAGGATTAGCAAACTGTGGGTCTACAGCGTCCCAGGGTCTCATGGATACTGATGACACCATTTCAAAGAACTACGTATTGGCAGTGGTTTTCAGTATATTCATGATTCACGCTTCAAACGCAAGCGATTTTTTTACTATTGAGTTTATTAATAAAGAGATATTTGAGTTCGTCTTTCAGTGTTTGTATTATCATAAGTTTCTTACATGGCTCTCATCCCTAAACGAATCAATCGATTTTATTGATTATGTACATATGTCTACTAATAAATATGAGGATAAATCTCCGCCAATCTTAATGATCAATAGCGTGTTATTTATTATTCAAATTCAATACCTAAACTTTTTGGCAATTGGAAATACTATAAGAAACTGTTGGAGCATTTCCTAAAAATATTTAGAAACGTCTTTTCTTTTACAAAATAGTAAAATTTAGGTTATAGAATGTAAAGTAGTTTTTGTTTTCGCTTTTAAAAGAGGTCTGAACAATTTTCGACGTAAAATTCAATAAATAACAGTGTGACACATATTTTCACAGGAAACTGCTGTGAACGTCCAGTTATTAAAAGGCAACTAACGTCTATGACCGCTTAACGCGTTGAAATTCCAACAATTCAGGATTACTATCTCTTCGCTGATTGTATGTTTATTTGGAAATCGCGCGGTCATTTAAAGAATTCTTGGACGCAAACAAAGAAACAAACAAATAAACAAATGAAACCACTCACACATACAAACTTGTATGCATGAGTACATCGTGATTACTTTTTTTATGAATCATTAATTGTCTTTCGTATTTTACGCAGTTGTTTTTTTCGATGTGGCCTGAACCATTATTGTTGTTTTGTTGTTTGTTTGTCGGCGAGTCATTCCTGTTGTCAACTAAATAGTCGGATAAGCTGATTGTGCGACAAACAGGGACAGTCCCGCAAGACAACGTGTGTACGTGAAATAAAACAAATGCCTGCATGTACTTATTATTATTAAATGTATAGTAGGCCATTATTATTATTTGGTGTGAACCGCTTTTAGAATATGGCATTCCATGAATCGGTGACCATCTCGACCTAACACGTACAAAAACAACACTCTGCAAACAATAACACGTACACGTTATGTACAAGATTTTCTTATTGGTATATGTGTACACTCATAAATTAAAACTAACACTTATAGATGTATGTAAAAGATGATATTACTTTTTGAAATTAACACGTAGACAACAATTGAACAATCATGTATTGCTGGTGATCGCTTGGACTGGGATTGATGATGTTCTTTCGGTGTCTCGATTGTTTTTTCGGGTACTTTGTGGTACTGGCCACAATTGGCATTTTTATCGGGCTGACTTAAGTTATATAATGTGTTGGATCCGCTAAATCAACAACCGGAAACAAGCAACAGCACTATTTTCTTCTTTCAAAGAAGTTTAATTATTGCATGCTATATATGTGAAGGATTCTGATTCAAAGAGAGTTGATAATATTGACCAAGGAGCATGACCTAGAGGTAGGTAGATCATTGTTTAGCATCCTGGAGGGCAGATTCCATTCTAGTTCCGTTTGCTCTGGTAGAAGTTCTTCTGTAGTTTTCTTGGATTACTTATCTTTAAGCAAATGTTGGGGCAGTAATATTCCACAGATGATCTTTCACTCTCTTCTGAATCTGAATAGAGCTTTCTGCTCTACTTTCGGCATGGTTCGGAGTATATAGTCGTTTATATCTTTTACTTCATAACTCCCTATAGGTATTTCTATTGCTCTAGTTTTATCTTTTTTCTTATCAATTATCTTTGGAGAAAGTTTAAGAATTTTATTACTTTTACTTTCATCGTTGTCGTCATCACTGTCATCGACTATGTAATAAAATTTATTATTTTTTAAATCAATGTTAGGTATAGCGTTATTTACGTCAAGGTCTATTAAACCAATCTCGTACGACGAATTCTCATCTAAATGTATTGGTGGATAAAAGTCATTACTTAAAATGGAAGATCTC
>NW_020442468.1:444997-446546 GCF_000699045.2 Agrilus planipennis
CTGGGAAATGTATAACGTGCTCCAAACATACACCTTTAACAACCTTTTTCGAATTTCTAAATTAACCGTTCGCGAGCATAGAAGTGACTTCTTTATATACGTCATACAATAATTTTAATAAATTTTAATGTTATTGGTACCTAATCGTCTTGAGACAAAAATTTTTTTAATTACCGTTACAAAAAAATAAAATGACTTATGGTGTAGTTTTTAAGTTGTTTCTTTGATTTACGCTTACTAATTATGAAGTCCTGTTTGCAATATTTTTAAAAATAATCTGTTATTTATTACAAAAAAACGTACTTACTACGTCAAATAAAATAAAAAATCATAAAATTAATGTTCAAATTATTTATTAATTTAGAAATTCTTGATTCACATTCTTTTTTTCACATCGACTGAAATGTGCTGGGTGAATTCAACATAGGTACCTATATACCTACGTTTGCTTTGTTTTTGATATTCACATGAATTTATGGTCTACGTGCCGTCGGTCACGTTTGGATACTTTTGGTCACCAGAAATGTTAAAAACACCCAAAATAGTGACGCATTAAGTGGGTATTGTCATTACATTGTCCTCTTTAAAGCCTAAAGGCCATTGACGTAGGCACCGTACGGATATCAGATTTTTTTATCTTCATACGTGAAATACATATTATTATACAAGACAGACCACCTCATTTCCGCACACTGTGAGCACAGCAAAAATATTATAATTTCCTTTTATTTCCGAGAATTACCAAAGTAGTTCTTCAAGCTGTTTCAGTAACCTAACCATAACTCCACGACAGAAAAGAGTTTTAAAAGCAAAATTTTTGGTTTTAATAATTTAAACTTAAAATGCATCGGTATATCTGGGCCTAGACAAACCCACCCTGTTGGTGGCAGTAAATAAAGACAATACGGTTACCTTACGGTTAACAAGTGCAAATTAATTGAATTATTAAATTTCTTTATTTACCATGCTTACAAATATGCGGTCTACCCTTATTGTATAATAAATTATAAATTTTAGTAAAATTGTTTTGGACAACAATTTCAAGACCCTCACTGACAAATTATCTAAGGACCACGGGTAATTATTTATAATTATGATGCCACTTATTTTTTTTGTCATTTATGATTATATTTTGAATAAAATTATTCGAGGTCTCTTTTTAAATTTTGGACCATGACCTCACTTCACTAAAGTGTCTCTGGTGGCCAGTCTCTTTAATCTACACTGCAGTGTAAAGCTAAAGGGTAAATCTGTGAATGTGTACGTAGTAGTCAGGAAGAGACAGATAGGAGAGACGAAATGAAGACTGCTGTGAAGTGTAGAAACATCCTATTCAAGTTGAAGAACTGATTGTGATAATCTCTAAATGGTAAATCAAAATTTGTTTGGAGCCAAATGGACGAGTACAAATATGGTTATCAATGATACGATTGGTATTTATGTACTATTTATACAACATAAACTTTGAGATAATGTTTCTATACATATACATACATTAATACGATATGTATACCCACTACATGCATACGTATATACATATATATATATA
>NW_020442468.1:447199-470904 GCF_000699045.2 Agrilus planipennis
ATATTTATATAGTCATTCTTAAACAATATTCAAAGGTAAAACTAATGAAAAATACATAAAAATATTGAGAAAGTTATATAAAACATTATTTAAATATCTTTATCAATAGGGTAGGTTAGGTTAGGTTAGGTTATCGGGTTTTGTTCAAGTGACCACCCTCTTTCGAACCCCCTTACCTCCACCCGCTTGAAAATATTTTTTTTATTGAATTTTATTTGAATTATAGTGTATGAAAATTGTTAAAATAATCAACTTTCAACCCCCATAACTTTTTATGGGGGTGAGATCGCCGCAAATTTTTTATGAGGTTTTAGTCAGGTGACCACCCTCTTTCGATCCCCCTTACCCCTACCCCGATCTAACCCCCATAACCATTTATGGGGGTGAGACCGCCACGAACTTTTTATGGTACAGTGGTGGGAGAGACCTCCTCTTTCGATCCATCATCTATACATCATCTGAGCAGTTGTGTGGGTTTTCAATTTTTTCAAATTTGGAGTACTTGAAGATCACTAATTAAAATTAAAGTGCTAATGATGATCTTCAAATATCTTAAATTTCAAAAAAATTGAAAACGCACATACCTGATTCTTTCCTTGTTAGTACAAAACGAAGGGTGTATTATATCGAACACAGTGCGATTCCAGTGGCTAAAAATATTGAGGTGAATCTCTTGAAAAAATGCTTAATGTGCCAAAACAATTAAAATTAGAAATCAAATTTGTAAGGGTGAAATGTCGACTATTTTAAGAAACCACTACTTCGGCTTTGATTTTCCACCGAATCAAAATTCAATATTTAAGGGGGTTGAACGGGTATTTACAATTTATATGTAAAAACAGTATGAATCTTGTACGATCTAGAAATTTGTTTGTTTGTATGTATAAAGACATGGAAAATCTACTGAATTATAAATATCAACATAGGAATTTTCACTTTAACGGCTTATCTTTAGATGCAGTTTTCCATGATGATAAAATGTAACAGGATGTAGATGTTCTAAGTTTATGTAATAAACGGCGAATCACTTTCTACAGGCTTTGCGGTGGGTTTCTTCTCTAAAATGAAGTGATTCACTGTATGATACCAGTAAGATAAAACAAAAATATTAATCATAAATCAGCAAGATAATGCTCTGTTATCTACTGATACGTGCTTATGTTTAATGTTGTATAAACCGAAGCATTCGAGTAGAAGTGTTTGTAAGGGTACTTAGTGGGTTTTAGTGCATTACATATTTGTTATGCGAAATTATTGTAGAAGAAATGGATTTACTGAAAGTTGCTTTGAACATTGACGAGAAGGAGGAATATTTTGAGATAAAAAAAGAATTATCTTTAAATGATACGTTACAAAAAATAGCCGATGACTATCATGTAAGTCCAAATTAAACTGACACATTAGCATTTCCTAACAGAATAGTAAAAACCGCGTCAGATGTGGAATTGTAATAAAAATTGAAATTAGAATAGTAGATACGGAGTTGTTTCAATTGAAAGATTTTGATTAGTTTTGGACATATCACATTAATTACGTCTAGTCTTTTATGAAGATTGGAAAAACTTTGGCGGTTGTTGTAGAACAAACTAAATAGCTCAAACCCCAACGCTAAAACACGACACTTTAGTTGTCCGAAGCACTTTTTGGTAACAAGGTTACCTTCTTCAGGGACTGAAGTGAACTAATCCTAGGGTTAGTTACTTGTAACCGAAAAGTGCTTCGGACAACTAAAGTGTCGTGTTTTGGCGTTGGGATTTGAGCTATTTTGTTTGATGTAGTCTTTTATCTTATGAAAGCAATATTGTGAATTTAGCTGGTTCCTTCCGAAAGTTACGCATTACGCTTTTGGAGCAATCCGAAGGACCTATCAAGTTGTGTTTACATCACAGATGAAAATTTTCACAAAATAAAGAACGGTGATGTTTTAAAAGTGACTGACTCGCTTCAAGTTGTATTGTCCAGAATTTTTAAAAATTTGAAGAGTACTTACTTCAAAGACTGCGGCTTCAGTGAGTTGAAGAACCTCAGTTCTGACGACGGATTTATAAGTTTCTTGGGTGAGTTATCTCCCATTGGGAACTGTCATAGGTTTATCTGAAATTACAATAAAACAAAAAAGTCAAGACCAAAATTACAAGACCAAGATCAAATACGCCAGACTAAACGAAAAGTTATTACTTCCGGTGGATTTATGAGTTAAATTATTTACCATAAAGCAACCCGAGATAAAAATGTTCAGTCTCTCAGAGCCTCTGAAAGCGAGACTCGAGTATCCGTCCCTCATCGAGTCTCTCTGGTGTCGCTGAGAGAGACTGTCAAAAAAACTATTTAGCGTCTCTGAACGAGTGACTTGAGTCGCTCATAGAGAAATCGTCATTTCATATCCAATCTTTGAACGAGAGACTCAAATCTCCGAACGAGAGACTCCAATCTCTGAACGAGAGACTCGAATCTCTCAATACGTGGTGTCTTGATAGACATGGTTAAAATTTTCAACATATTTCAGAGATCCCAGTCTTTCTACGAGAGACTCGAGTCTCTCAATTTTTCAGTTTTATTCATTCAGTCTCTCTGTGAGAGACTCGAATCTCTGAATTAACAATTTTATCGTTCGAGTCTCTCATACAGAGACTGTAAGAGATCCATAAAAACGCCTAGGCAATAACTGAGAGACTGTGAAAGACTGTGAGAGACGCTCTCAGAGATGCTGAAAGACTCTGAGAGACTGAAAATTTTTGTCAAGGGAAGTATCAGGTTAAATGAGCAAGACCAAAATTTAACATACAAGACTAAGACTAACACTATATCAGCAAGACCAAAGCGATGACTAAGACTAGAAGTATTTCAGCTAGATTAAGACCAAGGCCGAATAAGCAAGATCAAAATCAATATCAAGATTTCTCACTATTTTTAATTCTACGATCATGATCATAATCATGAAATAGTGTGTTGGATTTGTAAGCATAAAGGTCGATTCACATTGTTCCGTTTCCATTCTCCATATACCCATATCCATTATGTTGGTAACTGAAAGGAAACGTAATATTCAAATGTGAAGATTTTGTTAAATTGTATTAAATATTTAAGGAATGGATTTGTAATGGAAACGGACAGTATGGTGAGAATCGACCAGAGATGCACCGGATCGGGTACCGGCGGGTTTTCTATTAAATACCACCCTCACCAACGTCCCAAACCCGCTGCTATCATCCGGTACCCAGCCGGATACTAAAAACAGTGCCGGATCCGTTGGGTAGCAGATCCAAACCGGGTATCCGGTCTATCTCTAGAATCTACCTTTCTCAAAACTTTTTACGCATTAGCAATAAAAAACAAGCATTCTAGAATATTATTGTAATATATATAGGTATGAATCCGAATATGATTTACCAAAATTCAATAAAACTGTTAAGTATTTGTGTTTAAGTGTCAAAACACCACAACAAAGGAAACTGAACTGATCAAAAATGCTAAATCATTAATAAACATAACTTCTTTTAGTGGAATCCAATAAAGATACTGAAATTCTTACAATATTGGAATCTGAAGATCTAATCCCTTCTCATATGACAGCATGCCTCGCTGTTCTCTTTACCTTATTAAGAGGTGGCTACGTAAAGGAAATTTCACATGGTGTAGTCGCACGAATTATAAATTTTGTCAAAGCGGCTGAGCCAACTTTAGCTGATATTCAGTATGGATTGATTGTTTTATGTCAAATTTTATACATGAAAAAACGAAGTTTCGCCATACCGAAGGAAATGGTAAGTACGTAATGTTAGGTATCATCTTCATAAGATCGTCAGTCCTAAGACAGGTTGGACATGCACCTCCGCTCCTTCCTATCCTGAGCAAATCTTCGCAATTCCCTAAAACTAGAATATCCCAGATTCTTTACTATTTGCGAACAGTAATTTAATCTAGGCCTACCTCTACTCCTCTTAACTCGGTTCAATTCTATTTAATCTATACCTAGTGAACTTTTTGACCAACCTAATTACAAAAGTTGCCCATGTGTTTCATTCCCACCAGCCAATAATGCTGGTGGGCGGGCAGTCCCTCCGGACTACGCCGGAAGGTAGGGCGAAAGACCCTCTTCAGCTTCCTTTCGGGAATCGTGGGAATGGGTGGGCGGTGGTTCGGGTGAGAAAGTTGAGACGGACGAAATTAAGACAGAAGAGAATGAAAGATTACCTGTGGAATATTGGTCCAGCATTTTCCTAAGAGAGAGATAGCAGGAAATTATAGAAAAACTTGGACGTCTTCCCGAATGCTAAAGAATGGTCTAAACCTCTAGGCTATGCTGCTATGGCATCAGAGACTGGAACCTGCAGTTCCTCCACATGAATCAAATAATCCAAAATAGAACCAACTATAAACCACGTAATACAAACAAAGGCGACCCCCCATCAGGAAGATAGATTCTCACAAGTACATCGTGGACGTTCCCTAACCAAAATCAACGTTTGAGAAGAAGCCCCATCCAACCTACCGACTTCTGGGGTGTGAATATATATGAGAAGCTGAACAATATTAGAAATCCATTTTGAACTACCTATGTGGTAATTGCAAGTTCCAACAAATGCAGTTGGAGAGAGTTTTCCATTTTTCCGATCCAGATGTCAAAAGAAAGTACTGACAACAATATGACCGCTCCAAGAATTTAAAACCAATAAAAATATGACCCTATATCTGAGTTTGTTGTTATTATTTGACACGGGACTATTAAAATCTGACGTTACATTAGAGTTGTCGTTATAGCCGATGTTGTTGTAACCATGTTCGTATGTAGTTTTTTGTTAATCAACTGAAGTGAATCTAAAAAATTTTGTTTTGTACTCGGGCAGCCTTCAGTCAAGGGAAAGTCCTGATTTTTAATGTCAGAACTGCTAACATATTTTTGATAGAGTTTCGTTGAATTTTAGATTTTTCTTCAACTGAGTATAGATGATATAATTCCTTACGTTTGCTCTGATGCTTTACCAAATCTTCAGCTCAACGCACTGATGCTAATTAACGCGCTTACTAAATATTCGAAAGAAGACAAAAGACGAGAAATTATAAAAGAACTGAATAAAACCCAAAATAGAGATTTTATTTACAATGGTCTTATTAAAGGCAAAAAGGTTGCACCTGATATAGCCCATCAATTGTACGTTTATCAAACATGCATGCTCAAGTAAGTACCTAACTATAAATTGTTCCAAAGAAAACAATGAGACAATAAATTAAGTCTAAAATTTATCAATTGAGGTTGCACTTTTTAACAACAAAATGTAACTAGAAACAGTGCTTCAATAACACAAAAATTTTAAATATGAAAGATTGAAGTTGATAGGTAAATATTATTATTTATTAAACAAATCCGACGTTTCAGTCAGGGTTTTCGAGCGTTTCCAAGGGAATAATTCAGTTCAAAAAGAGGCAACCAATATCAGTACCTTCAATTGAACCAACAGTTTGTACTTTTAAAATTAAAAATATCATAAAACTCATTGTTCAAAAGAAGATGTCGATGTTGGTTCCTGAAGAAGTTCAAAAATCTTGGGCGAAACGTCGTATCTTCTTATATTGATAAGGAAAAGACTTTATTTCCTTCTTTTGGAAATAATAGAGTTATCAATTTGCAAGCAAGTGCGAAAATTAAATCGTACAATTAGCAAATAACTTTAAACATGCAGAAGAAGAAGATGGACATATTCTGATAACGTTATTGAATTTATCTTAAAATTTGATGGCATATTTAGGTCCATCTTTACAGAATATCTTTACTTTTATTTTGTCCCAAATTAGTACCTATTTCATTGCAGCATTTATTCTGAATTATTAAGAGACACCGTGAACGTCGACGAAACACGTGAATTTTTACCATATCCACTCATGACTACAAGAAAATCAAGAAATTCAGACGATTACACTGAAGAAAATGCTTCTACAGTTAGCTGTAGTTCGGTTTATTCAAATGATAGGTAGTTGATCACATTTTGTTGTTTGAATCGAATCAAATTGTAAAAATAACTACGTAATTAATTTGTTTAATTGTAGATCGTCATTTGGAAGTATCCTTAACGACAATTTTGGAGCTTATTCGTCTGATGACCAACGTACAGAAGATTCTACAACATCTTCCACATGCCGCTTTACCTATCAAGCATTACGTAAGTACATCAATGTTTACTTTTATTACAAGTCTTCTTTTTTCTCTCTCGTGTAGAAAATGCCGGGCTTGACAACAGGTCCAAATCTAGGACCAGTAGTGAGAAGCCAAGAATAGGCTTATCAATACTGGTTCAAAGTTTGTGTAAGCTAGGTACAATTAAGTTTCGTTAAGTTTGGGCCAATACTGGACAGTGAAGTATGAGTTTGTCCATACTGGCTCAAAGTTCCGCCAAGCTTTGAGTGTCAGGGCTACGTATATTAACGTTTCGTCAAGTTTGCTTCAATACTGGGGTAGCCAAGAATTGGTATGCCAATAATGACTCAATGTTTGGGCAATCTTCAAATACCACGGCTAGGTACCTTCAGGTTTTGTCAAGTTTGGTCCAATACTGGACAGTCAAGTATAGGTTTGTCAATAGTGGGTCAAAATTCCCTTAATCATTGAGTAGCAGGGCTAGGTATATTAATGTTTTGTCAAGTTTGGTTTAATACTGGGACAGCTAAGAAATGGTATGCCAATAATGGTCCAAGTTTGGGCAATTCAAATTCCACGGCAAGGTGTATTAAAGGTTTCGTCAAGTTTAGTCCAATACTGGACAGTTGAGTATGGGTTTGTCAATACTGGGTCAAAGTTCCGTCAAGCTTTTCAGTGTGAAGGCTAGGTATATTGACGTTTCGTCAAGTTTGGTCCAATACTGGGCCAGCTAAGAATTGGTATGCCAATAATGATCCAAAGTTTAGGCAATCTTCAAATATCACGGTTAGGTACATTAACGTTATGACAAGTTTGGACCAGTACTGGGACAGCCAAGAATTAGCGTGTCAGTAATGGTCCAAAGTTCGGTCAACCTTCAAATATTAACGCTATGTAACGTTTCGTCAAGATTGGTCGGATACTGGGCAGTCAAGTGTGACTTTGTCAATACCTGACCAATGTTTGGTCATTCATCGAGTGTTAAGGCTAGGTATACATATAAACGTTTCGCCAAGCTGTATCCAATACTGAGCAACGAAGTATTGGCCAAAACGGAAAGCGACACAGTTGTCCAATCTTGGATTAATTCTGTTCGTCAAGTCTTGGTATAATATTAGCTACCGAATATTGATTTAATATTGTTCACGAATTCTTAGCCCAATATTGGCTACCCAATTTTGGGTTAATATTGTTCATCAACTCTTGGTTCAGCATAGGCTGTCCAGTCGTGGGTGCTAACCAGGTTTGGAATGAGGTGACGAATCAGGCATTTGTCGCGCTTAGACTAATATTAGCAACAATGTTCGTCGAGATAACAACTATAGAAACACTCAATTTGGACAAATTAATAGATACTTTTGCATCTTTAAATAAAAACGTCCCATAGATTTCATTATATGTAAAGTGTCTTGGACAAATGATACGAAAACGAAATGAAACGAAACATAAAGTAATCTTTTCTTCATTCAGATATATTCAGAAATGTTTTACAAGAAGACTATCAGTTACACAGAGAAATTTATTAAATGCTATCATACCTTTTCTTCTTTCCCATAAAATAATTTATACATTTATTTTTTTTTTATTCTTAATATAGGCTATTATAAAAAGAAATATCCTAAGAAATTCTATAATTCTCAAAGCAAAGAAAATGGATTAGGACAGGGGATAATACTCACAGCCGATAAGTAAGTACAAACTGTGCCGGGCGCATTCGCCAAAGTTTAAATATACCTACATTAACACACGTTACTATAAGATTGTTTATCGCTGATATTTGATCCAAATACGAATTTATTATCTTTCGAAATTTATTCATAGGAGTTTATATAAATACAAATAAAGAATTTAAAACGATTTTTCAATTCATCTATTGATTGTTACATATAAAGTTGAAGTAAAACAATTAGTTTAAGTGCAGATTTTAAACACTAACATATTTTTATACACACTATTTTTAACCAAATTGTAAAATTAGATCCCAATTGAAGATAAATCATCAATTAAACTTATTTTAAAACAACAAACTAAAAAATCAATTCAATTAAAACATGTAGACCCATTTTAGGTCTCGTTGAACCGACAGTTGTTAGTGAACTATAATCAACAACGAGCGATTTTCACTTTTACAGCAAAATTTAAGATATCAGTATTTAAACTAGTTTGATAAAGGTCATAAAACATTGGTGACCACAACTTTTTAATTTCTTCAATTTTTTTTAGTTTATCTTCGTATGTAGGTAACAACCTATCTTTAACAAAACATCTTTTGAATAGAAAAATCGTTTTTAATTCAATTCTTCAGTTATAATATGTATTTTTGTTTTCTAAAAATTAATTAATTAATTAATAACGGAAGATAGGTATTACAATGACTCAGTTTCCACCGTAATCGAGTTAATAATTTGGGTTAAGTCATCATAATGGTTTTATAAATCGATGGAATTATAAAAGCTATCGGTAATTTTTCCTGAAAGGATTGATTTATGAGCTTCCTGATTTTGTAGTTTTACTAAAATTCTACTTTATCTATAATTCCCTACTTATAGGAATTGACCAATTATTTTGTGACTACAGGATTTTCATCTTTTCTTTTTTAGAGTTTTAGGTGTTATTATAAAAATACTCGATATTGGTCACGAACCAAACAAAACAAGTGAATTTTTTCACCCCTTGCTTTTTAACACCTCCCTCCGGGCGCCCTTTATATACGAACTGTTTTCGAGAGCCATGGCAAAAGTTTCGAAAACTAGAGAAGAAATGAAGGCATACACTTCACGGGATTATGAAAAGGCAAGTTTAAATGAAGAAGAATAAAACTAAAAATAAAACATAAGCATTAGGGTGCTTCAAACAAAATTTTTAATTACCCTTACCCTCTTACCCCCTCAAATGTTTCTATTTGATGTAAAAAAAATCCTCGCCAAATATGAGCCCTATAGCTCAAATCTAAAGGGTCGCTATTTTTATTTTAGTTTCCCATTTAATTAACATAGGAAAAATTCTTTTTTGTTTTAAATTGAATTTACACATAATTTACGCAATTTTTTCCAAAAAACCGTTTCATATTCTCAAAGTTGAGTCTTTGAGCTTTACAAAACTCTAAGACAAAGTATGATTATCTTTACAAAAAGACTAGTTACAGCCACTTAAAAATTACTAAATTTTGAAATTTGAAAAAATAGCCTGCAATTATTTTTCTTTTTGCATAATCCTCAAGATTTTTAATCAAACTATTATTATTATTAACGTAGTTTTAATAGAAGTTATAAATAAATAATTGCCTAGAGCTATAGCCCAGTGGCGTTTACTGTTAAATTAACTGTTATAATTAACATAAACTGGGTTTATTTTTAATTATCTAAATATTCATTTTAAGACTGAAATATTCCTGTAACATGTATGTTGTAGATTTTTATTGTGTTAGAAAAAGGAATTAGACTTACCCTTGAAAAGAAACCCACAACTTACGAGGAATTGAAGATATACCTGAGCTCTGTTACGTATAAAATTGTATCCGAACAATGGGAGGTATGATAATAATAATTTTTTTTTGTTAAGATTCGTAATAAATTAACAAATTAAACTTTTGTCAACAAAAACACAGAAAGAAAAGAGTTTGGAATGGAAGAATTTGCTTGAACATCATCCTAGTGTACTCGATATGAGAATGAAAATGAAAGAAGAAATGGAAAACCTTATCTATAAGCAACGGATAGGAGTTGTTCAGAGAGGAGGTATATTTCCAAAAATTCCTGAAAAGGTAAGGTCATACAATAATTTGTTTCTGAAATAAGTAGCAAGCTTGTAGGAGGTCATAGGGCAATATAGAACAAGAAAATTAAGTAAATCTTTAGTGGTCTGAAAATCCGCTGTTTTCAATAAAAACGTATTTGAAAGTACAGTCCGGCCTTGGTAGGATCACGCAAGGAAATATGACATTGCATCGGCGCATTTCATCAACTGCAGCATCTATGTTGTACAAAAATTTCTTTTGTATATTGTGTTATTAATACCATGTCGAGATGCAGGTATACTTTATTTAGTACTGCATACCATCAGCGATGAACAAAGTAGTCATTTAATTAAGTGTTATTGCAATGGGCGTCTAAAGATTATTATCTGTCGTAGCATAATAATATTTACTTTATTAGACGTTCCACAACCGTCACTGTTTACATTTTTCATCGATCTAGTTGCCTAGTTGTTATCGCAATTTCTCTATACGTCGAGAATTCACGGCCAGGGTCGGCTTCGGATTGCAACTGTTTCCGTCCTGAGTTACCTGACTATCGAAAATCTGTGACTTGTTCCAGCTTTTGGGCTCCTTTTTTTAAATTATCTCTAACTCTACTTTGTTATACCATTCGCAAATCAAATCATGACAATCCTTAGTCCTTCTACGGCTATCCCTAAACGATTCGGCCAATAACCAGAACATTCGAAAACATCTAGAATAAAGCGAAGTTGAACTTTGGGCAAGAGAAAAGAAAATTTTGTTCCCCAGTGTGGTAATAAATACGTATCTTGCTTACAGAAAAATAAAAATAAAAGTTTTTTCCTACGACTGTCGGAGAACAGAAAAACTCTTTATTGGGGAGAGTGGAATGAATTCCAGAAAGAACAGCATCTTACAAAATCATTTGCGGTTTCCGACATTAAATATGTCATTATAGGAAAAGCGTGTCCTCATTTTAAGGATAACAGGTGATAATGAGACTTGTTTTTGATCGTACAACAATACATCGTTTTCTTTCTTTTGCAGTGTAAAAGATTACGAACGAGTATTTTCTATAACTTTTTCGGATGATATAGAAATTATCAATTGTGTGGCCAAAAGTAAAGACATGTGCAACATTTGGATAGACGCTCTCTATTTACTTATGGGTTGGTTCATACAAAATAAATAAAATTTACCGTAAACTACGTACAACGCAATATGTTTCACAGTTTCCCATTTTCCATTATTTATTTTACAAACAATTTTTATCATAATTTAATAAGAATTCCAATATCAAAATTGGCTTGTGTTTTGACTAAAGCATATTGGTTTTGAGTCCTGTTGATATTTGAATGTAGTTTTATTGTATCTCACAAGGGGCTGTTCATAAACCATATGGTTCTGAAAGAGGTGTCGGGGGTCTAGTAAAACACTATTCTGAGCCATATGCGAGGGGTGTATGCTAATACTTGACATCATGACCATTTGTTGTTTAAGACTTTTGTATTTTCAGTAGAAGATGTCGTATCTCCTGTCATGAAAAGGATAAAAGAATGCCTAGCTTTAAATTTTACTGTTTTTGATGGCTTTGAATAAACAACTAAAATAAGATCAAAATTTCTATGAAATTTTAATTTTAATGACTGTTAAAGGACTAGGTTGTTTGGGGGGGGTCCAAAGATAAATCCATGGTATGAGTGAAATGGGGAGGGTCAAAAAGTGGCTGAAATATTGACATATGGATTATGCACAGTTCCTAAGAGGTAGTTAAACAATAAGGAAGATGGAAAATTAATTAATTGTTACATATTTTAATCAATATCAATATCAATGTCGGTCTTTTAGGAGTAAAAAAGAGAAGTGAAAAGTACGCAAAAGATTTGAAAATGTTGACTGACATGCAATGTACCATGAATCTGCTCGAATTACAGGAAGTTCCAATACCTTTCGAAGCTCCTGCTGTACCACCTCCACCTGGTTCATTACCTTTCTAGGTCTATGTACCATACGTATGCTAGAATTGGAAAAAATGATACACAATAGAAAGAGAAAACTGTGTACGTCTGTTAATTATCTGTTTTTTTTTAATTAGATACGAGTTATTATTAAATAAAGTTTACAAAATAAATTCAACTTTCTCATTAATGGAAGAATCAGCAACTTTTCCTGTCTTGCCTACTGTTTACTTAATAATTTTTATTAGCTTTTGCACGTAAGATTTTGTGGATTCTTTGAGATATTGTTGTTGAGGTTGGAGCAGGGGCGGACTAAGGTCTAGGCAACCAAGGCACGTGCCTAGGGCCCGTAATTTTGAAGTCCGAAAATTACGTTTTTAATTTTTTAATTTTTTTCCTGAAGAAGTTCAAAAATCTTGGGCGAAACGTCGTATCTTCTTATATTGATAAGGAAAAGACTTTATTTCCTTCTTTTGGAAATAATAGAGTTATCAATTTGCAAGCAAGTGCGAAAATTAAATCGTACAATTAGCAAATAACTTTAAACATGCAGAAGAAGAAGATGGACATATTCTGATAACGTTATTGAATTTATCTTAAAATTTGATGGCATATTTAGGTCCATCTTTACAGAATATCTTTACTTTTATTTTGTCCCAAATTAGTACCTATTTCATTGCAGCATTTATTCTGAATTATTAAGAGACACCGTGAACGTCGACGAAACACGTGAATTTTTACCATATCCACTCATGACTACAAGAAAATCAAGAAATTCAGACGATTACACTGAAGAAAATGCTTCTACAGTTAGCTGTAGTTCGGTTTATTCAAATGATAGGTAGTTGATCACATTTTGTTGTTTGAATCGAATCAAATTGTAAAAATAACTACGTAATTAATTTGTTTAATTGTAGATCGTCATTTGGAAGTATCCTTAACGACAATTTTGGAGCTTATTCGTCTGATGACCAACGTACAGAAGATTCTACAACATCTTCCACATGCCGCTTTACCTATCAAGCATTACGTAAGTACATCAATGTTTACTTTTATTACAAGTCTTCTTTTTTCTCTCTCGTGTAGAAAATGCCGGGCTTGACAACAGGTCCAAATCTAGGACCAGTAGTGAGAAGCCAAGAATAGGCTTATCAATACTGGTTCAAAGTTTGTGTAAGCTAGGTACAATTAAGTTTCGTTAAGTTTGGGCCAATACTGGACAGTGAAGTATGAGTTTGTCCATACTGGCTCAAAGTTCCGCCAAGCTTTGAGTGTCAGGGCTACGTATATTAACGTTTCGTCAAGTTTGCTTCAATACTGGGGTAGCCAAGAATTGGTATGCCAATAATGACTCAATGTTTGGGCAATCTTCAAATACCACGGCTAGGTACCTTCAGGTTTTGTCAAGTTTGGTCCAATACTGGACAGTCAAGTATAGGTTTGTCAATAGTGGGTCAAAATTCCCTTAATCATTGAGTAGCAGGGCTAGGTATATTAATGTTTTGTCAAGTTTGGTTTAATACTGGGACAGCTAAGAAATGGTATGCCAATAATGGTCCAAGTTTGGGCAATTCAAATTCCACGGCAAGGTGTATTAAAGGTTTCGTCAAGTTTAGTCCAATACTGGACAGTTGAGTATGGGTTTGTCAATACTGGGTCAAAGTTCCGTCAAGCTTTTCAGTGTGAAGGCTAGGTATATTGACGTTTCGTCAAGTTTGGTCCAATACTGGGCCAGCTAAGAATTGGTATGCCAATAATGATCCAAAGTTTAGGCAATCTTCAAATATCACGGTTAGGTACATTAACGTTATGACAAGTTTGGACCAGTACTGGGACAGCCAAGAATTAGCGTGTCAGTAATGGTCCAAAGTTCGGTCAACCTTCAAATATTAACGCTATGTAACGTTTCGTCAAGATTGGTCGGATACTGGGCAGTCAAGTGTGACTTTGTCAATACCTGACCAATGTTTGGTCATTCATCGAGTGTTAAGGCTAGGTATACATATAAACGTTTCGCCAAGCTGTATCCAATACTGAGCAACGAAGTATTGGCCAAAACGGAAAGCGACACAGTTGTCCAATCTTGGATTAATTCTGTTCGTCAAGTCTTGGTATAATATTAGCTACCGAATATTGATTTAATATTGTTCACGAATTCTTAGCCCAATATTGGCTACCCAATTTTGGGTTAANGGCCCGGAATTACAATGTTGTTGGAGTGTTTGAAATGATTAGGATTTATTACATTAAATCCAAAATAAAATCACTAAGCGGTCCATTTTATGTTTTTATTTTTTAATATAATAACAAACACATTTGAGCATATTGTTAGTTATTACGTAGATTGAAAAGGATTATAATTTTCCAATCCAACAAGCTTCAGGCTCATTTCCCACAACGTTTTGGCCTTGCTTTCGTCTTTTGCATGAGGTGCCGGTTCGGCAACATCACAATCTTTGTAGTACAATCCAGTTTGACCCTTTATTCTTTCATCAACAGAACAATAAATTGACGTTTGAGCTCCTTGTTCCGGGCTCTTCATAAATATGGAAAACAAACGTAAAAATTGCCTCACACCAAGAAAATAAGTTTCATTCATGTGACGACCCAGTTCCGTTTTTATAACACCTGGATGAAGACTGTACACACTGACACCGGAAATATGACGTTCTACAATCAAATAAAAAAATATACAAGGACACATGTCTATATACAGTGTGGCCCATAACCTAATCAGTGCTTTAAAAATAGAAATACTCAAATTGGAGCGGTTTCATTGGTTATTTAAAACCATGATAGGTTTTAGAGGAGGTTGCAATTTATCATATTTAATTATCCTATTATTCGTTTAAATTTCATTTGAATATCTAAATATTATTTGATTGAATATTTACATATTGAAATATTTCAATATCCGAAATCTTCATATTTATAATGATTTGAACACTTACCTAATTTTGAGGGAATTACAACTTTAAAAATATTACATTTGATAAAAAAATTGGAACTTACAGGAACTACATACAAACACTTCATAAGGTACCAAGTTTTTATGCTTAAAATGGCGTTCATAGATAAGATGGCGTTTAAGTATACAGATATTTCGATATTTAGAAATGTTGAGTAATCATATGTATATTTGGATAAGTATTTGAAACTTTAAAAGTAATTGGATTTTTGGATTGATTACTTAAGTACATATTTAANCCAACACAACACGGGTCCTATTGTATACACAAAAAATACAACTGAAAAATATATATATTTTTTCGGGAAGGCTTACCAGCAATAAACAATAGACGAAAGACTTTATTAAAAACAATTATTATGTCAACACGGTTATACTACAGACATATAAAAATATGTATTAACATTAAAATATAGTTATTATCCTACAAACTATATCATACTTATAAATAAATAAGTAACCTCATGACTAATATGAGTAATAATTTATATCAATTTAAAATAAATGCCAAACTTATTTTTAAGATACTGAATATATAACAATTAGATGGATTAAAAAATATGGAAAGAATCTAGTTCACGATATTAATTATCACTAATGGATATTTGTGCATGTTTGTATACAATAGAAGGTCTTATCATAACTAGAATAGTGGGTTACAACATTATAGTTTATTAGATATTAGGTTTTTGCAGAGCGTTATCATTATTTTAGTGTTCCATTTTTGAATTTTTCAACTACAAAATATGCACAATGATTCAAACAAGTTGTAGGTAAATTATTTTTTGCGAAGCAACTTTACTTCTCATTAGGATGCTTTATTTTAGAATAATTCAGAGTTCTTTAAGAATCAAAGTGAAGTTTCAGCTTAAACTTCAACAGTTGCACCTCAAAATGTCAAAGCTGCAGCAGTTTCAACTAGAGTTTTAGCGAATGTAGCTCAAGTTTCAACTTGAACTTCAACAGTTGCACGTCAAGATGTCAAGGCTGCAGCAGTTTCAGCTCGAGTTTCAGCGACTGTAGCTCAAGTTTCGGCTTGAAACTTGAACGGTTGCACCTCAACATGTTAAAGCTACAGTAGTTTCAGTTCGAGTTTCAGCTACTGTATCTCAACTTTCGGTTTGAACTTCAACGGTTGGACCTCAAGATGTCAAAGCTGCAGCAGTTTCAACTCGAGTTTCAGCGACTGTAGCTCAAGTTTCAGTCTGAACTTCACCGGGTGAACCTCAAGATGTTAAAGCTGCAGCAATTTCAGCTCGAGTTTCAGCGATTGTAGCTCAAGTTTCAGCTTGATCTTCAACGGTTACACCTCAAGAGGTCAAAGCTGCAGTAGTTCCGGCTCAGTTAGCTTGGGCTGTAGCTATTTAAGTACGAGCTTTTGCGAGAAGCGGCCGTTTCAGCTTCAACGATTGCAGCTCTGGTTGTTTGAAGTATAGCGGTTGCACCTTAAGGACGTAATTCAAGTTTAATCTGCGACAGTTTCAGCTTGAGCTTCTGCGATTGCTGATTAAGCTACAGCAGTTGTGGTTAGAGCTTCTGCAATTGCAGCTTGAGATGCTGAAGTCACAGTGGTTTCGGCTTAAGCTTCTTCAAAAGATGCAATTTCTGTTGCTTAACATGAGTCGTTTCAGCTCGCGCTTCAAGAATTGTAGCTCGGGTTGCTAGAAGTATAGCAGTTGCAACTTAAGATGCTTAAGCAGCTTGAGATGGTTAAGTCATAGCCGTTTTGGTTTAAGCTTCTTCAGAGGGCACAATTTAAGTTGCTTACCATGAGCAGTTTCAGCTAGGGGCTTCAAGGATTGCATCTCGGATTGCTTTAGCTACAATGGTTGTAGCCCGAGCCTCTAGGTTTGTAGCTTGAATGTATAAGTCATAGCGATTTCAGCAGGATCTTAAACAGACGTAATTTTGAAGTTGCTTTATTTTGCGGCTCGAACTTCAGCGATTGCAGCTCATATAGCATAATTGACCTACTTCTCAATAACGAATATGTTTTCGGACAAGATACTTATCATTTTATTGTTAATGATTCGGTAATTATTCAACAGATAAAGAAATGGTAAATATATTTTATTTTACAATTCCGTAAAAAAAGAGCATGAGGCATATTTTCTCCAAATCATTTTCGGAGTATCACCTAAACATCAAGGCACACATATTCGGGTATGATTTATTATCAAATGAAAATTTTAAAAATCAGGGTACAGTTGTCTTCTTTTTCTTAATACGTTTTATTAAAGGTTATACGCGATAATATTAATTTGCCTTGAATGGATTGTAATCTTCGGGAAGATTTACAAGTTTCCAACTTTGTTCCCACAATTTTTTCGCGTCTTCCATATTCTTTGCGGCATTTGTGGGTTCGATTGCTTCACAGTCTGAATAATACAACCCTGTCTGTTTCTCGGCTTTCTCATCCACGGCGCAATAGATACTCGTTTGGGCACCTTGCAAGGGTGTCTTCATGAACCAGCTCAAAAGGTACTTCCACACGAAGTTTATTCCTCTAACGTAGGTGGAATCCAAGTGTCGTCCCAATTCGGTGTCTATAACACCTGGATGAAGGCTGTACACCGTCACATCCTGTATACCAGCTTCTACAAAGGAACACGTTAACATCAAAAATTGTAACTTCAAATTACTGCAACAAAAATCAAAGCAAGGAGTAGAAATATTTGGAGTAATGTCGCATTTTAAATTAATGAGTACCCACTTGAATATCTCCTTCAGGACAGTCGTCAATTCAAGAAGTATTGGGTTGTTCGGAAAGTCATTTCGTTTTTTCCCGACAGAGGATTTAATTGTATTCCTTTGCACCCAACTTCACATTTAAGCCGTATAATTTTTATATGCTTTGAGAGCTCATATAGCAAGGCTTGTGTGTGAAAAATTCCAATTAATTCTATGCAGTAGTTTTTGGTTGGTGCCCTTTTAAATATGGAGAGCGATAAGCAGCATTTTCGACATATCTTACTGTTTTACTACAGAAAGGGTAAAAATGCTGTTCAAGCCAGAAAGAAATTGACTGATGTGTATGGAGAAGGTGTGTTGACAGTACGCCAGTGCCAGAACTGGTTCGCTAAATTTCGATCCGGCAATTTTGATGTCGAAGATGCACCACGTTCGGGAAGGCCGGTTGAAGCTGATAAAGACGCGATAAAGGCATTAGTTGATGTGAACCGGCGAATAACAACACGTGAGATCGGATTGAGGTTAAATTTATCAAATTAAACAGTTTATGACCACTTGAAAGGCCTTGATCCGTTTTTGAAGCGCATCATCACTGGGGACGAAAAATGGGTTGTATACAACAACGTCAAACGCAAGAGGTCATGGAGCAAAAAAGATGAACCGGCTCAAACCATTTCCAAAGCCGATATTCACCAAAAAAAGGTGATGCTGGATTTTAAGGGAATCGTTTTTTTTTTGAGCTTTTACCGGATAACACAACGATTAATTCGGAAGTCTACTGTCATCAGCTGGACAAACTGAATGATGCACTTCAACAGAAAAGGTCAGAACTAATCAACAGGAAAGGTGTAGTGTTTTACCAACACAACACTAGACCTCACACAAGTTTGGTCACTCGCCAAAAGCTTTTACAGCTTGAATGGGATACAATGCTACACCTACTATATTCTCCAGACCTGGCACCATCGGATTATTATTTGTTCCGGTCACTCCAAAATTTTTTAGACGGTAAAACCTCCACCTCAAATGAGGAGGTCAAAAACCTCCTGGATCAGTTTTTTTGCCAGCAAAGACCAAAAATTTTATGAGCGTGGAATTATGCTACTACCAGAAAGATGGTAAAAGGTGTTACACCAGAACGGTCAATATATAATTTAATAAAGTATTTGTTTATTATACGAAAACTGTCTTTCATTTCCACAAAAAAAAAACGAAATGACTTTCCGAACAACACTTAACTTGTACAAAATTGTTGAGTTCGGAAGAGGACTTATAATTTGTCTTTAATCTTAATGTTCAAGACCATTTGAAACGTAGCCATTTGTAGCTGTTTTGTTTTGAATATCTTCAGAGAGTAATTCAACTTCAATGCACTAAATGACATTGAATAATCGGAAAATTGTAATGGAAAATAATTCGATATTAAGGGTCAAGGTTACCTTGCACCTGCCGACAATTTTACATAAATCTATTTTCCATTAAAATTTATTACTTCCTTAATATCCTACATTACAATCAGTGCTCTGTTGTTGTAATAACTTCTGAATAACATTCGAAGAAACAACTTCCAGTAGGAGCCAAAAATTGGGGATTCTGTTTAAAAAAAATTGATTTGATCTAGATCTGACCTTAAAGTTAAAGTGATGGTCGAATTGTAGGTCACTATCCATTATTTCCCTCCAAAGCCAACAAGTTTTGCAGAGATTATTTTTAGATTAGTGTTTTCCCGGACGAGATATTCAGATGAGTATTTTAAAATGGAACCGCTAGAAGAACACTGTATAGGCAGTTAGTTGTAATTCTAAAAAATTATAAAAATGTGTATATAAAAGGCATTAATGAATCTATTACAAAAACATCTAAAAGTTTGATGAATCTATAAGTCATACAACATAATGGAAATGTAAAAAATTTACAGATGAAATTGCGGAAGTCATGTGTGGTATACTGGCATGCACTGATACATGATTGTAAAAGGAAAAATGAAATATAGATTTGTTAATTTTATTTACACTACTTTCTATTTACAGTCGGTATAACTTTTAATAAATTATCAACTAATTGGTAAACATTATTAACATTTATGTTGAACCCAAACTGAAAACAATATTTTACGTAACCATTAAAGTTTGAGAAATAGTTTTTAAATAGATATTCACTTTTTTAACCCAAGCCTACAAAAACAACCAAAAACCTACAAAGAAAAATACACCAAATACAAGTACCAAACATTAAAACCTTTATTTAATCTAACAACACACTAACATGTTAACCTTTATCTTAATTTATACATGTGTATAAAAACACTTGTACTTGGGTATTTCACAAATTGAATTGATCCATGTGTTCAAGTCCCACTAGTTTCGAGCTTTCTTCCCACAATTTCTTGGCATCGTCTATATTTCTAGCTCTGCTAGAAGGTGAAGTCTTCTTGCAATCCGAATAGTACAGCCCCGTTTCTTTATCTAACGACTCATCAACTGAACAATATATCGATGTTTGGGCACCCTGAAGGGGGCTTTTCAAAAATATACTTTTGCTGAATAAGAAACTTGAACCAAAGCAAACAGTCTGATCCAAGTGCCTACCAAGATCGGTTCTGATGACTCCCGGGTGCAAACTGTATGCAGTAACGCCATGTAGATTCTTCTCTAAAATGTTTTATATTAATAAGCATTACACACAAAATGAAAATAAACTAAAACAATCGGTTCGAATGGCTCATTCACAAAATTCAACTCCAACGATGTATGGTTTAGTTTAGTAATTTAATAAAAGCATGACGTTAATGTGAAAATGCATTCAATTTTTGTATATTATAAGTGACCTTAAATTAATAAGAAAAAATTGTTGCTGCTGTAACACCTCCGCCGGGAATCGAACCCGGAACCGGCTCCAGACTAAAGTCGCTCCCAAAATTGTTTTATCGATTTCCGGTCAATCTACATAATAGAATTAGATATTAGAAGGTGGGAAGACAGTTTTTTATGACTTTAAAATTTGAATGATGATTTTTCAAAATTCAAATCAGTTCTAAACTGTAGGTACGGGAAGAGATGGGTGGGGTGATCAGGGGCGGAAGGGGGGGCGTGTTACAAGTAATACAAGCTTTTAATCTGCTTATCTCACGATTGTGACTGCATAAAATTCTTTTATTAATATTAAAAGAACAAATAGCTATACATACACCATATAACTTATGATGTATGCTGTAATAAAAAAAAAATGTGTTTCCCCCGCCTCAAATTTAATCACTTAACTCTCAGAAATAAATGAAAAAATTTTTGGAGCGATTTTGATCTGGAGTCCCAATTCTAGGAATTGTATGAAATTCCGGTGTTGTACTAGGATATGTATTAAACTAATGGTTTTTGCGAATAAAATACTTTAACATATCAGCCCGCCTCTGGCGGGCAGGGGCATTGGATAAACTCCAATCTGTCATAAATGCAGGTAATTATCCAGAATTAGGGCAATTTTGAAAAATTATCATTGTGGAATAAGACACAAAAATGACCTGCACCACCTAAAATGCAGTGCTGGTAATGAGAGGCCCAAGTAGCTGTAGCCCGCGTAAACCAAAACAGAAACAGATTTTGCGAAGAACAGTAGATTCCGAATTAAACGAATGCAAATTACGAAAGCGAAAGCATTGTATGTACTATATTACGAATTACTTTAGCGATGTTCTTTATATAATATAATAACAAAACTGGAATACAATATTAGTGGATTACTGTGATTTAGCATGCTGTTAATGAAGAATAGATACCATTCTGTAGAATATTGTAGCGTGCTACTTACCTGACGAGTACCTACCTACACAATTGTACATATCACAATTACTTTCAACGACAATCACTTCCAACAATAACAATAAACAACCGTAGTGTAATAACTAATAAGATACTACAAAGCCGATGTGCAAAGTATTATGTGCGATAGCAACAATTACTTTTTAGTCTACATTTGTGAAGCAACCTACATGTAATATGTGATCTACATCCTTATTATATTATTATAATCAGTTCTTCCCCCCTATCAGTCACTATGAGCTCGAAACTGTTAGAACCATTGCTTCGAGTGGTCGAAATTCACTTTTTGTGAACAATTTGTTTAATCACTTTCTTTGTGGTTGAAATTGTTTGAAAAATTAAATTTAAAGGATTTGTTTGTAAATAGGTATGCAACACATCGTACACTTCAGCATAAGAAATTGCTCATACTAACTACGTAATAGATACTACTTTACCCTGTGCTGAGACCACTCATAATTTCTTTTATATATAGTATTGCCTACTAACTTAAGTATTTTTGTCCAAGAAAATTTACGAAGCATCTTTTTGCAATACTAAAAACATGTGCATAAAGCAAGTTAATGTAATAATAAATCTTCCTCGATGCGACCAAACCAAGAATGTTATTACTTAAGTGAATTTAACCATAAGATTTCCCTTAAGAGAATAAAACATATAAGAAACTTTAACCTTATTCATTGTGAGTTTCTAATTACTGCGATATTCGCTTACACAAGTCGTAAATACATTCAGAGATGAAAAATTTTTTCAGAGAAATAAGTACGTTCTTTTTTTATTTTGCAGAAGTAAAAACGTTTTTGAGGAAACAACGACAGTGATGGTTCGGTGACATTGTTCAAAAAGTGCCGGTTCCTCTTTCGGTGAATGGCCAAAAATTTAGCGGGGTGTCATTAAAAAGGTGCCGCGTAAATCAAAAGGAAACTCGACTCGGTTTGGCCCATTTCTAATTGAAAAGGAGAAGGAACGGAGGGCGGTTTCGGGTCGGCTAGTAAAGCATCGGCGTCCGTCGTCGCAACCATTAACCCCCCGACTCTCCCTCTTTCTCTAATTTATGTTCGAGAGAAGCTACGATATTTTTCAGACGGTTAAAGTAATTGTATCCCGCAGGACTGTTTCGCGTTGTTGGCGCGCGAAGAAAATTTGTCATCTTCTTTATTGTTAAGATTTCTTTCGCGGTCGGGAAAATTAATGAGTTTCGCGCCTGAATTTTCGTATAATTGCCGCCTCTCGTCACGTAATGACTCGTTAAGGACTGTGTCAACACCTTCTTCGTACCCTTCCAGCGACAATGACGGTACCTACCGCCGACTGCTTCTATCGCTTTGCCTGCTGCGCTTGACAACTATTGTGCTTATAGCTATCGCGTCGCGTCGCGTCACATCGCGCTTCGAACAGAAGAATATTTCCTTTTTTCATTTATCATTTTTTTGTGCATGTTATATGAATGTACAGTTCAATGAAGTAGTATTTTTATTTGCTAAAGAAACTCTTTTTTCATACTGATTGAGTCGGGGTCAACCGGGCAGGCAAAATTATAAACAAAAAGGATAATTTGTAACATTCCTTTTTATAGGACAATTTTTGTATAGTTTTAGATTTTAATCAAATTTCATACGTAGGTGTGATTTCGTGCAGCCCTTTTCTGTGCATGAAAATAGAAAAATTGTTATTGACATTAACAAATAATAGTAGAATAAAGATTCATGCTATAGGGCGTTTCGTCTGGAGTTTACTTAGACTACGGTCCTATAGCCCGAATTTTTATTCTACTATGGATTCCGGCCGTGAAAGCCTTTGTTCTTATATTAACAAATAATGTGTATATTAGCAGTTTAAGGAAGGTGAAAGAGATATTGAAAGCTTCATAAAAATTAAAATTACGTCACTTTTCAAGCACTAATTCTCAGCATTTAAATTGGAAATTTTTAGAAGCAAACGTTAGGAAAATAATTATTAACATGTTATTGTTATTATTATTGATAAGCATTTTGGGAGGATTTTAAAATTTTAAAGGCTTCGAAATACTAATTAAACTAGAGATTCACTGGATAGTAGTTTTGCCATTCTGCATTAGCTTATATATTTGTTAATAGCAGTTTTTCTATCTTTTGCTTTTGAGAATGTTCAACTGAAATGCACAGAAGACGATTTCACAAAGTCGCTTGCGTATTTTTAAAATTCATCGAACGGTTTAAATAATATTTTCAACCCTTAATTATTAATTAATTAGAATAATTCTATTTATGTTTTATTTAGTTTTATTTCCAGCGTTTGAAATACACTATTCATATGATCCTTTTGCATTCAATTCACCATTTATGAATTAATTTCGCTGATCATTTCAAATAATATACTTAAGGACACGCAAGCTGACGTCAAAGTTGTTAACATTTGAAGTATTTAAGTATTTCAAATGTTA
>NW_020442468.1:474732-514852 GCF_000699045.2 Agrilus planipennis
GAGAGAGAGAGAGAGAGAGAGAGAGAGAGAGAGAGAGAGAGAGAGAGAGAAAAGGTAGAAATTAGGACAAAGGATGGGCAGTACACTCACACTCAGTAAAGGGTGGTGTGGGACATTAGTTAATTCCAACCTTAATATTCTAGTGAATCCGCATTTTTGTTTTGTGAATGGAGATAGCTATACAAAATGACGTTACAAGCCTGGGTAGGTACTTAGGAAACCATATTAGTGACCAGTCAGGGGGGAACAGGTCTTCAAAAATACCAAGCTTGGTCACAGGGGTGCAGGGAGGTTTTATGTTTTCGTCACGTACTCAATATACTCTAGAGAAATCAAGCGTTTTTTTTCGATATTTAAAATGATATTTATGAATTACTACATGAAAACTAGAGGGTAGGTTTTGGCATATACTACGGGTCACATAATGTGGATTCCCTTACGCTAAAACCATACATACATAGAACATTGTTACACAGTTATACGTGAATGTTGAAATTTCTGGATGGTCTATTCGGGAAGGCAGTATATAGGTATGTTTTCTGATTTGAACGGAATTGCGAAATCAAATTGCGCCACATGCGATCCTAGTATTGATGAATAGTCAAAAGAAGTTTAAAGTTGAAAAATATTTTCTTATTCGTTATAGTTAGTAAGGTGTTTATCACATTAAGAAGATGATGAAGTAAACATATTATTTTTAATGTGTTTTCTTAAACATTTATCAACCTTGGCTTCATTCCTTGTACCTAATTATCTGTTAATAACTAATAAATAATTATTGGCCCTTGATTTCAAATAATACTGAGCACAACAGGCCTATCAATATAATTCAAATTAATAATAGAGAAACCAGAAAAGTATCTATCAATATGAATAAGGTTTTTATGGTTGTAACTCAAAATTAGTACCTATATTTTTTTGATAGGAGAAAGAGCGAATCCAATGACTAGATAATTTCTTTTTTATTGATTTCATACAGAATATTTATTATCAACTGGCTTTGACCCGCGACATTCATCCAGGTGAAGCGATATAAGGTATCGATTGAGACCTAAATGTCACCTTTTATTCGACACCTACATATTTTGATTCTAGTCTTATTGGCCTAATAACCATTTATTTACCCAATAATTTAATAAAGCCTTGTCAGGGTGTTCAGAGCATACAAATAGGCAAAAATTAAAGTTAACTGTAATTTTAAGACATCCCCGGTTGATATAAATGTTTTCCAAGCTTTTCCTGACTGAATACTTGAGGCCAGTCGGAAAAGCAAGAGTCGAGAAGCTGAAACTTTAGTTCATACGAGGTTTGTGGTGGACCTAAACGTATCGATAGGCTCCTGCTATTCGATTTTTACTAATGATTTGGGCATGAGACGGGTTGCCGTAAAATTCGTACCAAAACTGCTCAATTTCGACTAAAAACAGCATCGCATAAACATTGCTAAGGAACTGTTGGACCAAAGCTCAATCATCCCAATGGATTGCAGGAGCGTGGTGTATCATGAGTTCTTGCCACAGGGTAGAACGGTCAATAAGGAATATTTCCTGCAAGTTATGTGCAATTTGCGCGAAGAAACGCCCGGATTTGTGGAAGAATAAAAATTGGCTTTTGCACCATGATAACGCTCGTGCTCACATATCGTTGCTTGTGCGCCAAAAGCAGCACACAAATAATGCCCCAACCACCGTATTCCCCAGATCTGCCCCCCTGTGACTTTTTGTTGTTCCCGAAACTGAAGATGCCCATGAAGGGACGACGCTGCACTATGATTGAGGAGATAAAGACGGCATCGAAGGAATAGCTGAACAAGATCACAAAAAAATAATTTTTGAAGTGCTTCGAGGATTGGAAAAAACGTTGGCACAAGTGTATAATATAGATAATATCTGATTGGGATTACTTTGAATTGGAACAAAATAGGTATTCATGAATGAATAAATAATTTTTGAAAAACCACAAAATTCGGGATACTTTTTGAACAGGCCTCATACATAATATGCGTATAGATATAAAGTTACCCCGAAAATGATGAATAATTTCCTCAAAAGAAAAATGAAACATGTTAATTTTTTGTAAAAATATAAAAAAAAAACATTTCACTCACCTCTTAAAAAGAAGTCTTTTACGGTTTCCTTTCCAATGCCGGTATTTGAACCCGTTACAATGGCAGTCTTGCCATCCAAACGGGCCGAGGACGTGCATTTACCGCTGAACAAACGCATTTTTTACAACACCACAACAATTAATTCTCACGATGGTTCGTCAGTCGTTTTTATACAGAAAAAACAACCGATGCAACATGTTCCGTCGCTATTCGCCGAAACGCCGTAAGCACGGTTCTCAATAATACGCGTTTAGTTATTTAAGTTACAATAGTTGTACATATTTTTAATTGTGAATAGTCTCGATCCTTTAATAATAAAACTAGTAAAAAAAAAAAGATGTAAATTNATTTACCGCTGAACAAACGCATTTTTTACAACACCACAACAATTAATTCTCACGATGGTTCGTCAGTCGTTTTTATACAAAAAAAACAACCGATGCAACAACAGCAAACTAACTTATTCACTAAAAAACACTGGACCCCACAATAATATCACGTGTCTTTCGAATAGAATTCTAATATATGCGCAATCAAACTTACGGTTTATCGGTCTGTTGTTTTACATTAATAGTTTAGTAACAAACGTAGTGGATTGTGTGGTTTCTCATGCATCCAGGTTGGTATCAGGAGAGTATTACAATTCTCCGTCGCGGCTCGGCTTCGCGTTAAATCGACACCCACAAGGATATTTGTACATACATCTACATGAATATATATATACCTATGTACAACGCACTTTATATTATGTGTACATAACAAGCCGCTCCAATGGATGAGTTCACAACAGTTCAGTCAATAATCAAGGCGAAAAGTACATAACAAAACGGAAGGACGCGATTCCTTCACGTTCCTATCCGTACGCGTTACTTTTTGCAAAGCAGAACAAGCCGGAACGCAAAGTGTAAATTACTGAAATGACAAAATTTTGACAACGTCTAATGATAGTATGACAGATTTCGTACTTAAAAAGTTGTTTTTTTTTGTTAAACTTTTATTGAAACGGTTACATAATCCATATCACATCGTATCACTGTATGTATGTAGTAGCGACAAGTTTTAATCTAAGTAAATATATGAAATCCTTGAACAAGATAAAACCCAAGAGAAGTACCAAAACTACTAAAGTAAAAGTTTCGCATCACGATTTTTTCGAAATGACTTAAAATGGAACAATTACTGCGGAAAACTTTCATGAACTTTTTGCAAATAGAGTTGAATAATGTCTGATCGAAAAGGAATGATAACAAATGCTGCATTTACAGCCTCACCTATGCAATGAGACAAGAAAAGCCCATAGGGGAACGGGAGAGCTTTTACCCTCCATAAGCGAACCTACCCTAAGTACCACAACCTACAATAACCAAACTAATACTTATGCAGGACTTGGTGAAGAAGAAAAAGAACAAATATTTCAACAGAAATGTACCCTCATTAGTCTGGTTATATTATGAATTTAAATATTATTTCTTTCATAGATTCCTCAATAATTTGAATAAACCAAAAAACCTTCAAGTTAGTTACTGATGGGTTGTATTTTATACCACTGGGTTGTATCTTTGATTTTTTGCATAATTATTTCAACTGCTGGTCGTGCTAAGGAAGACACATCTGCTAACGGGTTTACCATAAATTATCTTCCTCTTCCACCCACATAACGGTACAGTAACGCGTTGCTTAACCCCTCCACCTCACCACTCCATTACGGAACTAGTTATAAAAGTTTTGGGCCCGATTGAAAGAGAAATTTATTCACTCAATAGAACGTTTTCAACCACTCGTCATGCAATCCTGACCTAGTGGAAGTGGCTTCAGTCTTTTTCCTGAATTGAAAGAGTTGCCACAAGGGCAATATCTCCAAACTAAGGATGAGCAGACAGTAAGACAACGACAAGACTCATTAATGTTATCAAAATTTTATGAAATAAGCTTTCCCAAGGCTATAACAAATACCTATGTGGTTAAGATGATTATGTCGAAAAGTAACCATAAGTATACAAAACTATTAGTAACGAAACGTAGACAACTTATTGTCAACTGAAATAGTATTTAATCTTCATTTGTGTAGTATCCATCTTGACCAATAGAGCTAATGAACAATTACAATTAGTTCTTCCGACCTTCCTCACATTTTACTTCATTCAGGATTTCATAGAACCACTGTTCCAAGGGAACAGGTGGAGTTGGTCTATATTTTGTCCGTTCTGTCGAAGCGCTGATGAGGTCCAGCAAGATGAAAATTGAGATCCATGAAACACTGTCTCAAGACAGCAGGTAGAGTTTGTCTGCGTTCTGTCGAAACTTCTGCAACAAGCTGAGAAGACCAAGCAAGATCCATCCCGATCCATAAAACACCGTCTTCAGGCAGCAGCTCCAGTTGGTCTGTGTTCTATCGAAACTTCTGCGACAAGCTGAGAAGACCCAGCAAGATCCATCCCGATCCATAAAACACCGTCTTCAGGCAGCAGCTCCAGTTGGTCTGTGTTNGTAAATTATTTAATACTTGACCTACAAATAAAAATTGTTTTGCAAATGGTCCCACAAGAAATTATTACTTGAAGGTTGATAGGTATTACTTACAAATATATTTTTACTGCTTGTTTTCAACATATATAAATTTGGGTTTAAAAAGTTTGAGCTTTGTACTCGATATCAATTACAATTTATCATTATTTTCACAATATTATCTCCAATGTAAGACCTTCCAAAATTATGATTTATGTATTTTTTGGTTTATGTTGGTACCTATACATTCAACGACTACATGCTTATTATATTCTACAGTTTTTAATTTACTATAAAATTTAATTTGTTTCAAGCGTAAAATTTTTATAATACACGCTACTTAAAACATTCCGATCTTTTTAAGTAGAGGAAGGGAGCGATTATCAGAAAGATGTGGTTGAAGAAACATATTCCACCCTACAGCGAATTATGTATTTTCGTTTGCACTACATGAACAGATAAATTCTGGCAAAGAAATGTGTAATTTCTACGTTTCTGCCTTACCTGTAAATAAATAACAGCAAAAATTGGTTGCGAATTAATAAACAATACTTTTGCCTTTTTAAGAAACGTTTTACTTTTTTATCATTATTACTCAAACCGATCTATACAAACACACCGTGTGTGGAATGTCATGTTTGCAAAGAATGTTACAACGGGATAACTTTTTAAACTTATAACTTTTATCTATTTTGATGTTACCAAAAGTAATACATCATATCTATACAGTTCATCATTAAAACTTGAGTGAGTTTATTTTAATTCACTTACTAAACAAATTATAGTCAAATCTCCTAAATGCAATCTGTTATGTTGGAATTAGATAAAATTCCAGTTAAGAAAAATGTGTGCTTTAGCGTCAAACTCTTTAATTTTTGTTTTAAACATATCGTTTTTACGTATGTATTAGCTATAAATGAGATTAAAATATGTAACTGCTGGCAGGTGATAATAATTTCTAATTTAAATACCTATCTATTTAACAAAATCAAAATAAGAATAAGAAGATCACGAACAAGTACAATTACATACTCTTAATGTTGTATTTATCTGACCGCTACAATCCCAAAACTTAATCAGAAGTAGGTTAATGAAAAGTTTGTCTCTTTATGATTGGTCTTGGTTTTGCACTATCACAAGACCAAAACCAAGACCATGACTGTCTTTATACTTTCAAGATCAAGAACAAGATCCAATGAACAAGACCAAGACTAAACGACAAACTATTACTTCCTGTGGATTTATGAGTTAAAACTATTGGAAGCAATATGAAGATTGGAAAAACTTTGGCGGTTGTTGTAGAACAAACAGAATAGCTCAAAACCCCAACGCCAAAACACGACACTGTAGTTGTCCGAAGCACTTTTCGTGTTTTGGCGTTGGGGTTTTGAGCTATTCTGTTTGTTCTATTGGAAGCAACTTTAATATAGCTATTCTTTTCATTAAACAAAACACTTTTAGTAATTCAAATTATTAGTTTGCTTTACTAGATATGAACACTTTATCATCATAAGGTCGTCAGTCCTAAAACTGGTTGGATACGCACCTTCACTCTTTCCTATCCTGAGCTAGTCTTCGCGTTTCCCTAAAACTAGAACAACCCACATCCTTAACTATTTCCGAACAGTAATCTAATCTAGATCTACCTCTACACCTCCTAACTCTCTTTTCTTCCTATAATATGTTTCTGACTAGACTTTCATGCCTGAGAAGGTGTCCTACCAACCTATCTCGCCTATTTCTTATTGACTTCCATAGAGTCCTCCGTTCTCCTACACTTTTTAATATCTCTTCATTTCTAACCTTCTCTATCCACGATATCCTCATCATTCGTCGGTAACACTACATTTCGAACGCTTCTAACCTTTTCTTTTCCGCCGCACCCACCGTCTACATTTCGCACCCGTACAGCGCCGGTCTCCAAACACCTTTAACAATCTTTTTCGAATTTCTAAATAAACCGTTCGCAGACATTAAACACTTAAGACAAAAAAAACTTCACCAGTGTTTGAAAAGAGGGATCTGTACGAATTTCCTTCAATTAACTGTTCTTTATTCCTACGTCTGAATACCACATGGTTGAAATATAGAGACAAACTAATTCTTTTTCGATATTATTTACTTATTTCAAATACCTTGTACCATTTTGTTCGCTAAAAGGTCCACTTATGCGCTAGAGGAAGGGTCAATTTATTCATTTGAGTTTTCATAACACACATGTGACAAAAGTCACATGTATGACAGAAATTTCAACATAAATTTACGATTATTATGTCGGTAAATAGAAAAGTTTGTGCTTAGAAGAATTATTAAAAAAACAAGTACCAGATAAAGTCAGACCAAGTCTTAACACGCAAGACCAACACAAAGACCGAGATTAGGACAGTTTTGGTCTTAGTCTCACTTTGTTCATCACTATTTTTAATTGTATCGCCTATTCTACGATAATGATCATGAAGTGATGATGAATTAAAAATGAAAAAACAATGAAGGGAAAATATTACAGGTAACACATCACTGAATCCAAAAACTTTTTCAAAGCACATTGTAAGTAGGTACATATTAAATACCAATGTTTACGCAAATATACATACGTCTACTTTTGTAGCCACAAAGCAATTTTTCTTTCAAAAATACCTATTAAGTTGCTTACCTTGTAACCTTCTGGCTAATTCTTTCGTAAATAAAATATTTGCTAATTTACTTTGGCCGTACGCGCCAACTGCGCTGTAGTTTCTCTTCTCCCAATTCAAATCGTCGAAATTCATTTGACCTCCTGTAATTATAATAAAATAAGAAACCATAATATGTGTACAGATATTTACCACAGATACCAAGTGTAAATTCAGTATTAGTTCAGTCAACGGTTTAATGTACCTTTTGATATTAAAATTGACTTTGTTTATCAATTTCTCTCGAAATATTCAAAATTTGAATACCGAAACATGTTTCATAACATGTAGGTATCTATACAATATTTTTATAATTTAATAACAATATTGTCGTTAAAAAATTTTTTTGTTTATAGTAATTTATTAAATTTATTTCAACAACGGTCATGTAAGCTAAAGGTACCTACTATCTATTAATACACAACACCAAGACCTATTAGGAAAGACCAAGACCAAGATCGAATAAGCAAGACCAATACCAACAGGAAGACCGAGACAGTCTTAGTGTTGGTTTTGGTCTTACTTTGTTTATCACTATTAGTGAAAGATTTTTAATGGATTGTTACCTACGTTGATCTTTATCAATAAATTTTAGTTAAAAATAAAATCGTTCAGAGAAAACTTGTAATAGTTATCTACTATTAAACTTAAATTCACTTGTCGTCATGTTATATTAAACTAGCAGATACTGATTTATTACAAACCAATGCTGTATGCTTCCCTTTAAGAAATTTGATAAACCATTACATAATTCCATCAGAAGAAAATCATGAAATTGCTGATTGAATATTATGTAAATGCATTGTACAACTAATGCAATAGTGTATATAAGAAAAAACCCTTTTTAATGCAGAATAAACATGCATTTATAAGTAAAGTTGCCTTATATATCTATTCAGATTGAAGAATGCAAACTGTTCAGGGAGCTTTTAAGTTCAAATACTGACAGCATTACAAATTAGTACACATCTAATTAGTAACTAGATATGCTGGCATTAGTTACTGAAACAATTTTTTTCAAGTTAAGTAAATTAAACTATGTATCTATTTTTAAAATTATTGTCTATTGCGATTTACTGCAGTTGTAAATCCTAGATTTCTATTCACACACCATAGCAGCTTAACAATCTTATATTGAACAATGAAACCTTACATGTAATTGCTTTTACCTTGCTTAATCGTAGCAGTAATAAATTAAATTAAATTGCCTTGAACTGCATTTTATTTGAGAATATTCAATAAACCTTTCGATTATTATTATTAAACAAAACTTATTTGAAAGTTGGAGCAGATACTTAATATATACAAATACATTTGTCAGAAAAATGAATTCTAAGAGACATTGAAGATATCCTATTCTAACTATAGATGCAGAAACCGGAGTAATCAGAGCCAGGGAAAGTCCTATATTAAATGACAGTTCATAAACAGGAATGTCCAAAAGCCTTCAGGAACAACTTAATTAATCAAACAAAACTGTCATGGGACACGAATGAAGCTCTTTACGTCAATACTGATTATAAATTTTTGTCAAGGTATTTTGTAAAAAGAAAAACTGACAAACATCTCACAAATACATTCCGTGAACGCTATCTCGAAATGGTAATTTTAGGACTCCTGCTTGACATTAACACATTAGTTCCCGAAGTTTTTTAAACTGACTTCTATCATTACGTGAAACTGACCTGTCTACGTGTCAGTTGTTACGAAGATCACGAATAGGTATGTGTGTTTCGTCATTTGACGCTTGCGGTAGCGTCAGACGATAAGATAACGTGGCTGTCAAACTAGCAATTGACAGCTCGTCGCTCTACATAATACTCAATTAGCTTTTGAAATAAGTGGTTTCCAACGGGAATTTTCGTTTATTCCTGCCCTGAATGTTGATCAGTTTTACTAAAACTAGGTACTTACTATTATGAGCCAAAGAAGAGACGTTAACAATTCTGGCAGGTGCACTTTTGATAATTTTCGGCAACAAAAGTAGCGTTAGATAAAAGTGACCCAAATGATTGGTACCAAATTGCATTTCGAAACCGTCTTCGGTGCGGGTCAAGGGACACATCATGACCCCGGCGTTGTTAACTAAAATATTTATGCGATCTTCATTATTTTTAACTTTTTCGGCACAAGTTTTAATAGATTTCAAACTGCTTAGGTCCAGTTCTTCGACAACTATCTCTCCCAGGCCTGTTTTTCCAGTACATTGCTTTTTTATATCTTCAGCAGCTTCTTGTGCTTTTTCTGTGTTTCTACATAACATTAAAACTCGGGCTCCTGTAAGAAGAAGATAACAATTAAGTGCAAATGTTAATCTAATAGTAGGTACAAGAAGAAATTATATTTTCCGACCCAGTTTTTGAAAAGCTTTTCACATTTTCCAATTACTTTAATTTATGCCTGTTTCAGTTTAGAAAACCACTCAAAAACTGATTCTTTACCCATATTCAGTTCTTCCGATCAGTAATCTAGTTCAGGTCTACCCCTTACCCTCTTTTTGCTTCTAATATGCTTCTGATCAGCTAATTGTATCTGAGAAGGTATCCTGGTACCAAACTATCCCGCCAATTACTTAATAATTCCCACAACACTCTGTTTTCCTACCCTTTCTAATACCACCCCAGTTCTAATCATTTCTAGTCAATGTATTTTTAAAACCTTCCTTTAACACCACAAAAGCGATTCAAATGTAAAATTTGTAGTAGAAGATTCTGTAAATGTGAAATCATTAATTGTGAAATTTGTTATGATGATGGCATTCGGCATTCGGCGTGATTTAGATAGAGTGTAAATTCAACTGCAAGAAAAGGACTCGATCTGATTATGACATTGAAGAAATTGAAAGATTTGAGAAACTGAGGCACGCACGATCATTTAGAAAGGTAGGGGCTGGGAAGGGGGTGATTTTTCTATAGCACGAGAACAAATAATCAATAAAACTACTGGACATACTTGAAAAACATCGAATGAGTAACTATCGAAGTTTTGGATACAAGACTAACGAATTGCAAATGACGTATTTAGTTTTTTGAGAAATCTAGGAGAAGATAATTTGGAAATCAGTGTTACCACTTCCACATTAATGATGAATTATTCTAACATTTACTCCACAGATTGATGACATTAATTGGTCAGTTTCATTGAGATGTGTTGTTAGAAAATTATGATTTCTTGAACGACAATCGCATCAATAGCATTATTTTTGACTTTGCCTACAGATTCAACTAGTACTAAACATGTCAGTTATTTGAAAATTGTTAAAGAATATCACGAATGATGAGGATACCGTGGATAGAGAAGGTTAGAAATGAAGAGGTGTTAGAAAGAGTAGGAGCACAGAGGACTCTATGGAAGTTAATAAGAAATAGACGAGATAGGCTGCAAGGACACCTTCTCAGGCATGAAGGTCTAGTCAGAGACATATTAGAGGCAGAAACGGGAGTTAGGAGGGGTATAAGTAAGTCTGGATTAGATTACTTTTCACAAATAGTTAAGGATGTCGGTTGTTCTAGTTTTAGGGAAATGCGAAGATTAGCTCACAATAGGAAGAAGTGGAGGTGCATGTCTTAAGACTGACGACTTTATGATGATGATGAAAGAATATCGCTGAGTTTCCCTAGCTAAAACCTCATTTAATAATTTTTGTACCCTTTAGATGAACAGAAAGGAAATTGAGGATTCAAAGTTAGATAATTCAGTCTTTCTTTACATTACTACTACAATTTTTTCAATTGTACCCTTGAAAGCTTGCCAACCGGGTGTTATTTGTTTAAACCTCCACTGCAATCCACATAAACCGGAACTACTGTTATGAACACATTGTGAACACTTAGAGTCATCTGGGGTCTATCATCTATTATCATCTGTCTTAAGTATCTACACGAATATAACAATCATCCTTCATAATTACATCTGTTTAAGTGCTTACAGAAAAATAAACTATTACTTGACAATTTTGTGTTACGGCTTTGTTTATGACATAGTAAATAATGTTCATGAGGCAGTTATGAAGTAATTTACACCTTTAAAAATGAGATGCTGAAAGCCAGTAGGCATCAATTAATTTATCGAAAAAATATTGACTCGCTTGATCTTGATCATTGACAAGTTCTGACTGTTGCACATGTAATAAAAGAAGCCGTTCTCATTGCAAAGGTCGAAAGATTAATGAGTGTATATGACATAAACAACGTAGTGTCTTGTACAAGGACACTTTTTAACGTCAATTAAATTCTTATTATGTTACCTAGGAAATGAGTCGACATGAGAAACATGTAGGTGCCTACATGATGTGCATGACAAGGTTCAAAAAGTTAGCAAATCTTACACAATCTTTAAGCAGTAAACAGGTGTTTTTTCACTTATTTGGTAAGTTTTTAGACTGATAAAAAATACCTACGAAACGAAACTTGTGTGGAACTTAAATGAAGCACATCATCAACACATTAAGGTCGTCAGGCCTAAGACTGGCTGGACACGCACCTCCACTCCTTTCTATCCTGAGCTAATCTTCGCATTTCTCTAAAACTAGAACAACCCACATCCTTAAATATTCGCGAACAGTAATCTAATCTAGATCTCACTCTACTCCTCTTAACTCCCGTTTCCGCCTCTAAAATATCTCTGACCAACAATTCATGCCTGAGAAGGTGACCTACCAACCTATCTCACCTATTTTTTATTGACTTCCATACAGTCCTCTTTCACCTATTCTTTCCAATATCTCTTCATTTCTATCGCTCTATATCCAGGGATACGGATAGACGAATATGGAATGGTTGGTTCAACATATCTGAGTTAAGTATAAAATAAGTGAACTGTTAATGTTAAATATTACGACGATGGGAGAGAGAGAGAGAGAGAGAGAGAGAGAGAGAGAGAGAGAGAAAAGGTAGAAATTAGGACAAAGGATGGGCAGTACACTCACACTCAGTAAAGGGTGGTGTGGGACATTAGTTAATTCCAACCTTAATATTCTAGTGAATCCGCATTTTTGTTTTGTGAATGGAGATAGCTATACAAAATGACGTTACAAGCCTGGGTAGGTACTTAGGAAACCATATTAGTGACCAGTCAGGGGGGAACAGGTCTTCAAAAATACCAAGCTTGGTCACAGGGGTGCAGGGAGGTTTTATGTTTTCGTCACGTACTCAATATACTCTAGAGAAATCAAGCGTTTTTTTTCGATATTTAAAATGATATTTATGAATTACTACATGAAAACTAGAGGGTAGGTTTTGGCATATACTACGGGTCACATAATGTGGATTCCCTTACGCTAAAACCATACATACATAGAACATTGTTACACAGTTATACGTGAATGTTGAAATTTCTGGATGGTCTATTCGGGAAGGCAGTATATAGGTATGTTTTCTGATTTGAACGGAATTGCGAAATCAAATTGCGCCACATGCGATCCTAGTATTGATGAGTAGTCAAAAGAAGTTTAAAGTTGAAAAATATTTTCTTATTCGTTATAGTTAGTAAGGTGTTTATCACATTAAGAAGATGATGAAGTAAACATATTATTTTTAATGTGTTTTCTTAAACATTTATCAACCTTGGCTTCATTCCTTGTACCTAATTATCTGTTAATAACTAATAAATAATTATTGGCCCTTGATTTCAAATAATACTGAGCACAACAGGACTATCAATATAATTCAAATTAATAATAGAGAAACCAGAAAAGTATCTATGAATATGAATAAGGTTTTTATGGTTGTAACTCAAAATTAGTACCTATATTTTTTTGATAGGAGAAAGAGCGAATCCAATGACTAGATAATTTCTTTTTTATTGATTTCATACAGAATATTTATTATCAACTGGCTTTGACCCGCGACATTCATCCAGGTGAAGCGATATAAGGTATCGATTGAGACCTAAATGTCACCTTTTATTCGACACCTACATATTTTGATTCTAGTCTTATTGGCCTAATAACCATTTATTTACCCAATAATTTAATAAAGCCTTGTCAGGGTGTTCAGAGCATACAAATAGGCAAAAATTAAAGTTAACTGTAATTTTAAGACATCCCCGGTTGATATAAATGTTTTCCAAGCTTTTCCTGACTGAATACTTGAGGCCAGTCGGAAAAGCAAGAGTCGAGAAGCTGAAACTTTAGTTCATACGAGGTTTGTGGTGGACCTAAACGTATCGATAGGCTCCTGCTATTCGATTTTTACTAATGATTTGGGCATGAGACGGGTTGCCGTAAAATTCGTACCAAAACTGCTCAATTTCGACTAAAAACAGCATCGCATAAACATTGCTAAGAAACTGTTGGACCAAAGCTCAATCATCCCAATGGATTGCAGGAGCGTGGTGTATCATGAGTTCTTGCCACAGGGTAGAACGGTCAATAAGGAATATTTCCTGCAAGTTATGTGCAATTTGCGCGAAGAAACGCCCGGATTTGTGGAAGAATAAAAATTGGCTTTTGCACCATGATAACGCTCGTGCTCACATATCGTTGCTTGTGCGCCAAAAGCAGCACACAAATAATGCCCCAACCACCGTATTCCCCAGATCTGCCCCCCTGTGACTTTTTGTTGTTCCCGAAACTGAAGATGCCCATGAAGGGACGACGCTGCACTATGATTGAGGAGATAAAGACGGCATCGAAGGAATAGCTGAACAAGATCACAAAAAAATAATTTTTGAAGTGCTTCGAGGATTGGAAAAAACGTTGGCACAAGTGTATAATATAGATAATATCTGATTGGGATTACTTTGAATTGGAACAAAATAGGTATTCATGAATGAATAAATAATTTTTGAAAAACCACAAAATTCGGGATACTTTTTGAACAGGCCTCATACATAATATGCGTATAGATATAAAGTTACCCCGAAAATGATGAATAATTTCCTCAAAAGAAAAATGAAACATGTTAATTTTTTGTAAAAATATAAAAAAAAAACATTTCACTCACCTCTTAAAAAGAAGTCTTTTACGGTTTCCTTTCCAATGCCGGTATTTGAACCCGTTACAATGGCAGTCTTGCCATCCAAACGGGCCGAGGACGTGCATTTACCGCTGAACAAACGCATTTTTTACAACACCACAACAATTAATTCTCACGATGGTTCGTCAGTCGTTTTTATACAGAAAAAACAACCGATGCAACATGTTCCGTCGCTATTCGCCGAAACGCCGTAAGCACGGTTCTCAATAATACGCGTTTAGTTATTTAAGTTACAATAGTTGTACATATTTTTAATTGTGAATAGTCTCGATCCTTTAATAATAAAACTAGTAAAAAAAAAAAGGTGTAAATTTTATATACACAATTAGTATNAAAAAATTTTTTTGTTTATAGTAATTTATTAAATTTATTTCAACAACGGTCATGTAAGCTAAAGGTACCTACTATCTATTAATACACAACACCAAGACCTATTAGGAAAGACCAAGACCAAGATCGAATAAGCAAGACCAATACCAACAGGAAGACCGAGACAGTCTTAGTGTTGGTTTTGGTCTTACTTTGTTTATCACTATTAGTGAAAGATTTTTAATGGATTGTTACCTACGTTGATCTTTATCAATAAATTTTAGTTAAAAATAAAATCGTTCAGAGAAAACTTGTAATAGTTATCTACTATTAAACTTAAATTCACTTGTCGTCATGTTATATTAAACTAGCAGATACTGATTTATTACAAACCAATGCTGTATGCTTCCCTTTAAGAAATTTGATAAACCATTACATAATTCCATCAGAAGAAAATCATGAAATTGCTGATTGAATATTATGTAAATGCATTGTACAACTAATGCAATAGTGTATATAAGAAAAAACCCTTTTTAATGCAGAATAAACATGCATTTATAAGTAAAGTTGCCTTATATATCTATTCAGATTGAAGAATGCAAACTGTTCAGGGAGCTTTTAAGTTCAAATACTGACAGCGTTACAAATTAGTACACATCTAATTAGTAACTAGATATACTGGCATTAGTTACTGAAACAATTTTTTCAAGTTAAGTAAATTAAACTATGTATCTATTTTTAAAACTATTGTCTATTGCGATTTACTGCAGTTGTAAATCCTAAATGTCTATTCACACACCATAGCAGCTTAACAATCTTATATTGAACAATGAAACCTTACATGTAATTGCTTTTACCTTGCTTAATCGTAGCAGTAATAAATTAAATTAAATTGCCTTGAACTGCATTTTATTTGAGAATATTCAATAAACCTTTCGATTATTATTTTTAAACAAAACTTATTTGAAAGTTGGAGCAGATACATAATATATACAAATACATTTGTCAGAAAAATGAATTCTAAGAGACATTGAAGATATCCTATTCTAACTATAGATGCAGAAACCGGAGTAATCAGAGCCAGGGAAAGTCCTATATTAAATGACAGTTCATAAACAGGAATGTCCAAAAGCCTTCAGGAACAACTTAATTAATCAAACAAAACTGTCATGGGACACGAATGAAGCTCTTTACGTCAATACTGATTATAAATTTTTGTCAAGGTATTTTGTAAAAAGAAAAACTGACAAACATCTCACAAATACATTCCGTGAACGCTATCTCGAAATGGTAATTTTAGGACTCCTGCTTGACATTAACACCTTAGTTCCCGAAGTTTTTTAAACTGACTTCTATCATTACGTGAAACTGACCTGTCTACGTGTCAGTTGTTACGAAGATCACGAATAGGTATGTGTGTTTCGTCATTTGACGCTTGCGGTAGCGTCAGACGATAAGATAACGTGGCTGTCAAACTAGCAATTGACAGCTCGTCGCTCTACATAATACTCAATTAGCTTTTGAAATAAGTGGTTTCCAACGGGAATTTTCGTTTATTCCTGCCCTGAATGTTGATCAGTTTTACTAAAACTAGGTACTTACTATTATGAGCCAAAGAAGAGACGTTAACAATTCTGGCAGGTGCACTTTTGATAATTTTCGGCAACAAAAGTAGCGTTAGATAAAAGTGACCCAAATGATTGGTACCAAATTGCATTTCGAAACCGTCTTCGGTGCGGGTCAAGGGACACATCATGACCCCGGCGTTGTTAACTAAAATATTTATGCGATCTTCATTATTTTTAACTTTTTCGGCACAAGTTTTAATAGATTTCAAACTGCTTAGGTCCAGTTCTTCGACAACTATCTCTCCCAGGCCTGTTTTTCCAGTACATTGCTTTTTTATATCTTCAGCAGCTTCTTGCGCTTTTTCTGTGTTTCTACATAACATTAAAACTCGGGCTCCTGTAAGAAGAAGATAACAATTAAGTGCAAATGTTAATCTAATAGTAGATACAAGAAGAAATTATATTTTCCGACCCAGTTTTTGAAAAGCTTTTCACATTTTCCAATTACTTTAATTTATGCCTGTTTCAGTTTAGAAAACCACTCAAAAACTGATTCCTTACGCATATTCAGTTCTTCCGATCAGTAATCTAGTTCAGGTCTACCCCTTACCCTCTTTTTGCTTCTAATATGCTTCTGATCAGCTAATTGTATCTGAGAAGGTGTCCTGGTACCAAACTATCCCGCCAATTACTTAATAATTCCCACAACACTCTGTTTTCCTACCCTTTCTAATACCACCCCAGTTCTAATCATTTCTAGTCAATGTATTTTTAAAACCTTCCTTTAACACCACAAAAGCGATTCAAATGTAAAATTTGTAGTAGAAGATTCTGTAAATGTGAAATCATTAATTGTGAAATTTGTTATGATGATGGCATTCGGCATTCGGCGTGATTTAGATAGAGTGTAAATTCAACTGCAAGAAAAGGACTCGATCTGATTATGACATTGAAGAAATTGAAAGATTTGAGAAACTGAGGCACGCACGATCATTTAGAAAGGTAGGGGCTGGGAAGGGGGTGATTTTTCTATAGCACGAGAACAAACAATCAAGAAAACTACTGGACATACTTGAAAAACATCGAATGAGTAACTATCGAAGTTTTGGATACAAGACTAACGAATTGCAAATGACGTATTTAGTTTTTTGAGAAATCTAGGAGAAGATAATTTGGAAATCAGTGTTACCACTTCCACATTAATGATGAATTATTCTAACATTTACTCCACAGATTGATGACATTAATTGGTCAGTTTCATTGAGATGTGTTGTTAGAAAATTATGATTTCTTGAACGACAATCGCATCAATAGCATTATTTTTGACTTTGCCTACAGATTCAACTAGTACTAAACATGTCAGTTATTTGAAAATTGTTAAAGAATATCGCGAATGATGAGGATACCGTGGATAGAGAAGGTTAGAAATGAAGAGGTGTTAGAAAGAGTAGGAGAACAGAGGACTCTATGGAAGTTAATAAGAAATAGACGAGATAGGTTGCAAGGACACCTTCTCAGGCATGAAGGTCTAGTCAGAGACATATTAGTGGCAGAAACAGGAATTAAAAGGGGTAGAGGTAGGCCTAGGTTAGATTACTGTTCGCAAATAGTTAAGGATGTGGGTTGTTCTAGTTTTAGGGAAATGCGAAGATTAGCTCAGGATAGGAAGAAGTGGAGGTGCGTGTCCAACNAGACCCAGCAAGATCCATCCCGATCCATAAAACACCGTCTTCAGGCAGCAGCTCCAGTTGGTCTGTGTTCTATCGAAACTTCTGCGACAAGCTGATAAGATCCAACAAGATCGAAATCGCGATCCGTGTCTGGCAGTTTCGAGAGGGTACTGACCACCATGAACTTCATTTATCTTTATACTCTATGATTAGTTCAAACAACGATAGACTACTTTTCATGTTTGGTGGCAGCAAACATAAAATAATTCCAATTTGGATGAGATTGATTATATGACGATTGAACTTACATTAAACCCAGCAATCGCGCATTAAACGTGTGAATCAATGAAGCAAGAGACTACTTACAAAGTCAAATAGTGATATAGCTTTCCGAATTTCAGTAATTGCTGAACATTATTTAATCATAATCGCAACCGGGGTCATCAAAATTTTATATGTCCACGACTGAGATCCAACGTTTATAACAACACTTAATTAATCACACGCGTAATTCCGTCAATGCTTGAATAACATCCCTAAAACTAAAAAACATTTAAAATTATGATCTAAGATAATTTTTATAAACTTTACATAAAGGAGCAGGCACGAGTTGAAACTGGTGATTGCAAATTCGACTGACTTAATGACATTTTGTTGTTTAGAGTGATAAATTCAACCAGATGGATTTTATAGCTCTGACTGCAGCATGAGGCAGAAATCGCTTCAAGATGTGATCTTTTATTAAAAGAACTTACTACTACTTTAAGTATAGGAGGACATTCTAGTAACAAGGAAGTTTGTAGGTACATCTTCAAATATGCACGTCGTCAAGTGTTAATAAGAACAAACTTTAAAAATATCTTCTATCAAATTACATTGGTCACACACGGTCTACTCAGCGAAATGTATTGATAACCTTTTCAACTTTTACTTAGCAACTAAATTAATGGATAAACATAATTGCGCTCCTACGTTTTTGAAAATTGATAAATTAACTAAAGTTATTCTATTTGTATTAGCGCAAAATGGGACCAAAAGTTGGCAAGAAGTACTTTTGGTGAAACAATTGTTACTTGAGAAATAAAAGTGTGTGAAAATCTTGTCTTATTTTATATGGACATCAGGTAAAAGTCGAACTTTACTGTTGAATTATCAATGTGTTGTCCATGCACCGGAACAACATCCCAAAGATGGACATCAAACGGCTTCAAAATTGCTTGACATTAAGCAAGTAGCAACGATATAAACCAAGTCAAATAGCTCATTTTTGGAAATTTGCGAGAAAGATCAGTCTGTTTGATGTGATGAATCACTAAAAAGATGAAAATTTTTGTGTTCTCTTTCTTTCGTATTATAAAAATTCGAATAAGAGTTACTTCCTAACGTTTCGCTAGCATTAGTGGCGATCTTTTTCAGAGACCCTTCCACTTTGGACTCCGAATCCAATATCAGAGATGGAAGGACCTCGGACTGAATCAGAATATCATCAGTTCCACCTACTGACCGCGAAAGTCTTTACCAATTTGACGAAATAAATACTTCGAAAAATGTATTTCTTGTTGGCCTACATGTTTCATTCAGTAATAAATATGTACTTTACTATTAGGTCACACCCTTGGAGAGTCCTCGGATTTTGATGTACTTTGTTCGTTGATTGTACAAAGCCGACACCTTTGAATTTAATCAATAAATATAAGACTTTAGAAACTGATCTGTAAGAACTAGAACATCTTAAATAATAACGAAGATGCGGGACTAAATACGGTTACCAAGCAATGATTCCACTACTCTATGTTGGCGTAAGACCGCGTAATAGAGATAGAAAGCAAAATTATATTTGAAAATGTGTAGTATGTAAGAAATGTTTGACGTGACAACGTCTTATAATTCGATGGAGCCGGACGAAAAAACATGACTCATGCGGCGTTACCTCGCTCTGAGGCGTTCCATTTAAGGCTTGAAGTGCAAGCGAGAGCGCGGAACGAGCGACAAAGAGGCACAATCGCCCTCCGCGTTCGGCAGCGTTCGACATCTGTCTCTCTCCTACTTGAGTGAGCGATGCGTCCGCGTGGACAGCTGCTATACAATAATACATTTCCATTTACCTCCTTCTCTATATCCATACAAAATATCTATCAAACAAATAAAATAAAATTTTCTTTTGAAAAATGAAACCATTGCATCAGTATTTTCTTATGACGTTGTCACGTTCAACTATCGTCAGTAAACCGACTTTACAGACATCCGATTTTTTTTTTAATGAATTTTACAATGTCTTCATTTCTATCTAGGTACAACTGATTAAATGTATTGGGTTATTTTATTCGAATCAACAAATACAGTTAAATTGGTCACACCTAAATAGTTGACCTCAGTAAACTGAAGCCTTTCTTACTAACGAAAAAATATCATTAAAATCAAAATGAAAAGTAGTAATAAGGTACAGTTGTTTTAAAAACTATATAATTTCAATTTTAATTATTGGTCTGTATCACCGCAATTTTTCATTCCTCTACCGGACAAGCGCTTTCTTTATTTACATAAAATATCAGTTGATAAGGCTATTAAAGAAGATTTAAAGTGGTCGTGTGACTTTGAACTAACTGTTGTTGTTCGACTGTTGTCCAAGTTCTTATTCGCTGTGCTCGCAAAAGAATTGGTGTTCCAATTTATTTTAAAGTTTTATTTTTTCTTTCTTGATTATCTAAACGAATGGTAACTCTACAGAGAATCGAAACTAACGTTGAGAAGGCATCGTATTTCCGTCATCTTGAAGAAGACATTTATCCTATTTCTTGTGAGTTTATGACCTCTGCTCTACAATTAAACGCATATAACACAATTTCTAAAGAAGAGACTAGGCAGCACATTTTACACGGTTTCTCAAAATTGAATTCAAAATTACTAGCTAATTTCGTAATTGGTTGGTTTTTGTTTGTAAAAAATTATTAGCGCCTACCTACCTTGATTAGTGGTCAAAATTTCTCGTATAAAACTTGGCTATACAATAAAAATTATAGCTTTTAAACGAAGCCGTTTGTTTGAATCAACATTTTCAGTTGAGTCTACGTCCACCAAAAGCAAATGCTAATATTTACCAGAAATTAACAATCAATAGCAAATATTTATCTTATCTATTTGCAATTGCAAAATTCTAATATATATTCAAAACATTTGATGCAATGTAAATCAAATAAATGATTACCATTTTTTAAAACCAGACTGTTTTACCATTTTCATTTTATATCGAAATTGTGCACCGTTTGTATCCAAGCAAAATCAATATTGGGTAGCCAATACGTATGTACTTTACCAAATTATTTGACCACTTGCTATTGTTTCTTTTTTAGTCATTTAGACTAATGCCCATAAGGCATTCGGTTGAAATACAATATAAGTAGATTATAGATACACAGTATTTGTTGTTTTTATAAATTTTAGGTCAATTGTGTAAACTGTGCCGAAAGATGACGACAATTCCTCAAGGACTGTACATGGCCGACAAAATTCGCAAGAATGAAAATAAATTTGAGGGATTTTCTGGAGGTGGACCCACCGGAAATAACCAAAAATTTTCAATGCAATTTAATGAAACATATCCACCTGAACCACTGCATTACAGCAAGAAAATGATGGATAGTATTTGGGGCTTGTACAACCGCTATTCCGTACATAACTTAAAGAAAAATTTTGCTGAAGGCGACGTTCTTCAGCATTAACAGTAAGTTTCTTATTTTGATCGACTTTTGGTATAGGTACTGACAGCTAACAGGAAGATATATACTTCAGAAGCTTTTTCAATTAGTGATGAGCAAAGCAAAATAAGACCAAGACCAAGACATTGTGACATTTATTGTGACGATAAATAGAAAAATTTGTGTTGAGAACAGTTTCTAAAAAAAAACAGAGTATCAAATTAAATGAGCATGATCAAGACTTAACATTCAAGACAAAGACCAAGACCGAAACTGTATTAACAAGACTAAGACCAAGACCGAAACTATATCAACAAGACCAATACCAAGTAAACTATATCAACAAGACCAAGACCAAGGTCGAAACTATATCACCAAGACCAAGCCCTAAACTATATCAACAATACCAATACCAAGGCCGAAACTATATCAACAAGACCACGACCAAGACCGAAACTATATCAACAAGACCAAGCACAAATTTTTCTATGTACTGACACAATAAATGTCTTAATTTTCATTACTTTTAATGTAAATAGTGTCGATAGTTGCGAAAAATATGAAAGCTCGAGGACGTAGCCTTCCTCCAACCCATAAATTGATCCTTTAGCGAACGTAAGAAGTAAAAAATATCGAAAAAAAAAATTAGTTTGTCTCTATATTTCCACCATGTGTTATACAGGCATAGGAACGAAGAACACTTACTCCGAGTACATTCTTGTAGATCCCTATTTTTTAAGCAGTGGTAAAGTTTCTTTTTCTTTATATTTTGTTGAAATCTAATAAGGATAATTGAAAATTTCAAATACTAAACATGTTTTTTTCCAAGAAAAGAATATATTAAACTTGCTTCAAATAGTTTAACTCATTAGTCTTTCGTATTTGATGCTGGTCTTGGTTTTAGTCTTGCCCATGTTCTTTCGATCTTGGTCTTAGTCTTGCTAGTATAAAGACAGGTTTGGTCTTGGTCCTGCATTTCCGCAACACCAAGACCAATTTTCCTCGTCACTAATTATCATATTTTTTCACGAAAATTTACATTTACGTCTTAAGTTCTCCTTTTCTAACAACACCCTCTTAGATGGGAAAACGGAAAAAGAGAAAAGTCGGAAGCCTTTATTAATAATCCGGTATTTCTTGAAGACCAATAAACTTTTTAACTGTACGATATTTTATATCCACATCATATTGATAGCTTCTGGAAAACCCATTTGTAACAGTAGCAAACAATGTACAATCAAATGCATACATTTTATTGAAAATTTATTAGACCATTACTGTTGTTCTTCCCAATTTTATTAAAAATGTTTTGCATTGTTCATAGTTTCGAATACAAGTTTTGTTGCTGAGGTATTAATGAATTGTTCTTATTAATTAATTAAAGAATCAGTATTGTAATTCTAGCTATTATAACTAATAATGTTAACATTTTATTTTACTTGCTTTCTTTTTATTCTTCTGAAGCTAACGTCGCAATTCTTCTGTTTCAGACCACGTAGTCTTTCAAAAAAATATTATTCCTGAAAGACATACTCCTCGGCGTGGTTATCAACTTTAGCTTTGTAGTTTTTATGTAGGTAGGTACTCTTAATTACAAAATACATGTATATTTTTTTAAATGTTTGTTAATAAAGTTTAATATCACCGAAAACGTTATTATTTCTTAGTTATAAACAATCTGAGTCGTATTGAAGGGAATTCCTACAAAATTATGAACTAAACAACAGTAGTAATACACTTTTCAAATATTTCAATAATGTTAGAAGCTGAAATAAGATATATTTTAATCAACTATAATACTTATAATATTTTTAATTTTTCAATTAACTAATAATTGCTATTATAATATAAATTAATATGAGATACATAACTAAAAAGTGTAATACTGTTTGAAATAATTGGATACTTAAAGAAAAAGTAGTATGAAGAGGTTATTGTCTGCGTCCGTATCATCAGCCGCCATCTTATCTAAGGGTTTAATTAAAATATGCGAAAATACACATGTATTACACAAAAAAAGCCCAACAAGTTAACGAAAATGGTAACAAGTCTTTTAATAATTGCTTAATTGTTAAATATCATTATCCAAAGTAATAACTGAAGCACAAGAAAGGGTTTTTCCCTTTTGAAAAACAAGATGGTGACTGTTTTCATTTTAAAAACCAATGGAATAGTAGCTGCCATCTTGTGTTGACAAAAGCCATTAAAGCTAGAGCAGGACTAAAGGAAAGCACAGCGCAATGATTCTGATTCGATCGTTGGCCACACTGCTTGGAAAATGAAATCAGTAACGATAAAGAAAGGAAATAAGCATAGTGGGAAAGCAGACAGCAACAGCGTACTTGTGGTTGCAAAAAGTGAACTTGCCGTTGTCTATATAGTAAAATAAGCGTGTTAATGTTTTGAAAAAATGTCGAGTTTGTTGAAAGTAAATTGTTTTTTATCAAAGAATGTGTTGTCTAAAGTAAGTAAACTCTGATGTTCATTTTTTAACGAATAATAACGCGTTGTTTATTTGTATGTTACATAACTAAAAATGCGGTTTCCTGAAAAGAAACGGCAAAATTAATTTTCTACACATTCTGTTTCGCATAAAACTACACACAAAAATTTCTGAAACCTTTAACAGAAATATATTACATTTTATACAGGGGTGAAATACTTCACGGTTCTTTAAGGGGGTGAATATCGTCCAAATTATATTCTAAAAATTTTTTCGAATTTACTTGCGCTTTCCAAGTTCTTGTGAAGATGAAATACACCTATTTGTAAGTGTTAAATTCATAACTTTCAAAAAAAAAAATTTTTAGGGTTCAGCTGTGATAAGTAGAGGTGTTCATATTTCTGTAGATAGAAGAGATGCCAAAGTATCGGAAGGTATTTCGAAAGTTTATCGCGTGGTAGATCATACGTATGACGCTGTTGTTGTTGGCGCCGGAGGGGCAGGTCTTAGGGCTGCTTTTGGCCTGGTGGCCGAAGGATTCAAAACAGCTGTTGTCACAAAGTTGTTCCCGACCAGGTCGCATACCGTGGCTGCACAAGGAGGAATTAATGCTGCCTTAGGTAAAACATTTTTCGATGGCGTAACTTCATGAAGCATCCTACTAACCAAATAGGTGCCTTTTGTATAAAACCGAAAGAATATTTTTAATTATTGTTTTTGCTTTTGTGATATTTTTAAAGAGTGCAGTATTGTTTTATAAAAGATTAATTAATTAGGTTTACCTATTCAGAATTATGGAATTAAATGAAAATAAAGTAAAGTAATTAATTAATTTATTGAGTTGTGTGTTCATTTGGACTCGAATTCGAGTTAGAAAAACGGAGAAATTCGAGATAAAGGATTTGGAATAGATATATATCAAAGAATAAAAAAAATTATTCGATTTGGAGAAAATCGAGTTCCAGAAGTTCGAATGTTTTATTATTTTTACGAAATTTACATTTTTTTTATGTAGTACATTCATGTATTTTTATGAAGTACCTACGTAAACAATACTTCTTATCAGTATGCCTTACAACTGACTGCAAAGTTATCACGAAAGTAATAAACAATAGAATTAAACCCGATTCTTCTATAAACATATATTACTAATAACGTAGGAAGGTATGCATTTTGTAATTTTACATTAATGTAAAGGCTTTATACGTATAACTATCTATTAGACATTAGACTATACCGGTACATCCAATAATTATTCATTGCTAGTGTTTAATGACGACGAAACTACGTTTTTATTATTACCGTCGGCAACAAATTTAAATTACTTTCTAAATATTTAAATCTATCGGTAACTTCATTGTTAATGTTGGTCGTTTTGAAATCGTCCAAAACATTCAAATCAATTCTACATTTCCATTTTGTTTACAGAATTTGGAATATTAAAAAGTAGGTATGTTCCGATTTCTAGGATTCCGTATTTCGAAATGTTAAAACGGAATCCATACAGCGGCACTTTGTTGCTCCTCAACAATTTTTTTCTCAGGTATGGTTGGAAGTATCCAGTTCGAATTAATAGCAAACAGTAAAGCGTATAGCGTTATACTTCTATATAATATTCAAGTCAAAGTCAAATGATAGATACGGTTTCTCAGTGTGCATTTTCATACTGACAGACTAACTTCCTAAATGACTAACGTACCCATCAAAACATACAGGGTGCAATGCGTTGAAGATAACGAAGGTATGAAAGAAACATGTATCATCAGCATCCTTTAAGATCAAAATTCGGAAGACTGGTTAGTTACGCACCTCAACTCCATCCTATCCTCAGCAAATCTTGATGGTTTCCGAAAACTGAAACATCCCACATTCTCAACCATTTCCACAGCACCTTTGTTCTTCTATCCTTTTTCCAATAGTTCCTCACTTATAATCTTTTCTATCTACGGTATTTTCAACATCTTCTAATAACACTTCATCTTCCGGAACTATCCCAGCATTCCTCTCCCTGGTAGACAGATTGTCGAGGAAAATAGACAGGGAAAATACAAAGAGCCATGTACGTCATCATCATAATCTTATAGGGATGTCATATGCTCAAAGAATTGTTAAAAATGCATCCCCACTGCTTCCCATCCTGAGTCAATCTTGGCATTTTCCGAAAACTGGAACATCACAAATTTTTAACCATTTGCGAACAGTAATGTAATCTTGGTGTTTTTTATGCCTCAGAAGGTGTCCTGCCATTTTGCCTCTCCTTCACATTATAACCTTCCACAGTGCCTTTGTTCTCTTACACTTTCCAATACTTCCTCCTTTTTAATCTTTTCTATCCACAATATTTTCATCATCCAATGATAACACTTCATCTTCAAAAGCTTTTTCAGCTTTACTCTCCCAATTGCTTTGGAAAATAGGGAAGAATGGTTGGATATACACCTCCACTGCTACCTATCTTGAGTCAATCTTCGTATTATCCCAAACGGCAGATCCACAGTAAGCTTCATGCTCCAGAAGGTGCCCTACCATCCTATCTTCTTTTTTCAATATCAACATCCATATCGCCTTTGTTTTCCTACCCTTTGTAATATCTCCTCACTTCTAACCTTTTAATTTCGTGGTATTTTCATTTTCATTTCTTCCAATAACATCACACAACAGGATAAGGAAGGTAATAAAGAGCTATGTATTTCACCATCACTCCTTACTGTCTTGAGTCAATCTTCGCATTATCCAAAAACATAGCCTTAATATAATACATCCTTAACTGTTTCCGAACAGTAATCCAGTCCAGGACGTCTTCATGTCTCAGAAGATGTCCTATCGTCGTATTCTTCCTTTTCATTATCAATTTCCATAATACCTTTGTTCTCTAAATCTTTCCAATGTCCACGGTATTTTCATCAACTTTCAATAACAGCACTGCTTCCTCAGCTTTCCTGCCGCTGATACCCAAATTATCGAGGAAAACAGGGTAGAATGCTATTAAAAATCCCTCTACATCGCTATCATCATATAGGGTCGTATGTCTTCAACAACGAAAATATTATTTGAGGCGGCACAGAATACCCTTAAATATTTTCTAACGAAATGCAATTTAACTGTCCTTCACCATAAATGGTTGGCTATCTTTCAATATAAAAGAGTACTACAGAATTGTCGCCCATTTTGTTGATACTCATTGTAAACTTCATTTCATCCTTTTGGATTTTTTTTTTGACGCGTGGACAGAGCAGAACTATTTTTCGTTGTGCAAGGATTTACAGGTGGCAATACAAACATCAATTTTATCGTTATTAACGAATTGAAAGTTTTATTCATGACATTGATCATGGGTAGAAAGAAGATTCGGTCTATAGGGCCGTGGTCTAAGTGAACTATTCTGTCCAGACGTTTTGTCAGCTACTGCGGCTGACATCCTCAGTGGTAGTGCTGCGTTGACAACGTGAACGTAGATTATATCTCGAAGTCTCGACAGCGACTTGGGAAGTCGTCTGGAGATATAAAGATATAACCTACGTTCACGTTGTCAACGCAGCACTACCACTGAGGATGTCAGCCGCAGTAGCTGACGAAACGTCGGGACAGAATAGTTCACTTAGACCACGACCCTATAGACCGAATCTTCATTCTACTATGGATTCCGGCCATGAAACCTTTGCTCTTATATTGATCATTGGGATTAAGGATGCATGAGGTTTCTTGAAAATACTTGCTTCGTAGCTTTAAGATGTAGAGATTACTACAACATATAGAGGAGCTAAATTCGCCATCACGAGTTGGAATAATCACAATCTAGTAAAAAATTGGAAAACTCTGAACATTAATGTAACGATTCCAAAATCATTTGGAACACTATCTTGAAAATGGAAATGCTAAAACTCATAAACTTATTGCTTGATTCCATTTAATATCGACAGTGAAAGAATAAGAGAAAATGAATAAAAATTGCTTAGTTGAATTTACATTTCAGGTAATATGGAAGACGACATGTGGCAATGGCACATGTACGACACGGTAAAAGGTTCCGATTGGCTTGGAGACCAGGACGCCATCCATTATATGACGCGAGAAGCTCCCAGAGCCGTAATAGAACTGGAAAATTATGGTATGCCGTTTTCGCGCACAACAGACGGCAAAATCTATCAGCGCGCGTTTGGCGGACAATCTTTAAAATTTGGCAAAGGCGGTCAAGCGCATAGATGTTGCGCAGTAGCCGATCGAACCGGTCACAGCCTTTTGCACACCCTGTATGGTCAATCACTAAAGTACGACTGCAACTATTTTATCGAATACTTTGCCACAGACTTAATTATCGAACATGGAGAATGTAAAGGAGTTATGGCACTCTCCATGGAAGACGGTACCATACACAGATTCAAAGCGAAAAATACGGTAATTGCTTTTTGGATAATAGTTACCTACTGATTTATTATGAAGCACAATAGATAAACGAAAGAAAATACTAATAATAGTTGGGACGATTAAAATTGCTTTCAGTTGTGATTCTAGTAATTTGCTTCGTTTTGAACACACCCTTGTTAAGTTAGGAAATGCTTCATGGGTAGTACAGACAATGTGAAAAGAGATAACTGAATAATATTTGCATAGGTACCGAAATGACCAGGATCGGCTTTATAACTGCCTGGTCTTGGTATAATGTTATCCATTTTTCTTTATTAGTGTCCGCTGCAATTCCTACCTGGCATCTCTTTTCTATGTTTACGGTATTCCCCATAAAACGTCTGTCATGAGTAAAAATAGACGTTCAGACAGCAACTGCTCTAGTCTAGTTAGTAAGTTGAAAGAAAAAAGTAACTACGACAGTTTTATTACAGACTACGCCAATTTAAAACGTCCCAACTATACTGCAACAAATCAATAATCCTGGAAGATTATGTGACTATCCTTAAAGCAGTAAACATAATTTTGTCTGGTTTAAATGCCAATGAAATGAAATTGACATTAAATCGAGTACAATGTAAAATCTTTATAAAGTTTTAAACCCTTAAATTCGTATGTATCCACAGGTAATCATTTTGACTTAAAATTTGTTGAAATACCTTTTCGATATTTCGAAATTATTAATAACGTTTCAAAAAAATAAAAGCCAACGAATGTCGCAACCAGATTCAGCCAGAACAAGAATCATCCCTAAATAAAATAATAAATGCATGATTTTTATCTGTCCAAGTGCAGGTGATAGCGACCGGTGGTTTCGGAAGAGCGTATTTTTCATGCACATCTGCCCATACATGTACTGGCGATGGTGGTGGTATGGTGGCTAGGGCAGGTCTCCAAAGTCAAGACTTAGAATTCGTACAATTCCATCCTACGGGTATCTATGGTGCTGGCTGCCTTATCACCGAAGGGTGCCGTGGAGAGGGTGGCTTCCTTATTAATTCTCAGGGCGAACGATTCATGGAAAGATACGCTCCAGTTGCCAAGGACTTGGCTTCCAGAGATGTCGTGTCAAGAGCCATGACCATCGAAATCAGAGAAGGTAGGTTTTTAATTTTTAGCAAGAACAAAATGAAGGGAAAGCAATTACAAAATAAATTATCATTTTGAACTTGAATCTATTTATTGCGTTCGCTCTGTAATGGAGAAGGTCAAGTTCAAAAGTTTAGATACTTGTTAGAGTAAATAATTCAATTAAATGCATGTGGTTAAAAAGTCTAGATAATTAACAAACAACTCACTTCCTAATGTTAAACAGCTTAGATACATGCTAGTCTAAATATTTCAATGAAACTTCGTCTGCGTGTGGTCAGTCCAGATAATAATTAATAAGCAACTAATCTTCTAACTTATATATATACACAAACTATTGACCTAATGTGAGGTTACTTGCATCATGTTTGGTCTAAAAATGATAACATTTTTATTTAATATCGGCTACAGAATGTTGCTGATAATATGTTTACGTAAATGTAGGCAATCGAAAAAATAACTGGCTTACAGTGAGATATGCCACACATATTTAAAACATCCTAATTTCTAATTATCTCAGACCACCAAGACATCGTTATATCCGATTTAAAAAGTTATAAACTGTCAAATTTACGCCATTAAAATCGCATTGACCGCTGCAAGGAAATACGTTATATTTCGTCGTTATATGTATACTAATGATGGCTTAAACGGAGACGTTATAAGGGTTTATCGCTCTGGTGTACTTTGCTTGGGTAATAGGAACTAGACATTTCTTTCTTTTTGATATATACATTCCTCTTACCACATTGGACCTTATTAAGGTCCTTTAAAATTTGAAATACTTCAGCTTACAACAAATATCAGTACCTACATGTCGATATTCTGCTATAACTGGATATTGCATGCTTATCTTCGTTTTGATTACTGATTTATCGAGACTCTCTGTGATGTGCTGTTGAGATTTGATTAAATTGAAATCGCGATCAACGTTTAACGGTTTAGGTAACAACTTAATCGGTCTTTAATATCAATGTTATCTATTTAAAATCATACGATTCTTGACGTTCATACGAAACAAATCTCACGGTCTCTGACTTTTCTTTCGCGTCAAGGAGTTTCGTTCGTAGTCATCGCGAATTTTTAAAAACTATCGTATGTAAATATGTGTTTATCGTTAGAATCGTATTTTAGGTAGAGGAGTTGGTCCCGAAAAAGACCACGTCTTCTTACAGTTACATCATTTACCGGCAGAGCAGTTGCACTCTAGATTACCAGGTATTTCGGAGTCAGCGAAGATTTTCGCTGGCGTCGACGTGACGAGAGAACCCATACCTGTAATTCCAACTGTACATTATAACATGGGAGGCGTACCAACAAACTTTAAGGGTCAGGTAAATTTTAATAATCGTCCAGACTAACCCTAGACTAACCCAGTAAGCAAACTTAATAAATAATACGTTGGAAACGCAACAAACGATATTCTTTGTAACGTCAATGTAATTTTGACATTCAGGTATTGAATAACTTTAGTGGAGAGGACAAGGTGGTCAAAGGATTATACGCTTGCGGAGAAGCTGCATCTTCCAGTGTCCATGGGGCTAACAGATTAGGTGCTAATTCATTGCTAGATCTGGTCGTTTTTGGTAGGGCTTGTGCCAAAACGATAGCCGAAGAAAACAAACCGGGAGAACCGATTTCAGATATTAAAGACGTAAGTACATCTTTTATCTAGAAACTCTTTTTTCAAAATGGGGTCCACGGTCGGTGGGGAGGGCACAAAAGGTGAGTACGGGGGGGAGGGGTGACCTTGTAGAACATCAAAACAAAAATTTTGAGGTGAGGGTGAACAGGTGGAGGCGTAGAAAGTGGAGCTGAAAAATGATTCAGGATAACCTCACTTGACCCAAGCGTCATGCAAAAACACTTCTTCCGGAGGGCTAAGCCAAATGTTATATTGAAATAAGCGCATAAAGACTAAAGCTAGGAATTTCTTTCGCTTTTGGTGTTTAGGAAACATCGTTTTACATTCATAACTAACCATTTTAGAATGCTGGAGAATCGTCGGTCAGCAATATCGACTGGGTACGTAACCTCAACGGGTCAATTCCAACAGCCGCGTTACGCTTGGACATGCAGAAAACCATGCAGGCGCATGCAGCCGTGTTTAGAACAGCAGACGTAATGCAGGAGGGTATTAAGAAGATGCATGATCTTTATAGGCAAATGCTTGACCTTAAGATCACCGATCGCAGTCTCATTTGGAATACAGACCTGGTGGAAACGCTCGAGCTCCAGAATCTGATGATATGCGCCGTCCAAACGATCACGGGCGCCGAAAATCGAAAGGAATCTCGTGGAGCTCACGCCAGAGAAGACTTCAAGGACAGAGTGGACGAGTACGATTATAAAAAACCGTTGGAGGGACAAACGAAGAAACCAATGGAGCAACATTGGAGGAAGCACACCCTTACAACGGTCGATATCGGAACGGGGAAAGTCGATATAAAATTTAGGCCCGTGATCGATGAAACGTTAGACCAAAAGGAATGCGCAACTGTACCACCCGCAATTAGGTCGTATTAAAGATTTAATAACAATAATAATAATAATAATTTGTTGTTGTTATTATAATCTGCGTATTATTTTTTTGTAAATAAAAAAGAAGGCTTACGGAAGAGTCAATTAATTATTCGAAGAAAGCGATTTTTCGTTTTGAATGTTAAATGATTTATCTAAAAATATATCAATTTAGCACAAGGTAATTTATTACTGTAATCGAACAAGTATTTTAAATTTTTCTTATTTTGGCGCAAGTCTGACGTGTGCACTAGTTATGGGCAAATTAACACCAATAAAGAAAAAACATCACAATTTTTCCTCCTTTCCTGCTAGGAATAATATAAATATTGATATATGTATGTGTCCAATTTATACGCCCCAAGTAGATTTTTTAAACAACAACATGTCGCGTCGGATTTGGCTGTAGTATTCAGGCCATAGACTGAATTAACGGCTGTATGCTTTTATTTATTTTATTTGTTTTCTTCATCAATGTAAAATAAAGTTTTTCCGAAAATTTCTGTTTTTTTTTAATAAATTTTTTTTACAGTATCATTTGTAAATATTCTTTTCATTCTATGCAAATATTCTACAGCATCCATTTTATCAATGACTCACCATGAAACGAATCAAATGGACGCCGGAAGGTAGAAGAAGCCAATATGCATAAAGGTAATTTTATTGATGGTTTTAGACTTTTTTGACGAATAAAATTAAAATAGAATTTAATGACAACTAAATTTAATGAAAAATGAATTAAAATTACTAAGATTAGATTTAGAAATGAAAAGTAATTTAAAATTTAGACTTGAAAGATAAAAACGAACTTGAAAAAAGACATCAAAAATAGTGTTAGTACTTCCTTCCTCCTGAAGGATGTAATCTATTACAAGCCCTCTTGAGTGAGGGCCAAGAAACACGAAAATAAGCCTTTTGAATTCTGTAGGCCCATGAGGAACAATTAATTGTGAAATTGGATGCGGTTTTCACATTATTTTCAGATGATTGCAAACTCATGTTAAATATTGTCAACATCAAAAGTGATAAGATATCACGATTTTTGTGGAAGTAAATTTTTGCGTGTAAATTAAAAATCACTTACCATGCCGTAGTTTTTGGTGTTGTCAAAAATCAGGACCAAACTTACTGGTTGGTGCCAAAACAGGATTCAGCCTGAAAATAAAAATACCATTCATTATAAATGGAGAATTTCTACCAGTTCATATGACGATAGGATTAAATATTTTTTACTTAATATAAAGGGAAAATTCTCTTGAAAGATGTATTAGAAAACATTGATAGCGTTACAATTATTTACAATTGTTTCGAAGCATTTTAAACTGCTATCGCACAGTTTTACTGGTGTATTAGAACTATTCTGATACGCAAAACGCATCCAACAAGTTATAAATAAAACATTAAAGCTATCCCTAATTGAGGGTGTTGAAACACGTTTGGAATTTTATGGTTTCGGTGTTTTGATAAGTTCACTTCCACAGAAATCCATTTGATTTTCTTGTACAAACATCATCATCATAAGGTCGTCAGACCTAAGACGCATCTTTACTTTTTCCTATCCTGAGCTAATCTTCGCATTTCCCTAACACTAGAACATCCCATATCCTTAAATATATGTGAATGGTAAAATCTAATCTAAGTATGTGTCTTCTCCTCTTAACTGTTGTTTCTGCTACTAATATGTCTCTAACTAGCTCTTCTTGCTGTTCCAAGTTAAATATAGAATTGAAAATAAAATTGCCTTGTTTTATGAGAAATGTTCAATCAAATAAGCAATATCACTTTATGACAACTTCAAATTTTCATAGTAGATGATGCATCAAAAGATGGTTATACCACAGTGTTCTACTCCAGAAGGTATCATGGAATTGCGAAGGAGTTATTTACATTTTTGGATATAACGGAGATAGAGTTCAACTGAAGATGGATTAGAACTCATATTCAAAAGCGTATTAATGCATTCTGAAAATGATTGTGGTTAATTCGTAGTCTAACTCACAATCGGATTTGGACAAACTACAGATATTACGATATCATTAAAAATTTAAATTCTACGTTTTATGAGGGTGTGAAGTTAATATTTAGCGTAGGCCAAAAAGAAACTTTTAGATATTTCATTCCAGCCAACTACTAATGCTGGCGGGTGGGATGTTCCTCCGGGCTTCGTGGAAGGGTGGGCCGGAAGACCCTCTTTCGCCTCATTTTATAAATCGCGGGAATGAGTAGGTGGTGGTGGTCGAAATTCAGACAGAAAAGGGTGAAAGATCATTTATATGTGGAGTTTTAATGCATGCCCTATCATTTGGCTAAGTGATTCAAGAGAATCAGGACAAAACTTGGACCAAAGCAGATGGACCCGGAATCGAACCAGTGTCCTCCCCATTGCTAAACGATACAATGGGTTAAAGTTTAAACCTCTAGGCCATGTCGTTCGATAGAGTGAGCCAACAGATCAACACATGAGAGAATATTCAATACATGGGCCCATCCGGATTCTACTGTAGCTACGTCCTTATTTCGACTTTTTTATTATTTATACTTGCAATGCTGTTTTGTAGAAACGACTCTTAACAAAATTTTGGTCTGTATGTGTGTCTGTACGGGTTAAACTTTTAAACTTTTGAACCAATTGCGATTGGACTTCACAGACATGAAAAAGAAGTTGTCGGGAGTGATCTGAACTAGTTTTAATTTTAATTGCATGCTTGTGTTACAAATAACAATTGTATTTATTACAAACAAGCAAAAAATGATTCAGGAGGACGAAGTCAAGGGTGAAAAGTACTTTTTCATAAAAACAAAAATAGACATACTTTTAATGCGTCTATTTTTTTTTAAGAGTAATACAGCGCCCGTAAAAAGATATTTCCTTTATTATGCCCGATAAAAGAAAAAAGAAAGCAGGAGTGATTTTTTTCGTTATGTTAAATTCAAGTTTTTAACGTCAAGTTGACATTTATCATCTACTTCAAAGTGCTCGCTTTCCGTGTGTTTCGTTAACGTTTATGTGTTTCCTCACTGTCTCGTCGAAAGTGGAATTATTTTTAACCCCGGATGTTCCATCTTATTATCCAAATTTATCTTCTGGACTAATTAAAAATTGTACTGCACGCCTCCGAGGAGTGTGTTGTTCGCTGCGCTTCAGCAGGTAGCGAACGGCCTTCCTACTATTATTACATTTGTTGCACCGACTACTGACTTCTTCGACCTCCTCGACCACGACAGCCTACAAAATACAAACGCACGGGACGAACTGTGGTGCTAGTCCGTAATCGTAAAATGCTTTTACCTGCTCTCTGCTTGACATCAGGAATGTTAAATAAGAACAATTAAAAGCTTTTGTGATCTTGACGAAAGTTAGTGAAGATTTTTATTGTTAGCACTCTTGGTACCTATTAGTTCGGAATTCCCGGTTTACCTACTGTAGTGTGAGTGAGGATTTGTTGTTGTTTATATCATAATTATTATTACTACTGTCACCGGTTGCCTTGGAAATACGTATAACCAAACAAATGTCATGGCTGAAACTTCAATGGAAGAGGGTGAGTCTCGATATATTTTTTAAGGATTTGCGATAAATTAAGAGAGTCCACCTCGCTCCGGCTGGACAATTTTCATTTTCATTTTCATAGATATCAAAAACATTGGTTATTTTGCAACGTGTTCCGTCACATTTGAATTATTGTGGTAAAATAGTTTCATCTGCGAATTTTTAATTGCTCATTTGGCCTTAATTAATTCACAAATATAAATAGAAACATATTCATGTTTAACACGCTATTCAATCGTTTCTAACAGACCATCTTTTCATTTTCTTTTAATATTAAATGACTGGAAAAACATTAAGCCATATTTGAAAATTTATTTTTGAATTTGATTCGATATTTTAATTATATATTTTAATTTCTTCCTTATCAGTCTTTAAATTACGAAAAGGCGCATTATTTTCTAGTGGTTAGATAATTTTATTTAAAATCGCGTGGGACATAATGCTGTTATGAAATTGTTGTTTAATAGATACACCGCCAAGTTAGCGCAATGTTAAATATTCATTAACGATTTTTAGAAACGCTCGCTAAAAGACTCCCACGGGATTTTCCTAAAACAGCTCTGACAATTATTATGTACAATGTAGAAATACAGCAGGATAAATTCAAAATTAATGTTTTGCAAAACATAAACAAATTATTTTTTTAAAAATAACTGCATCTTTATCAAGAAATAACAATGTATAATGTTAAGTTTTTTTTTAAGTAGTTTTGAGCAATTTTCAATACAAAAAGAATCGCGTGATTTTTCTACTTGCTTACGTTTGAGGCAAAGAAAATTGTCGATAAATTTAATTGTTGAAGAAATATTCACATAGAAACATGATGATAATCGATACATAAAGGGCGCTAAGGAGTTTTCTAAATGGCTTTGTTACTCGCCCTAATATTTGGAATCCTGTTAAATGCATAATAGTCCTTGTTTTCTGTAAGTTTGCCTCAAACGGTTATCGACATTTTTGAAATTACTTGTCATCCTTTAAAATACACACGGTATTCAGAAAACCTATTGGTCATTCTTTAACAATGAATCAGTTTACTTCTATAAGGATAACGGTAGAGAAAAAGCAAAATATGTCCTTCAAGGTTTCGCAGTTCCGAGATGGGTTTTGGCATATAAAAAAACGCATTTTATCAGATACTATAACGACTAGAATGTGCAACATTTGAATAAGAATTTATTGTACAGTCTATAAAAATAACTAAAACATTAATAAAACGAATTACTCATAAATCTACTGGAAATATTTAAATAATAGTGGTTCTCCCTTATAATAATTTGCATTCAATAGGTATTATTTGTTAATAATCTTAATATAAAATCATCACAATCCTTTATACCATTAGATGTCCAAAATTTTGGACTAAGAATTGTTTTATACGTAACTATTTCTATGTTCTTGCATTCGCTTTTTAAAATTTCTGCCGGTATGTCCTACGTAATATTTAGAGCAAGATCTACAGGTTATCATAACAATTATTCCTGGACAATTCTGTTTTTTATTTTTAACTTTGCCATTTTTTATTAATTTTCCTAAATAGTGATTTTTGTTTCGTATGCCGTATTAATGCAAAATAATTGTGTAGGTAAGTAGGTACTATTTAATATCGTAAATTTTCATTAAATAAAATTTGAAGCCAGACAAACAGCAATAACTTTTCTCCTTAGTGTTTGATTAAATTCTATTTTTTAATAATTTCCACAGGAAACAGTCGCGATTTTATGAAATCAGAACTATAGTAACATTAATAAAAGATTATTTATCAAATATTTTCTGGACGGTCTATAAATTTTCCTTTGAACTTTCAAAGAAAATGAAAAAATAATTGTTATTAATTAACTTCGACTTTGTTACAACAATAGATTTTAGTTTTAGAATACATTTTCTGTTTTAGAAAAACAGACATCAACACATTATCGAAGAAACAATAGTCGGAAATACCTTAGAAAATGATATTCTAGGTAACACTCTAATAAGTGCATCTTAGCATCTTGTTGTAGTAATCGTGCATTGTATGATTCTTACGTAACAGCATTTTTTTGTACGTACATGTAGTGTATAATAAGAATAATGCATAATCCGTTGTGGAACTTTGCTACTAACACAAAGAGTTATTTCGCAATTCCTATTTTCCATTTTTGGTAAACTCTAGAGGTTTTGTTAATTATCTGAATACACTAATCAACTAACAACCGGTGTTTTTCTCTGATTTTGAACAATTGAACAATGGGTAATAAACGTCTATCTGCCATAAGTAAAGCAAAGAATTGACACTCCAATTTAGAATAGAATTTTTGTTTTCTTTTTTCGTATTACGTTTTATACTTACAGGGTATGTCATGTTAAACGAACTTAATAAATAAGAGTTAGTATTATTTATGAGACTACGTTATCTACACTCAATTTATATGCATATCCAAATGTCACATTGCTATCACGTTGCGCTTATACTCATGTAAAATCGTATTCATTTTTTTTTTACTACTTAGCTTTGCTATGAATTTCCTCAAACTTCAAAAATCTGTATTAAATCAAAATTTAGTGCAGCCTAATCTTTAAATACCATTTTTGTAAATTAAGTTCGCAATTCACCCCTAAAACTGATTTTTGAACCCCCTCCCGCCATGTAAGAGGTTCGCAACGCCTAGCATCTGGCCTGACCTCTTCCTTCCATTCAATTTCATAGTGTAACGCGTGTATTTAGGGCTGCCAACTTAATATTTAAATTTTCAAGACTAGAAAAATAAATAATAAATAATAAATGCAGGATACTGGACCAAATTTTGAAGTCAAACATATTTTTATTTACAAAATTTGTGCTAACCTCATGGCAAAGTCCGTGGCATTTTATGTCCTGCAAAATATCTCAACAGGACCCAGGACAACAAACTTCAAACGCAAGATGTCCTTTGGAATGTACTACAGTTGATAGCCCTACATGAATTGTAAACCTTTTGGGCTTCAATTCACAAAAGAAAGATTTCCTAGTTTCCAATAATAATTCATATTACGTTAAGGTGCAGTTCCCGGTTTTAAAATCGTTCGGTAACGCAAATTTTGACCCCTTCGTAATAGGACCGTAACGCTGAACTGCAGCGTCCCTCCTATTTTGCCAATTTTTACTATTCCTTCATGAAAGGTCATTATAATGCAGGAAAGGTTTTTAGAGTCCTAACATATTACGTTCTCTTTTATATCTTGCTTTTGTTAGCTAATTGTTTTAGCTGTACATGTAGGAGGAATTTATATTAACGAAAAGTCATCAGAGTACATACTAAAAAGAAAAATTGTAGTAGATTAGATTTTACCCTCGGCGTCGTTCGTGTTGAAGTCCTAAATACCTGTCAAAAATCATCGACGGCCACATGAAAATAATCTTTATATCCCTCAGGAATAGTATATTTTTTCTGGATAAAGGGTACCCCATGTCCTTTTCTGTACTCCTGATAATGTATGTGTGAAATTTTATGATGTTAGGTTGAGTAATTAAGGCGTGAAATAGTAACAAACAAAGTCACATTCGCATTTATAATATTAGTTGGGATTACGCACCAATCACTTTGAAGTAGCTTCTTTTTTGGATAAAAGAAGATATTCCATTTAAAGTTGTTCTTAATGTTCCATTTATTCCATATAAATTAAATCATGCTATAAATAAATAGTGATTAGAAGTGCGGATTATTCATTAAAAAAAGTAATTAGAAATACCGTGATGTAATATGATGTTTTGAATACTGAACTTTATTATGGTACATAGTATCAACCTTAATCTGCATTACAAAAAATGGTTTAATTGTTAACTAATTGAGTAATTAAGGTGTGATATAACAAGAAGATACCAAAATGCTTTTATGTGTATGTAGGTACTCAAATACCTAGGTGATGGTATTATGATTGTTGTAGTACTATCTTGTATCGTGTGTTCGTTGTTCAACAAAATTCTATCAACCTTGAACAGAATGTGCAGAGGTGATGATGTTTTTCTCCAAAACATGTCTTGAATTAAAAACAATGTTCAGCAATATTGTGTTTTTAGTTAAAATAATGTGAGCGTACGTGACAGGCGTTGTGAAGAAACTTGGATTGCCCATATACGTTTATTAATTTATATTACCTACTGCTATTTCTCAATCTGTATTATAATGTAAGTAATTGTTGTGCATACGTGAATCGAAAGTAGTAGTTTAAAATAAAAGTTTTAACATTTCATAAAACTATTTAATAATGTTTAATAACTTCTTATTGTTAGTTAATTGGTTCAAATAATAAGAAAATGTGGCGAATTTTTCTTAGAAATTGTTTAAAGTAATATGGAATAACACAAATATTAATTAATATACAATAATAGTTAACAATCAATTAGTAAAATGACCAACGACACACAAACTCTGACCGAGGTATAATTTGAAAGCAACAACGGCACAAAGAAAATAAAAAACGAAAATTTATCTAAATATTAAAGCAATATTTACAATTTATCCCACTAGCCCGTTGCTTCGTAAGCGAAAATAATAAAAATTACAATTTGGACCTGAATTTGTAAAAATAAAATCCCAGCAGAAATAAATTTACTAGGTATTTTAGTTGGTATTACAAATTTAATTGTAATAG
>NW_020442468.1:514941-563628 GCF_000699045.2 Agrilus planipennis
GATAGGACATTCTAAACAATGCAAGAAAGCTGTAGCTAAGTTTCGGTGTTTTATATTTTTGAGAAATTTGTGCTATTATTATACTTATCAATACAAATCATAAGTTACACGACGGGTCATTTTTACTGGAAGTTACATATGAAGAAACTAGATTTCCGGATTCTAACAGCGTCTTATTGATGAAACCCCCAAGACGGATTATATTACGGATTAGAGGTGTTCGGCGTTTCTTCTCCTATCACAAGTGACATTTTCAGGAATTTTACGATGTCGATGCAAATTTTCCAACGCTGGTGCTGAACTGATAAGACTGAAGATGTCAGCCGCCATACGGATTTCATCAATTAAACGAAGTTACAATCCGGAAATCCAGCTCGCCAGTGATTTCTGTCGCCCTTCCTGATAGAATATCCTTTTCTTAAATGGTGTTTTATTTAATTATTTAGAATATTTTTGTCAATCACTCCAACCTTCTAAATGAAACCACTTTTGTTCAAGTTAGAGAAAAATCGATTTAAGTAAAATTTCTGCTTTGCCATCGAACTATATTTAATAATTGTTTTGAAGAAATTGTTTCTATGTATGTATATGTACTTCTGTCTAATTCTATCTCCAATAACCCTTACAATCACACATCATATGTCAGACAATGTAACTACTCCATTCGTGCTGTCTTTTCCTACCTAAACCAACCGCTTTTTAAAGTAATACTGAATAGGTACCGCACCGAAAATTTAGTAGTTTCACTAGAAAATTCAACTGAGTTTTCCAGAATCTTGAGTTAGATAAACGAAGAAATTCGAGTTATTAAGTTTGAAATAAATGTAAAACAATATGTATCTCAAGAGGACAGAAGAATATTCAAGTTAAAATTCGAGTCACAAAAACTCGACTGTCAATAATTAGTTCTCACCATGCTAAAAATAGATTTAATGAGGCATATGCATTACAACCTCTCTATGTCTTTTGTTGTTTTAAAAGAGAAGATAAAACGTGTAAATGACTATTAATAAAAATACTATTTTTACAAAATGTAGATGCAAAGTTACAACAAAATAGATCCTCCCTCTGTACAAAGAAAACGAAATGTATGCACTTCAATTAGTTAGTTTTAAACACGACAAGGAAATAAGTTCGAACTCTTAAATTTAGAATCGCAAACAGCAACAAAAAAAGAAACAGCGATAAATAGAGCAAATGTCAAGAAACTACTGCGCTAATTTCCATTAGAAACTGAAACATTTTGGAAAAAAAGGCACATGATCGATTACTGTACATTTAATATGTGTTTACTTGCTTTATAATCAAGTATATCTCAAATGGTGTTTGCTCATACATATAGGCGTCTTTTTTGACGCCTCCATCACGTTCACCTTGAAATCTATGAAAATTATGTCAACCGAACAACATACAAAAAAAAAACGTGTAACAAACCATTAGCATAACAACAATAAAACTGATTTAAAATTTTGCATTTGCGGTCAGCCTTTTTTGTACGGGTGTGAAGATTAAAAAAAATACGGAAACATGGGCACCTTCTTATTATTCCTTCGACCGATTCCAAATTTAGTCTGAAGAATATTTTTGAATAACGCATTATTTAATATATGTATATTGTTTCCCAAATCGCCGACATCTAAAAAATGTGGCATTTTCTAATACAGTTAGGTAATTAAGGATACAGCTGTTAATAAACCATATGTCTTTGTAAGGGTGGAAAGATCTGAAGGTCTGGTAAAACCTATTCCATATAGGGGTGAGGAAGGAGCTGATATCCAAGGGACGTGATTGTTGATGTAATAATAATATAATCATCATAAGGTCGTCAGTCCTTTGCATTTCCCTTAAACTAGAACATCTCACATCCTTAACTATTTGAGAACAGTAATCCACTCTAGATCCTCTACTCCTCCTAACTCCTGTTTCTGCTTCTATGTTTATAACTAGCCCTTGATGCCTAAGAAGGTGTCCTACCAAACTATCTCGCCTATTGACTTCCATAGCGATTTCTGTTCTCCTATTCTTTCTAATATCTCCTCATTTCTAACCTCTCTATCCACGGTATTCTCATCATTCGCCTGTAACACTACATCACGCCCATCGTCCGTGTTTCGCACCCGTACAGCACTGCGCTCCAGAGATACACTTTTAACAATCTTTTTTGAATTTCTAAATTAACCCTTTGTGAGCACAGAAATGACTTCTTTGTTATAATTATATTCGTGCAGTTTCAGCTTAATATTTTCAGTGAAAATAGACATCTTCAACTAAAAAGCCTGCTCCCTTAGAATTCCTTTTTGTTAACTATTTACTAATAATATAATAAAATTTCTACCTGTATAAGAGTCTGAGGTAAAGGTATTTGCATGGAATTAACTTATCGCTATTTCTTTTTTACTTGGAAGGACTGTATTGCTATACCCATGTAGTAACTACAAATTCTTCTCTGTTAAAAGTGATACTCAATAAAAAAATTTTTCGTGTAAATGTATAAAATTATTTAGTAAGTGGTAATTATAAGTACTTGCTAACTACAAAATTTTATTTAAAAATTAACCAAGAAGAGCACCATTTTGCATATTTTTAAAGTAAAAGAAATTCCGACAGAGAAATGTAAAACAATTTTTGTATAGGACAAAGTTAAAATGCTTCAAGTTGGGACACACAGAGACACGAAAGAACGCTTTAATAATAGTTTCAAAATCAAAGCATTAACTTTGAAATTGTATGATAAAAAATAGTGAAATATATAAATAAATATATATGAAAATCTTCAACGTTAAAAATTCAGATAAAACAGTTCCGTAATAAGAAAAAAAAATTAACAAAACAGTAAAATATCAAATAAAGAAACGGTGTAGGTACAAGTTTTAAAATAATTCTAGAATATTGAATCGTATCTACTGGCCACATCCTTGTTTTGAATTTTATTTATGAGTATAACTGGAGTATCACTTTCAAACGGATTGTAGACACTAATATTTCAGTATCTGATTATACTGCAGTGTTACTTATATTTATTTTATTCTTGTTAAGGGGTAGTGGAGGTGCAAGGGCACCTAGTACCTTGTAGCATATGTGGCCGTACTTTTCTGCCCGAACCCTTGAAGAAGCATGAGCGAATATGCGAGAGGAACGCTACGCGCAAAAGAAAGATCTTTAATTCCCAGAAGCAGCGTGTCGAAGGCACCGAACTCGCTGTCTTTCATCAGAAGTCCTATCTGAAGAAGACAAGTGGTAGCAGTGGCTCCGAACAACTGGACGTCAAACAACCACCGCCGCAAAGGAAGTCCAAGTGGAAGGAGAAGCACTTGGAACTCGTCAAGATTATACGAGAGGCCAGAGGTAATAAATAATAATAAGTGAAGAAATTGGAGTTGGGATTTTGTGTAAAAAAGATCTTTTTGCCATTAGTATAGGAATATCACCCCAATGTGTTCATGTTTTGCAAAAAACTAAGCATTAGTGCAGCGGTTCCCAAATGGTGTTCCGTGGAACCCTGGGGTTCCAGGAGGTACGGCGTTTTTGTCCTAATAAAAATATACAAAATTTTGGGAAAAGCAACCATTCTGTAATTAAGTGTAACAATTCATGACCAATCCAGTAATAAAAGGTCAAACCCTAACCGTTCATTTTATGATACGGACGAGTTAGATGCTATTTTTTCTTAAAGAAAGATACCTAGTTGTCAGATGAGGGGATAGGACATTCGGATTTTAAGTCTTACGTTGAAAAGAAACACAGAATTCGTTTCAAGACTTTGATGAGCACAGGAGAAAATGAAGAAACTATTTACAATACAGTATAACAGGAATAATAGGGAAGACAGCCACAAAAATGACAATAACGATAATAACAATGTTATATTCGATAAACTCAACGTAAACAGCAGGTTCTTAAAGCGAATAACCACAACTAAGTTTATGGTGAGAGACAAAATATCTTCTGTAACAATAAAAAATAAATTTGGCTTCTGGATTGAATGTACTGAACAAAACAGTTGCGAATGTTTATCTTCTTCCAAATGAGAATTTGATTGATACTTATTAAGAATTCATCCTCTCTAAAACAAAAAGTCGAATCGAATGATTCAAATTTGAATGATCTTTGGATTGAACTTACGATTAAAGATTAATACTCTACAGTCATTGAGAAAGTTGCCACAGTTTCTGTTTCGATTTATATCGACTTACAGATTGTTAGACATAAAACTCTTATCAGTTTACTAAATTATCGAGATGGGGTTCCGCCAAAAAGGGGTGAGTCATTAAGGGTTTCGTAGAAAATAAAAATTGGGAACCGCTGCATTAGTGGATATTTTTAGTTTTGGGGCATAAAATGAATATGACATATAATGACGAACATCCTGGTAGATCTATATTTTTTCTCTAAAATACACATCTAGAAAGAATGACTACTTATATTTTATATCTATCTATAGATATTTCATCTAGAGTTTTACTAAATACTGTATATATTCGTACGGGTGCATCTGCTGGTAGCATTTAATATTAGTAAGATGTAATATTAATAGTATTAACTTTTATTCTTTTATAATGGTATTAATAATATCTGCAATGGTTTCGTAAAATGCTGGAAAAAAAACTCTCAAAAAGGAATTCCTCTTTATAAACAAACTGTGCCAAGGTGAATTATTCCTAATTTTATCTTTGTTCGACGCAAGTGTAATAGCAGCATACGATTTTCTCGTTCAAATATTTGCACAACTTATTTAAACTGTTTTGCTTTATAACGTAATATTGTCTATGTCAACTAATTACGTTAAAAAATATTATTTCCATTGTACCTATAAAATTTTTAATAAACTTTGTCGGTAATTATAGTCAATTAAGCCAAAATACGTAGTTAACGTTATTAGTTATGCGTTTAGTTGGAATATGAAAGACAAATGTGACTTTGTACGTTTTTGAAACAAAAATGTATTGTAAGTATTTTCAAGTTCTTTAAAGTTTCGTCTAGTAACAGTGCACTTATTGTGCAACGAATTTATGGAAAATATAAATAGACCGCTTCGTCTGTGAGGTAATAATTCTGTCACATATAATACTTAAGTAACTTTTTTATTTCGCTTTTGGGTAAAAGCACAAGGTCCTTTAATAATACCATTTTTATGTTTTGTGAGAGATAGAAAACTAATACATTTTTACATTTTAGTATTTTTTTGATATCATCAGTTCCGATCCTTAGTATGCGCCGTGCTTATCTGTTCTAGATATCATGAGTTTAATATTTGGAACAGAAGTTTGAAATTTTGTAGTAAGATAGATAAAGCTTTGTTCTAAAGCTTGTCGAAGGCCATTTTTAAATTTTTTATTTCTATTGAAAATACGTGTGCTACAAGAAGCATCAACTTTAAGCACTTGTAAAAGCTTTTAATGACCATATTATTGAAAACCAAAAACGTACCGAGTTAGTGTGAACCTTTGTCTGTTACCATACAAAAAAATAGATATTTATCTCGCAGCGTTAAATGACAATGTTTAGAATAGAAACACATGTTTTCGGAAAAATTCACATTAGGCACGAGCGGTCTATTGCGGTCAATCCCCTTAATAAATGACACCGAATCCTTTTCTGTTTACCGATTGCATCCGCGAATAATGAAATTTTTAACCGCGAATAAGGAAACCGTGACTAAGGAACTTTTACTGTACTTATAGTATACATAGTTTGTCCAGTAAATACACGAACAACAATAGCAAATAGTTTCCGTGGGGATCATTAACTGTGAAGTTTAGGATGAATACATTTGGTGTAATCACTAGCGGTAATAAACAGCTTGGCGCTGAGCAAACTTAGTATCTTGAATTTCGCAGTTTTAGTTACTTTATTTATAATAACAGATAAAGCTGAATCATTAAGATTTAAAAATTTAAATCGTAAGGTGCTGCCGTTCCTTCCACCGAAATGTCGGGCGACAAACGCACTACGACCTCCACGACTACCAATAGTTCGAATGAAAAATGTCCAACCTGTGACAGAGCTTTTGGACCGAAGGCCTACGATAGGCACGTCGAGTGGTGTAGAGAGCATAAGTCGCGTATCCAGAAGTCTCCTGCCAATGTCCTTGTCGCAAAAGAAAGACTTGAAGCCCGAACAAAATATCGAGTACCACCTTTGAACAAATCCAAAAGGCAAACGATCAAGGAAAAATATGCGAGCAAAAAAGATTCGCCACACCAAGTAAGTAACATGTTCGAATTGGAAAATAAAATCACTTGAATGGATCGGGAAACTAAAGTAATCACATATGTCATTTCCCGTCGAAGTTTGAGATCCTGAGTCCGAATCTGACCTCAACGCGTTAGGATTTCCTGAAATCTTAATTCCAATATCCATAAAGTGTAATCATTAGCTTCTTTCAGAGCATTACCGCGTGAAAGAAAACAACCAGAAAAAATCTTAACGTCAAAACTAGTGATAAGCCAAATTAGTCTTGATCTTGTAGAATGTCTTTATTTATACTAGTGAGATCAAGACTAAGACCTAATGAACAGGACTAAGACTAAAACCAAAATAGAACGAACGAGACTAGGACTAAAACAAGAGCAAATGAATAAGACCAAGACTACAATAATGTCCTTGGAGTAAGAGTTCTTTGTTCCCATGTCTGGATAACACATGGTTGAAATATAGAGACAATTTTTTTTTTATTTTTTACTTCTTTCAAGTAACTTGTACTTCTTCGCTGAAAGGTCAATTTATGCATTGGGGAAGGGTCAATTTATGCATTTGAGGACCAATATCAATATCAAGACTGGGACACTCTTGGTCTTTATCTTGCTGTGCTCATCACTACTCAAAATCGGAATGATGCTTATTTTGCTTGTATGATTTTGTGATTAAGGATCCAGAATTTTGGAGTAAGATTTAAGTTTTCCGTTAAAATATACACCGAAAATGATTGCCCTCCTTTCCGTTTTTTCTTTTGAACCTGCCGTAAAACTTGATGCCTAGAGCTTCAGAGTTCTACTAGCCTACGATAATGTTTTTCGATAATATTTTTAGCGGAAAATTTGCATCTGATCTCACAATAAATTGTCCACACTTTGAATTTTGACTTATCCTAAGCTCGAAACAAAACAAGCCAAATCAGCGGATTTAGGTTGAAATATTTATGATCCATATCAAGATCAAGAAGCGGTTCTGATATTAGATTCGGACTCATCAACGCAAATTGTGTCGCAAATGGCTACCTACCCTACTGTTTTTTTTTTTGTTTTATTTTGACACCCAACTTTGTTGACCTATTATTTATCACATCTTGTTCGACAAATTGGATATCTGCAATGAAAATGGACTTCACAATGACTAAAAAAATTGTTGAAAGTATGTGTTGTATGCATTAGCATGAAACTAAAATCAAAATTCCAATGTCTCATTAAATAAGTAAATTGTCATTTGTCAAATGGTATTATCTAATTTAGAAATTTGTCAAATGCCGATTTGTTCCATTTTTGGTAACAATAAATTTCCTATGTGACAACGAAAACGTCAAATTCTAGTCAAATTTGAAAAGTGCCAGTTCAAACAACTTTGAAACCAGCCCGAGGACGAAGAGCAAGGACGAAAGGCAAAATGAACTGAATCGAAAGGCCACAGCGGGCAGACACTTAACACGTGGCGACTCAATCAGGGATAATAAACCAGTACCACAGAAGAAGGAGCCCAGAAAAGGTTCCGTTGAGGACCTTATTAAGAGGTAAGCCTCTAATGATAACTTTATGATACAAACAGTAGGGATATTCCACGAAAAATGAGGTTATCCGTAGTGGGTAAAATTAATTCGCTAACACATTAAATTAACACTACAAAAATTCAAAGTATCTGATTAATAATAATAATAAAGGGGTCCAGGTTGGATTCCCGGCAAGGGAGTGACAGTGGTAACAGTTGTTCCCCATTAATTTGAGGTTATCTGCAGTGGGTAAAATCAATTCACTAATACATTAAACTAACACTACAAAAATTCAAAGTCTCTCATTAATAATAATAATAAAGGGGTCCAGGTTGGATTCCCAGCAAGGGAGTGACGGTAGCAACAATTCTTCCTCATTAATTTGAGGTTATTTGTAGAGGGTAAAATTAATTGACTGATGTATTGAATTCATCATCAAATAAAATCAAAGTATCTTAATAAAGGGTTAATTTAATATGGTTTGCTGCAACCTTAATTCTTAAAATTCCTTATATAATAAAAAATAAAAATTGGGTAAGATTTGGGGAGGAAGGAAAGAGATATATTTATATGGATTATCCTTTTTATTAGACATAATAATACCCTTTGAAATCCGTTCCCAATGTGGTAGTAGATTTTTCTTTCCCTTCTCCTTAACCAAACGTACCTAGGTATATCCTAATATCCCTTATCCATTCAACTCTCTTTCCTTTTTTCCCCAGTTCTAAACCGAAACCATCGACGATGCGGGGAAGCGGGAAAGTTGATAGCATCTCGGTGAACAGTGGCGTGCTTGGAATGTCAGTAACACAAATAACGGCAGACGAGGAAGTCGTAAAATCACCAGGTCGTTTAACCACGTGGGTGGAGGAGCAACGGAAACGACATCCAATTGAAAAGTCACCCCATTGTGATCTGAAGATGAAATTACACGAATCCGAAATGTCCTTGCATGGATTATCAGCATCAACATCAAATAGGCTTCCAGTTCCAATGTCTCTTTCAAACGTTTGCTTTTCGTCAGTGGAGGAATTGAATTCACCGAGTCCTTTGAGCATTTCCTACACCGCTAGAGATGACAGTTTAGGGCGCCACAGGAGTCAAGAAACCGCCATTGGACGCTCACCTAAATTTAAAGTGTTTGGCGGTAGCAAATACGTCGAACGAGTCATTTCTGAAAAGAATTTGCGTAGTAAAGACCGCGATTATAAAAATGAAGATAAATTAAAAATAGATGTGGACAACGACAGATTTTATATAAATACGTTCCGTAACAACGATTCTTCTTGTGCTTCCGGAAGAAGCGGTGCACAACCCGTCAAGACATTAGTCGATATTGGAATTATTGACACCAAAAATGATCACAATAAAGGATCACTTCTTACAAACGCTGACGTTGTCGAAACAGGATCAGTCAACAGTAAGCAAAGTGGCGATTTGTCGGCTCGTAGTGATTACTCCGGGAAAAAACAAATCAAAACTTTGAAAACTTTCAAAAGTCGAAATACGACGAACGCCAAATTCACGAAACATGATAACATTTACGCAAATCTTCCAAAGTCCATAGTTGAGGAGATAACCAAAGAAAATGATAATCAAATATCAGCTAGTTATGACGAAAATTGTAATCGTAATTTAAAGTCTAAAATTAAAAAGAAGATTCCTTGCGATAACCTGGACATTAAAGAGACTTCTGCAGAAGAAAACAAAACGTTACAGATAGAGTACGAGTCAACTAATAAAACAGATTTGATCAAAATCAAGTTAAGAGAAGTTAATAGTGAGGATAGTATTGTTGATATTAAGACATCTTCAAGAGTCAGCAGTCCAATCGTTACGAAGACGTCCGGAAACCTTAATTGCGTCAGTGAAGACTTCGATAGTTTAGAAAACATCAATTCCGATATCGGTTTTCACAATTATACTTACGAAGGTGACTCGTATCCCACAAGTCCAAAGTTCGAAAACTCGTTTAAATACACAAGCTTGAAGTCATCTGACGAGATACTGGCCTTTTCAAAAAATTTAGTCGAATTGGTCGAGAACAGTTGCAATCAACTACCGATACCATCTAGTGAAAGTAGTCAGTTATTGACGGATTCTACAGATACGATTATATCACAGGATACTTGTGAAAACAATTTAGTGACACGAAATATTACGTCTATTGATAAAGTTGAAATAAAAGATTCATTTAATAAATTCGACTCTAAGGATTTACTAAAATCTGAATCAAAGGAATCGTTTCAAAACAAGAAAATTTATACAGAGAGAAAGAAAGATGACCATGTGTTATATCAACTGCAAATGGATAGAGATACGAATGACGCTTCTGAAACGGTTTTGGGAAAACGCAAAGATAATACTAACAGTGACATCTGCCAGCCATCGGAATATTTGTGGAAACAATCTAATAACCTATTAAAACAACCCAGGTCGTTTCAAGGAAAGGAGGAAGAATTTTTCTGTAATGACGATGACGCTTCTCGTCGAGACGACGTATCAGCAATGATCTGCCATTTCCGGAAACGAATTTTTGGTTCGAAAACCAGACACAACGAACCTCGCTGCTTCGAGCATCGTATGATTCGAGGTGATGTTTCAAAAACATTCACAAAAAACAAAAACTTGAAACATCTAAGAGAACGTTTAAAAAAGAACAGTATAGATTTAAGGAGAAATGTCCAATCGCAAGAAGATATTTTTAATTACCAACATAGGCCTTCTCAAAGTTTTATGCACGGTTTATGTTCTGGTGTTCAAATGATAGAAAAAGAAGATTTCTCATCTAGTATTAACACAACTTCCGAAAAAGAAATAAAAACTATCGATTATGAAATTTGCAATTCGTCGTCGCATACAATCAGTAGAATGGAAAGACATGAAAGTTCAAAAGCGTACGTTCCTTCTGACTATCACTTTTCCACGAATAAAACTATTAGTGAAAACCCGGTTTCCACATCACCCGACGGGTGGATTCTATATATTGAAAATAGAAATTCAAAAAATACGACAGAGCAGTTTGCGATCTCCAGCGGGGATTCCATTTGCAATTCTTCCAATAAAACTACCAAAAATGGAGATTACACAAGTGTAGATTCCAGAGAATGTCTCAATTTCGACTCATCAGATCCATCAATTTTTGATACGAAGGAATCTGCTCATAAAGCTTACAATTACGATTCAGGTTTTGGTTCCGTTGATGAACAGTCGAAAAAAACAACAGAAACGAGTATCCTAAAGAATTATACAAAATTACAATCTGTGAATGTATTACGTTGTGGCAAACCGGATGTAAGTCAGCAATACCACTGCTTAATTTCGGATGGAGCTCATTCGAAAAGTGATCCAGAATGTTCTCAACAAACGCCATTGACGGAGAAAAACTCTGATCCTTCAGCAAGTGTGAAGCTTGATGACCATATTCAAGAGAGCGATAGCAACAGTCGAAAGATTCTCAAACCTAAACACAAACGTAAACTTGAAAGTAACGATTCCTCAGCTTCAATTGAAACCCAAGCATCTTACAATTCAAAAGAAACTTTTAACTTGAAATCGGTTACATTAGAGAAATGGCAATCTAGCGGGTCCAGAAATGTACCACAAAAAAGAGATGAAACTCCAACAGCAACAGAATCAAAAACAGTTAACCTAAACAAAAAAGAAGCAGGTCTTGTAATGGGGACAATCCAAAAATCTTATGAACAGACACCTAACCAAAATCAAAACAGTATTGAATATTCAAGTATTGAACAAATATCATCATGTACAGTGGAAAATACACACTCTCAACTACTTCCATCTAATATTGTTAATGAAATTATAAATGTTGCCACTGGTGCAGATTTAAATAAAAAAAATAAAATTATAAAAACCGAAGGCAATTTTTCGTTCAAAACGACTAATGATATTACCGAAGAAATTATAGAAATGTTTGCAATTTCTGATTCTAATGTCAGCGAGATGCCTAAAGAATGTTCCAGAGAAGATCCAAACAAGGATTTATTGGGACTTGTTGATAAGAAGCCCACTCAAGATGAATGTAAAGATGCGGGCAGCACTTTAAATATGATAAATAATTCGATGTCGGTGTCAAAATTTACACAAAATACGTTAGAACTTGCTCAACACAGAATCGATTTAGTAACCACAAATAACCCTGAGCAGAATGACCAAACAGTAGATCTCTGCACTACTACTTTTGCAGCTATAGGCGCCATCAGTGCAGACAGGGTGTTGGATAAAAACATCCAAAAAGCTCCTAAATCAATCCAAGAGAAATCTTCTAAAACATCCAAAATACCCGTATTAGAAAAGTCAACTTTCTCCCGAAAAATTAAGAAGAAAAATGGACAACTTGAGAAATATTTTAAAGGCGAAGGTCATAGAAGCATTCACAATTGCGGGGAGTCCTTTCTTCGTGCATTATCGGAGTCGTCCCTGTGCGAACATCGGCCCCTAACACTAATTAGATCTTCCTCTGAATCGTCCATACAAGCAATTGTGGGCAGTGAACTCATTAATTTAATTAACCGAAAGAAAGAATTTCAAACAAGTCGTAACTTAAAAATCTTCGTGGTAGAAAATAAATCGCAACTAGTCGAAGAAATAGACATACCACAACAAACAATTATATACCAGGAAAGAAGATATGAGACTGCCAAATCGACAGGTAATTTTCATCTTTTCTCATACTTTCAAATTTTCACACTTCTTTATTTCCTGTAGAAGAAAGCGATACTAATAATATCATGCACAAGAAAGATCTAAACGTATTGAAATCGGAGATTAATCAGAAAAACGATATTAGGCAATCCAATTCTACGTATACAAACGAAATTGTTAATTGTAGCCCCCAAGTGTCATTGGAATGCTTAAAGTTTGCTCCAGCACATGCTACTGACAATGCCGACCATTTTAAGAAATCCAGCTCAAAGATAAGACAATCGAAACGTATCAATTCTGCAGCTAAGCGACAGACTTCGTCAGTTCAGGAAGCGTCTCCACTGAATGCGTTTTTACAATCGCTCAGTAGTTCAAATTTAGAAAAAACCTCACCAACACCGTCGAAACTTTGTTCCAATCAAGAATGTAAGATTTCAGAGTCAGGGGGTTCCATAATGACGTTAAGCAATGCCAGCAGTTGGAATACGGTAAAATCAACCGTTTTTAAAAAGGAGGTTGAACAAGAGTCAGACGATTTAATAATTGGAGACGGGAATAAAGATAATGGTAATACAGTAAAAGTTTTCAAAGAGGCAGAAACGGGTTTCGACGATTTGGAAAGTTTAGATGGCGATAGCAGTAGCGTTTGGGTGAACGCTTTAAGTTCAGCCAGGCTAAAGGAATCAGTACGAAAATGTTGCAGTGACGTATGCGTTTTAAAAACATTTAATTTGTATGCGAACAAGGGATTGGAGGGATTAAGTAGGGCAATTTCTCCAAGGAAAACTGTAGAAGACAGAACTGAAGACGAAGTTGAATTCCCCGTCACTACAGTCACGTCTGATAGTACTTCGGTTGACGAAATGTGTTCCTTGACGCATTCGCAAATTATCCGCATAGCTGCTGACGATTTTTTGGCTTCTTGCGTGCCAAAGCAAAAAGTATCTCCGGCTTCCAGTCAGGAGGTAATACCAAAGAAGAGACAAAAGATGAGTTTCAAGAAGGGAATCACGAGCATGGCCAAGAAGATTGTGAGATGCTTTTGCAAAAACGATAAAGGTAAAAGAAGCAAAATGGGAAAGGGTATGTCACAATGTAGTGTGAGGAGTAAAAAGAGAAGGAAGAAAAAGAAAACAAAATCGATTATTACAATTGCAAATTTAGCAAACGACAGAACAAAAAGAGGTGATTCTTCAGAACTCGGATTGTATGTACCTGAAAAATATACTGATTTTCAAGTTCCAATCCAAATTAATACAAAATTTTCAAATTACCAGACTGCAGGATGGTGAGTCATTCGAGAAATTTCTTTCCGTCGTTTCTGTATTTTAACAATAATTACAGGCAAGCTGGTGATAAAAAATTAACAAACGCACTCGAAGATGGTTCCAATAAAGTTAATGAAACATGTCTTCTGTGTTTTTTTAACGTAACTGGTGGTAATCTTTGCAAACACGATGAGATAATCGTATCATCGCCGAAACGCTTGAACGAAACCAACACCAAAATGGAGTCATCTCTGATAACTAACACTGGCGATAGTCCTAAAGATGATTTCTATTTGCCTATCATAAATGTTAAAGCTGCCAGAAAATCTGCCGCGAAACCGAAAGAAACGACCCCTGTTTCCTTGCCACCGATTGATTCTAAAAACCAGGATTACCAAAGTTCTAATAAAAGCAGCAAGGAAAAAGCGCGATGTGATAACAGGTTATACTGTGTTAATATACAAAATATTAAAAGAAACAAGAACAAATTTGTTGTTAAGAAATTTTAATAAAAAAAAGTAGGATCGGGCTACTCTATCTAAATCGCAGCAGACGACCACTACGAAAAATTCTCCTAACAACGAAGTATTTTCCATAGTGAATCAACTTGACTCTTACTTGGTGATAATCCATAATACATAAATATCAAAACTAAAAACAACCTAAAGATTATCACTAAACTTTATTTGATTTGGTACAATACAAAATACTCATTGTAATCGTTTTGCCAAACTTCCTTCGTCAGATGGTACAGCATTTTCGTACTGATTAAGCTATTGTGTTAAATCCTTAACAACAATTGTAATAAATAGAACGAAACTTTTTATTAAAATATGTTAACCATTAGTGAATTATTGACATCTGATTAATTATTTAATATAATATCAAGTTTCTAAATATTTATATGATGTTGCTGTAAATGATTAAAGTGGAATCAGTATTACATGGTAGACATTCACAATCTTGACGAAGCAAAGTTTGCCGAAATAATTATTGTGAGTTTTTGAAGTTTAATGAAAATCTTTTTTATGAATCCTATTATACTTGATGACCTGAGTTATCAGTATATCATGCCATTGTTTAAATTTTGTGTCATTTTTTTTAAAAGAAATGGTATTAAAAACAGCATTATTTAATAAGTCTGAAAAATATGAACGTGATACCACAGTCAACGTTATTTCAACCCCTAAGGTTCCTAAAAGAAAGGACATGCAATTAATCCAAAATTAATCGTAAATCAGTCCGTTTCATTTGCCTAAAACAGTAGTTGATGTATTAAAACAAAATGCTTACTAACCTTTGGTATTTTCCAATCCAATGCAGGGGTTACTTGAATTTCATTAGTTTTGTGTGGTTGAATGGATAGTTAGGTATCAATTTTTAATACTAACTTTAAGTAGACAATATCAGCATCATTAACAATATTTTTAAAGTCTTAAACTACAATTTTTTTAGTTGCGCCGAGCTCGGTTACGATCCCTTTTTATCCGCAAAGCGCCAGTTGGAGGAACTATTGGAGGGTGACGATTTTATTCCCCCCACGTCCAATTCAACCCTACTTAATACAACTAATAACCGCCCTCATACCACAAACGGCATAACCAAAACTCCCCTTCTTCCCAATGCTTCTCCCTTGACATTCAATAAACAGTACAAGTCCGATGAAAAACTAATAATAGAAAATGGTAAACGCTCATCGGTAATAGATCCCCCGTTCCTCTTTCAGGACAAACTTAGTCAGTTAAACGAGGAGTTTGATCTAATTGAAAACTTTATAAAAGAAAATTTTCCGGAGAACAAAGAGAAAGAGAAAATCGACAGTTTTTTTCTTCACCAACAAAGAAATATGACCGATAATAAATACATTATCAATAATATGATTAACAAGTGTAATTTCGGGGACGACATTTGCAATATTGATCCAAAATTGATTAACGAAAACGACAATTTAATAATCCCTTCCAATTTGGCGTTCGACTCATCTCCGGAAGGAGATCCAATATTTACAATTGATGACGTACGGAATAAGAACAACAACAATACCGATTATTTTAGTGTCCAATGCGACAAAAAGATTGAATCAGTTGCCGAACCCAAACTTCCTAATCGAAACACCAAAACAAATATGCTACCCTCTTTAGAAAAACCAACAGTTACAAATAAAATAGTCAAAAACAGCCCGTCCTTTAAAGCTGATAAAAATCAGTCCAAAACCACTCGGCTTCCACAAAAAACATTAAAACAGTCGATATCGGTAAATTCGTACGCAACGCCTCCAATTGTATCTGTAAAAAAGAAAAATAATCCTTCCTCTTCCTATTTAAAAAGGTCCCTATCCTTGTTAGAACCAGCTATCAAATCAAGGCCACAGAAACCCAAAGAACTAATCCACTGCAAACAAGACAGGAGAAGTCCAGATCGGAAAAGTCCTGGACATCAACAAATTGCTAGTAAGGAGGTAAGTAAGAAAAAAATATATTATTCTCTTCTGGGATCGTGTGGAATGGACCTCCTGAATTAAGTTTATCAGAAAATTGAACAAATTCAAATTGGAAAAACTTTCATATTCATCTTTTAGTATGACAAAATTTGTAACATGCATTTATTATAAAATAGATAAAACGTCATGAACAGGAGTCTATTAAAGTCAGCACCTTCAAAGCAACGGCAGATGATCTTTTCGCAGTTGATGACGAGCTGTATGAAGAATACAAAAAATACGAGGAAATGTACTTAAAAGAGAAACAGCAGAAGATGCAACAAACCAGTGACGTTAGCGACGACCTGTACAGTCCCGGAAAAGACGATATTCAACTTTCCCAAAAGAATAGTGGCGACTCTGCGTACAGCAGGTAAACAAAACTGTTTTAATACTCTTGCACCAAAGGAAACCTTATCAAATCATTAAGAAAAAATGAACTAGACGACACTCACCCTAATTACCACTAAAACACTACAGACACGTGTTTCGCCCCCACCTAATACGTCAACGCGGGACCTAATATGGGCATTATTAACCGCATTAGAAATGGGCGCAACACGTGTCCCTAGTGAAGGGTTTAACACTAATTAGAGTAAATCTCCTTTAATTTATTTGTATGTTTACCAAAGACTTCATTTTCTTTCCCATCAAAGGTATAGTGGTGACCACTTAGAACAGACAAACATATAAACTTAACTAATTGTAAAGGAGGCTCACCCTAATTACCACTAAAACATTTCACTGTAGACACGTGTTTTGCCCATATCTAATGCGTCAACACGGGACCTAATAAGGGCATTATTAACGTAAGTCCACAGTCTTTTACTTTATTTATTAGTTAACTCTCAGTTTTCTTTCCCGAACGACTGCTTAGGGCAGATGAACATATAAACATAACTAAAATGAATTTGCCCTAATTTACAAAAAACATTTCACTGCGAACACGTGTTCGTAGTTAAAGGTATAGTTGTAATTATGGTAAGTCTCAAGTTCTAGTCGCGTGTTTCGTTCACTTCTAATAAGGGCATTATTAATGCGAATTCGCATTATAAAGAGTAGTAATTAGGGAGCCACTTCCAGATTATTTATTCCCCGTCCAAAATCTCTATTTCCTTTCCCAAAAGAATAGTTGAGACTGCTTTCAGCAGGTAAAAATTTAAACATAACTAAAAGGGACTCTCCTTAATTTACATTAAAACTTTTCACTGCAGGCGCGCATTTTGCTCATTTTTAATGAGAGCATTATTAACCGCATTAGAAGTGGGGGCAACACGTATCCGTAGTTTTAGTGATAATTAGGGTGCTTCTTAGCTCATTTATGCCTTTTCCACAGTCTCAATTTTTAATGGATATTAATTATGTACTTTACTTTTGTCTTCAGCAGACAATTTTTTATTCACGTCTTTACCACAATATCCTACCTTATATTTAAAATGTATGTTAGTTATGTCTCTTAAGTGTTTTACTTTAGTCTTAACAGAAAGCCATCTAAAATTCGTGCTCGTTCAACAAAATTAACACCATTGGATTGCCAAAAAATGAACACAGAGAGTACTAGTTCCAGTGGTACAGATACGTCGTCCACATCCCCGTCCCATCCCCATCCTATCGGCGTCCAACATCAACAGCAAAAGGTACCCAAGTTTTGCCACGAATGTGGTAGCAAGTATCCCATCGATTCTGCCAAATTTTGTGTCGACTGTGGTGTAAAAAGGCTTCTATTGTGATGTAGTACATGAACTTTTTTGTTGCAACTGAATTTGGCAGACAAGAGCGTTCGATTTATTGATAAAACGAAATTGAGGAATTTAGATGGGACGACCTGTTTATTGCGCGTATGTTGTGAAAAGAGAAACCAAAACGAACTTTTATCTAATAAAAATTAAAATAAAATGAAATGGGAGCATCGAAGAATTAAAAGTTATAAGGAATAAAGTACCGAAATTTACAGACGTTTTCTTTGTATTTATTTTGTACTTTTTTTAATGAATTGTTTAACCGTATTTAAAACTGTAAGCAACTTTCTTTTAATTGTTTTTTTTTGTAATATTACGAGCTTCTATAACATTTATTGAAGAATAGGTTTTTAATTCAATTAATTTCTCACAAATCAGATTGTAGCAACTAATGTGAATAACACTTTTTAATAATAACCAAAGTGGAACTCAAAAGGTACTTACCCTACACTGCATCGCAACACATTTTATAACTTTATTCTAATTTAATGTAAGAATAAACGACTGACTTGTATTATATGAGTGAAAATAAACTAAATTAATGCAAAATAAACCTTTATTATTAGTGCTATTAAATGCAAAATAAATGCAGTGAAATAATTAAGTATGCTGTATTACATGTATAAATTTGTCTTCTTGGAATTTAATTTCTCCATTTACAAAAAACTGCTCTTCAGAAACAAACCAATCACTAATATTGAATTCTGGAAAAAATATGCTCATTTCTCTTTCTGCAGATTCTTTGCTATCTACAAGGGTAAAGCTATGACGTTATTCCTATCAAAAAAGGCTAAGGGTAACATTAGTAACCTGATCCATGAAATGCATTTCTAGTGTCAGATTGCCCAAAGAGACCTCTTAGTGAATTTGGTTCCTCAAATTGGGTTCTATAAACCTTGGTTGGACCAAGAAGTTTTCGCCAATCTTGTATTGCATTTTCTTTGGCTAATATGAACAGCTCAGAAGGCCCACTATGAAATATTCCATATTTCGTTCGTTCGTTATATTATCAAAAGGAACCCACCTGCTCATAAATGTTATTAATCTATTATAAAAGAATTTATCTTTATGTTCTTCATAAAATAGTTGAAGTTCCTTGATTTTACATTTTTGTCGCTTAGAACGAACAATTTTAAAGTTAGAGGTTATAATTAGATTCTTAACAAACTTAATGGCAACAGGATTTACAGCTACGTTAGGCTTTAAAATTGCCAAAGTTAATTCTAAATAACCCATTTCTTTAAAACTTTATTATAAACTTAAAGAACTAAAACTAAGGTTAAAATCATGGTTGATCATGGTTAAAATTCATAGTTAAAATCATAGATAATAGATATACAAAGGGTAAAATCAGAGATAAGTTAAAATTATATGGTTAAAATCACTATGGTTAAAATATTTATGATTTTCAAGATTTTCATTTGTTTCAGTTGGCAACGAACAAAAACTAAAAATGATCATAGATAATTTTGGCAGTTGACATAATTAATAAACACTAGTGAATATAACCATTAATTCTTCAAAGTGTAGAATTTTAAATAAAATGCTAATAAAGGTGTGGAATTATGGCCGAAAATAGTTCTAAAAGGTGTTTGAATTTAATGTCCTATTGTCTCATTATCATAACTCCTTTTCTTTTTTATTTAAAGGGGTGCGCAAAAACCGAAAAGTAAAGTACGAACTAGTGCTGTTTTAGCTCAAATTACACGACGTGATTTAACATTAATAAAAGTAGAAATCAAGAGACATAATATACCAAACAATCCAAATCCACCGCCTCTGGTAACTGCTATAGAAAATGTTGCAGACTTAATCTTACACAGACGAGGTACAGGTACCATTTTTTTAAGTTTTCATCTACAAATATCTTACGGTTTCCAATTAGTGTTCTTTTTCTTTTTAATTTTAATAGCTATATATAATAAGTTATAATAGTTGCATATTACACAAAACACTTTTTGATACTCATTACATCGGTATCTCCAGGATAGGTTTGCAGGGTCACTTGGAACGATTACTACGTTTTATTGTATTTATTGTTCTTTTTTTTCATGTAATACATTAATATCTCAAACTGTTTATAAAATGTAGCACTCTATGCAAAATATAATCATAACAGTTTTTGAATTAAATTAAATTAAAAGATAAATCGTGAGATGACTCCTGTCTATATGATACAATATGGATTTGCACAGTAGAAGATTCACAGGAATGAAGAAGAAGAAGAAGTCACAATACAAANTTTTGAATCAAATTGGTAATTATATAGTAACTAGAAGCATCATAATTAGACAAAAACTAAAATTATTGGTATAGAAACTTGTTAACCATTTTACATATTTTTTTATTGGTAAATATTTTAGGGATTCAGGTTGTATGCATTCCCAAGTTGATATCAATCCGAGAGATAAAGCGGCTTTTAAAGTAGAAGGAATTTTTAAAAATCTACCAAGTAAATTACAAACAAGAATATCCCCTCCTAGATCGCAAAAAAATGCAGAAGGAAAGAGATCAGATGACGAATATAAAAGGAAATATGGCGGTAGTAGGTCTGAAGATAGAGATTCGAAACGCCTTGATACAGAACGTGATAGATATTATAGGTAAAAGAGCAATTTACAAGCATTACAATGAATTTACCACTTTTTTTTAATAATTGCAGAGAAACAGAACGTGATAAAAGGAGGCGGGAACATACAGAAAACAGAGACAGGTTTGTTAGTTTATTCTTTTAGTTATAACAATTTTATCGAAGTGAGTTTGGTTACAGGCGAAGATCACCCCTGAGCAATTATTCTAGAAGAAGTCGTTCGCCCCATTTTTCTAAAAAACGATCTTCTCGAAGTCGCAGTCCTTACCATTCCACGAAACACAACAGTAGATCACCCTCCTCAAAACGCTATAGTCGGTCTCCTCCACGAAGTCCCAATTCCTCCCGAAAAAAATACAGCAGATCTCCCGAAAGACGTAAAGATGACAAAAGTTACCGAAGATCTCCTTATATGGGACCCCCAGAAAGGTTAGTTTAGAGAATTAAAAAAATAACAAACAAATAATAATTTAACATCTAATATAGATCTCCAAACCGAAGATCACCCTATCGCAGACGTTCACCTTATAGGCGCACCCCAGAAAGAAGGTCACCTTATAGAAGACCCAGAGAAAGATCGCCGTATAGAAGTCGCAGTTCTCCACACAAAGATGACAAGGAGAAGAGATATACACCAGGGAGAGGGTATAAGGGATCACAAGAAAGAAATTCACCACCTAGATCAGACAAGAAAGAATTATTTCTAAAGAATAGTCAATTAATAGAAGAAGAGGAAGGGTATATGTTGCCTGAGTACGAATATATAGAAGTAATATGTTTTACTTTAACATACGTGCTTGTCCTCATTCACGTTTTCAATTTTAATTATTTAGGGACAACATGTTTGGTTTCCGGGTCCTATGCCTTATCCGCCTTTCGGAATGAGACAGTCCATACCGTACCCCCGTTTTCGATATCCAATGATTCGGCCTTTCTCTGTTCCTATTCCGCCTGTAACACCCTATTTTAGGCCCCGATTGCCCAGATATAATAATCGATCAATTCCATCAAAAACCGCTACTACTAGCACCGTAACAAGTGCTACAGCTGCACCAAATGCAACGTCCACAATCCTAGAAAATGTGAATGAATCCCAAGCAAGCAACTTATCAAGTGGTACCCCTCCAGCGTCAGCTTCGGGTGAAAATTTAGGGAATACTGGAGAAAGTTCTCGTCCATCTGACAATGTGGATTCGACAGTTACTAATCCTAAAGAAGCTTCAGTTGATTTAGTGGAAAAACCGGATTCGAATAATTCATAAATCATATATTCATTTTTTTTTTGTAATAATAACTTAATAACTACTGAAAAATAAAGATTGTTTGTTTTACTTTGTTAAAATTGAAAAATCTATCATGAGTCGTATTACAGTTATTAAGCAATCTGAAAGTTTTTATTTTACTTTGCTGTTGATTCTACATTCTAATTCAGACAGTCAATGAATTTATTATTATTTTTATATCACAATAAATTTGTACAATAAACGTGCAATTGTAGGAAACACACACGTCTCTATGTTATGTATATATCACAATTATTGTTTGAACAAATCCCTGTCAATTATATACTTATTTTACACAATTTGCTGTTGTGTTTGATAAAATTGTTAAAAAAAGAAAATACGAAAAAATGTTACCATTTACAATTTTTTACGAGATCTAAAAGCACCTTAAGCAGTTCGTTTGTATATCAGGCATTTATTTTAACGTAGACTTTTGGTCTCTGGAAAACTTTAATGCCTTCGTCAATTTTTTTAAGCTCCTCCTCAATCTCCATTTTACGTCTTCTCATTCGTAAAGTATCATTTCTGACAGGCATTGAATTTAACTCTTGTATTCGATCTGCATAGCCTGATTTAAAAGTAAATAAGCAGGTGAAACTGATTTTGTAAGAATAACAAGAAATTGATTTTTTAGTTACTTACTCTGCCTTAATACCCTTAAAGTTTCTCTTCTTTCTTCATCAGGCAAAAGAACATGACCTTCAGGACAATCAATATCTAATTTTTCAACTTCTTTTTTCTGTTCTTCCCTGCGTTCTTTCAAATACTTGGGCAGATGGCCTTTTTGATAACCAGCAGGGGGTTGACAGGGATCATGTTTTGCTTCATTTTTTTTAGATTTATCTCTTAAAGCCATTATATTTTCTTTTATAAAGTCATGAGGTTTCTCATTTAAATCTGAAGAAAATGCTAATTAAATATTTCCTTCCAGACTTCTCTATTTACTACTAGGTACTTACTTAAAGAGTTTATTTTATCAGTTAAACTGTCGCCAAAACTTTTGTTGGTTTCAAAAATGCGACACACTTCTGGTGAATTTAATGGTGCATCACCACTTTCAAATCTTTTAGTGGTAGGAGGACTGACTTTTTTATTTGGTGGTTTGGTAGATAATTTGTCACTTGCATATTTAATAACACCAGTTTCCAAAAATTTTTCTAAATTATCTGTTTTTTCTGTTTGTATACCACGTGTAACAAACTTGTCATTTCTCCTAAATGAACTAACGCCCGATGGTTCCTTACTTCTTGGTGCGCTTTCTTCAATTAATTGTGTCTCAGTACTGATCTTTTGATTTTTCTGTTTTTTTGCTTTCTTAATGTTCTTTTCTGAAGTTTTTTTCTGAGCTAAAGAATTGGCCGATATTTTTTGGATAGGTTTTATTGCTTTAACTGGAACTGGTCGCTGATTGGCAGGAACTGTCTGAAATTTGTCTTTTGAAGCCTGAGTTTTTCCTTCTTGTGACATTCTTTGCATTACGTTTTGTATTCGTTTTATTTGCCTAACATTTTCTTTAACAAAATTCCTTTTCTGTGGCGCCTCTAAGACAGAATTTCTCATGATAAATAACAAATTCTTTTAAATAATGATATTTAAAGTAAATTTGTCAAGAAAATATTTTAATAAAAGTAGTAAAGGTTTGTAAACATAACCTTCAAACTAAATAATTTCAACTTACTTGGCTCTGGAAAAACACCTGCTAAAGTATTTCCGTACATTAGGCACTTCTGATTCTAATAACAAATTTTAATCAAATTAAACAACTATTATATTTTGCTTTTTAACTACAGAATCAATTTTCTGCAACATTACATGAAATTCAAAAATTAATTAAACCACTCTCATGTTTGCATGTCTACCAACATAATTTATACCACACAACAGAAAGAAAAAGCTCTTCTTCAAAATCATGTACTGGGTGTTTAAAACTAACTGATCGTGAAGTCTATTTCTAGATGTAATATAAACAAATCATTCGTTATTTTTTAGTAGTCTTTGATTTTCATTTCATATAAATATCAATTAGGTGTTCATTGGCAAAAGTAAAAATAAATTTTAATGTATGACATACGTCATATATTAAAAATATGACTTCCACTTCTAAAGGCACAATTTCAGAAAAAAGTATCAAAAATCAAATATCGAGTATAAGTTTGGGATCGTTGGAATTAGGGAATCCTAAGCTGTAATATCTATGTAATGCGTAATCGATTTTCCATTTCATAGTAAAATTATTTCAGAAAATCTTATATAGAAGACGAAATAAAACATCAGATAATCGTGTCTATTAGGGAAGAAATAATCGAAAATGCATTAAACGAGATATACAACAAATATATCGACAACCAGTCAGTAAAGTTTGTTGTACATTGTGCATGTAATGCGCTAGAAAAAATCGTCGACTTATATTTTTACCATCACGATCACGGTCAACCGTACTATGACAATCATCCCGCTTGGACTCCCGATGTTCCCCCAAATTCGTCAACCCCAGACTCCTGGGCCCCACAGTACACTCCGATGGGCCCAAAACAAGATATTTCCGAGATAGACCTTCCAGAATTCGTTCCATTTCAAGAAGCAGTACCAATTTATTCTAAAACGAAATTAGAACGATCTGATGCAGATGGATCATCCGAATCAATTAACGAAATCGTTCCAGAATCTTTGGGATCTTCAGAAGGACTCCCACCTCAGTTAGATCTGATATCAATAACGGTAAGAAATCCTACAACTGGAGCGGTAAATACCATCTCTCGTACAATGCAATATGTTCAGCAAGGTCTATTTGCATATGTAGATTGATATTTACATGCTGAACTAAATCCACGACATGATTACCAAAATCTAACAAAGAAGTTCATGGTGGTCAGTCTTCTGTCGAAACTGCCAGACGCGGATCGTGATTTCGATCGTGCTAGATCTCATTAGCACGTCGCAAACAACTTGGACAAAATACAGACTAACTATACTAACTTAATAACTAACTTTCATATGAATTAAGTCTTCCATAAAAGGCTGTCTCAAGGTAGCAGGTAGAATTGGTTCGTTCGACGCGCTGATGAGAACCAGCAAGATCGAAATCGCGATCCGCGTCTAGCATGAACTTGTTTGTTCAATAGCGGTAGATATTTGTGGGCATTACATACTATTCATATAAATAAAATTGAAATGTTTACTGCAACAAGCAAATTTTATCCGTTTTTGACTCCCCTATCCCCTACAAAACAGGACCATAACGACTGACTTGACCGTTCTACCTCCTTATTCCGTCACATAAGTTTACGTAAGTACGGGTTAATTGTGGAAAAAGTTCAACCTATTTCGATGAGACTTTACAGATACAAAGAGGAGGTGTTGGAGAGTTATCTAGACTGCTTTCTGTTCTAACTGTACTAACATTACTGACGAAATCGTTAGAATAAAAAGCTAATCACTAATAAATAAAGAACACAACACTTTAAAAAGTAGATGTCTTTTGGTGTATAATTCAAATCAACTGCTTCGCCTTACAGTTGCTTCATCTTCTTATTCTTTTAGAGGATGTTAACCAAATTAAAATAATAAGCAGCTACATCGTCGGAAAATGTAAACACTGCCGGTTGTGTTTTGTAAAGTAGGCATCAGTAGATCACTGCTACACTACTATCTACGCACAATGATCTTTAGACGTCCACGCGATAACAATTAACACTATGCACTATATTGTACTGACGTATAACACTGACACATTGACCTACTTCTTATGACTTTGACTATCTACAAACATACGTAATACGAGTCTACAACGTTTAAAGAACAAAGAACTACTGTAGTTTAGATGTAAACATACGTCTCGAATTACATTTAATGTAATCTAACAAACAACAAACAATACATGAGTACAAAAATACAAAAAAATACCTACAGTACGCATGCTGCTAAGTAGTCGCTGATTAAATGTGGCGTTGCAATGTCCCACTTCCCTACGCGATCCTACCAGGACAGTACTTTGGGTCCAGTTAGAATTTACTTAATTTTCTTATCTAGTAATGCCCCGTCACCTCCTGTAAACTTGCTACATATTTCAGAAACACCCTGTATAGATACATGCATTTCACTACGAAAAATCTTCAAAATCTATTAAAACGGATCAAATGTTTTCTTTTCTATAAGGAGTCAAAGAAACATCCATCCCTGGCCAGTTTGTTTACTACCATTAAAACAGGACCAAAATCGTCTCTACCAATATCATACGAAAAAGTTAAGAAAAAGGCAGGCAAAGAACGTAGTGAGTTCACTCCAGAAAAAATTTGCCCCCCATACAAATCAGGACTTCCAACAATGAGGTAAGCGATATCAAAAAAAAAAAAATAATGTGATTGACCTGCGAACCTGCAATATGTGCATGCAACGACCAATCCTAAAAGCAATGCCCTTAATTTGAAACTAAAGCTCAGACATATTGTAGATACAATAATATTAATGTTAGATATAATTTGACAGCAAAAAAAATTACTTATAAGAAAGGAATAAGAACGAGACCAAGATCTTTTGTGTCCTGTATCTGTAGTCTTCCAGATTAAGTCCTTGTCTTGAAATCGTTTCGTGATAGTATAAGTGTCGCTGAAAAGAGTGACCACAAGATTACAAGAATACCTTACTAAACAGGGCCCGATCCAGCAATTTATACATATAAGTCATGACCATGGTATTCAAGAGATGGGATTAAGCAATTTTTAACCGAACTATTGCCCCTTTTAGAAATTAAAATCGGGTGCCACATCGGGCCCCCAGCAATAATACTCGGAAAAGAGTCGGGCTTGGTTTGGTAACCGATTAGCTGCCCGACCAAGATGTAATTCTTCGAAGGGATTGAAATAGAATAGTGAATATTTTCGATCAAAATCGGTTCAGAATTTTAAAAGATTCGGATCGAAATGTTACATGAAGTCGGTTTTGTGTAACTTTTGTTACATCGACTTGTTAATAACGACATGTTTTCTTTGATATTCCCCCAAACATAATATATTACCTACACAGAAACTAACAAAAGAAACTAGTTCATTCAACGTGAATGGGGAAAAATGAAAATGAATAAATGAAAAAACGAGTGCTGTTAAAATTTGTGCACTTTCCCATCTAAACCAGGCCATTTGGTTACATCGCACCCCTGGCCAATACTTCAGTCCGGCTCTGTTTAAAACATATTGACTGTTAGTTAAAATAGTATTTTTTTAAAACATCCTGAAGCTGCTGAACACTGTAATTCTTTACCCTTGCACCATACAAAACTGCAGAGAGGAATTACAAATCAAAAGAAACAAACACAAAAGCATATGCAATACATATACAATACAGCGTAGGCGCGAATTGATGACAATTTGTCAAAATGACGATTTCCAGATTATCGGTTGCTACTAATTGGTTAGCTTCTGAAGCCTGTTGAAATGACTCCTTTTGGACATACCAAACAGAGGTCACACCTGGCGCGTGACGTAACGCGTGACGTGACGTTGCACTTTTCAGTAAGTTTCCTGCACTAACTTCACCCTACTCAAAAAGAAAAAGGTATTCCTACGTAAAATAATGTAATATTGAAACAAAGAAAAGCTTGTCGTAATGCAAGGATTATAAAACGACAATCCATACATATACGAGGGTGGATTGATAAGTTTCCGGCCTGACCAAGAAAAACAAGGTTTTTAAAAATTTTTTTTTTTTATTTCTCAACATAATCTCCTCCAAGGCTGATACATTTCTCATAGCGGTGTTCCAGTCTATTAATGCCATCTCTATAGACTGATTCGTCAAGCTCCTCAAAATAACCATTTACAGCTTCGATTACTTCTTCATTGTCCGCAAATCTCTTACCGCCAAGCCATTTTTTGAGATTAGGGAACAGAAAATAGTCACTCGGGGCTAGGTCTGGAGAGTAAGGAGGGTGCGGCATCAATTCAAACTTTAGATCGTTGATTTTAGCCGTCGCAACGATTGACGTGTGCGCTGGTGCGTTATCGTGATGAAACAAGATTTTTTTCTTCGCCAGATGAGGTCGTTTAATTTTCACCTCGTGGCTCAAACGTTGCAATAAGTCTGCGTAGTATTGACCAGTGATAGTATTACCCTTTGCAAGGTAATCAATGTATATAATACCTCTTGCATCCCAAAAAACAGTAGCCATAACCTTGTTCGCCGAAAAAATTGTTTTTGCCTTCTTTGGAGTTGGTTCCCCTGGTCCAATCCACTGTTTAGACTGTTCTTTGGTTTCAGGAGTGTAGTGGTGGACCCACGTTTCGTCAACGGTTACGAATCGACGCAAAAATTCGCTTGGATTACGCTTATACAATGACAAATTTGCGGTAGAAATGTTTTTTCGAATCAATTTTTGGTCGACTGTTAGCAAACGCGGCACCCATCTTGCACAGAGCTTTTCCATATGCAAATGTTGGTGCAAAATATGTTGCACACGTTCATATGACATCTTACAGGTCTCAGCTATCTCACGCACTTTCAATCTGCGGTCTCCCAGCACTATTTGATGAATTTTTTCGATCATATCTGGAGTTGTGACCTCAACGGGGCGTCCTGAGCGAGGCCCATCAGAGGTGCTCACACGACCCTTTTTAAACTCGGAAACCCACTGCTTAACGGTTGAATATGACGGGGAGGATGTCCCCAGTGTTGAGTCCATCTCTTTTTTAATTTCCTTCGGCGTTAACCCCTTCAAATAAAAGTATTTGATGACAGCACGATTTTCCTGCTTTTCCATTTTTACGAAAACCACAGAGGCGTCTTGTTCAGCGTGCTGTCAAACCTACACTAGCAAGGAGATCGGGCTGAAACTATAGCTACAAGCTATCCAAGGATGGTACTATAGAATGTCACCTCAAGGTAGGCCTAGTGGCGTCATCTCTTGGTTAGGCCGGAAACTTATCAATCCACCCTCGTACATTCGAATTTAATTTTCGTAGAAAAAGCTGCCATCGGCTTTGACAAGGCTAATTATAAACATGTGCCATAAACCCCTTGTTTCAAAGAGAGGAATGGGTAATCCCAGGTATTTTCGTATTTGTTATAGGAACGTTGCGCCAACTGGTCCATTAACCGGTATATCTATTTCCGCCGGCACTTTGGCAAGTTACCAGGAAATAAAAACAATCGCGATACCTTTCTTTGTTGCCGAATTTAACCTTAAAACGATTCGCTTTGTTCATTATCAAAGAACGTTTCACTCGACAAACTCTCAATGTACCTTTTTTTCCGATTGGGATTGGCACACGTTTCATGAATTAACTCATAACATATTTTTTTAACGTATGACTAACTGACTGCTCATTAGCGACTAGTTGAAATAAAAACAAATTAATAAAAGACTAAAAAACAAGTGTGGTTTGCTTCTTATGGATAAAACCTTCGCAAAATTTTATGAAAATATTAGTTCTACCTACACAGAATTATGTAAACTAGTCGACTAAGTTGCAGATAAATATATTATTAATTTTATGCTAAAACTTTTTTGTTGTTCTAAAATTGTAAACTTCATAAAAAAATTCTCTAGTAATATAAAGTTATATAAATTAAAAATGATTTTGCCATTTTGATATGTTAAAAAAGAAATTGGGCCATTATTGTCATCAACACCCTTTAAAGGAAGAAAAAGTTTATGAAGAAAGAAAACTAAGAAAATACAATCCTGGGAAGAAATATTTCATGTATATGTACATATTATATACAGCTTTAGATAAATTTATTTCTTTTTTGTAACTTAGTCATTGTTCTGCAGGTTTACGGTTTGTTTGGAATTGTTTATGATGATAAGGAGGCATAGTAATTGGGAAACGGAAGATAAAGAAGTTCATAATGCTAGTCAATATAAAAGTTTATCCACTAAAATTATCAAATGCTTATGTAAGTTTTTATTACTACTAAACATTAGTATTTTTCAATGTACATATGTTATAAAAAGAATTTAGTTCATGAAGAAGGAAGAAAACAGAAAACTATGAAGAGGAACGCAAGCACCAAGCAATACAGAAGAAGATGTTCATAATTTTTTCCAAAATTTCTTCATTAATTTAATTGTTCCTTTTAACTGTATTTTAGGAGTGCTACATCCTTATAACATACAATCAATTAATCAAAAAGTATTTACATTTTCTTAGAGTAAATACGANGAAAAATGAAAATGAATAAATGAAAAAACGAGTGCTGTTAAAATTTGTGCACTTTCCCATCTAAACCAGGCCATTTGGTTACATCGCACCCCTGGCCAAAATCTTCAGTCCGGCTCTGTTTAAAACATATTGACCGTTAGTAAAAAAAAGTATTTTTTTAAAACATCCTGAGGCTGCTGAACACCCTTGCACCATACAAAACTGCAGAGAGGAATTACAAATAAAAAGAAACAAACACAAAACCATATGCAATACATATACAATACAGCGTAGGCGCGAACTGATGACAATTTGTCGAAATGACGATTTCCAGATTATCGGTTGCTACTAATTGGTTAGCTTCTGAAGCCTGTTGAAATGACTCCTTTTGGACATACCAAACAGAGGTCACACCTGGCGCGTGACGTAACGCGTGACGTGACGTTGCACTTTTCAGTAAGTTTCCTGCACTAACTTCACCCTACTCAAAAAGAAAAAGGTATTCCTACGCAAAATAATGTAATATTGAAACAATGAAAAGCTTGTCGTAATGCAAGGATTATAAAATGACAATCCATACATATACATTCGAATTTAATTTTCGTAGAAAAAGCTGCCATCGGCTTTGACAAGGCTAATTATAAACATGTGCCATAAACCCCTTGTTTCAAAGAGAGGAATGGGTAATCCCAGGTATTTTCGTATTTGTTATAGGAACGTTGCGCCAACTGGTCCATTAACCGGTATATCTATTTCGGCCGGCACTTTGGCAAGTTACCAGGAAATAAAAACAATCGCGATACCTTTCTTTGTTGCCGAATTTAACCTTAAAACGATTCGCTTTGTTCATTATCAAAGAACGTTTCACTCGACAAACTCTCAATGTACCTTTTTTTCCGATTGGGATTGGCACACGTTTCATGAATTAACTCATAACATATTTTTTTAACGTATGACTAACTGACTGCTCATTAGCGACTAGTTGAAATAAAAACAAATTAATAAAAGACTAAAAAACAAGTGTGGTTTGCTTCTTATGGATAAAACCTTTGCAAAATTTTATGAAAATATTAGTTCTACCTACACAGAATTATGTAAACTAGTCGACTAAGTTGCAGATAAATATATTATTAATNAATCTATGGTCTGAAAGTAACGAAATTTTTATCCCTTTATATTCTCTTTGATCGTTTCCTGCCATAAAATATATTCTCGTCGGATTTTTTTGAAATCCAGTTATTTTTTAATGTATCCTTCCCTTGTGATCTCTGCTACCTCGTACTCCTAATAAATAATTACCTTAAGCATATAAGTAATCAATATTAAAATTTTATAAAATATGCTACCTAAGTAGTCAAATGGCAAAAATTTAACTCATCCATCTCTCTTTCTCTAACCCATGTTAATAAACCAAAATTTCAGGATGGATGTTTTAAATATGTAGGGATCTCATTTGTATATGAATCTCAATTGTTTGTATTTATGCTTTTATACTACTTAGTTACTTATTTTAACGCAAACCTGAGCGTGAGGATTGTCGTTAGAAATCATTAAAAAAAAAAACAATTTAAGGTTTCTATTAACATTGTTCATTTTGAATGTGTAAATTCGTCTTCTGCCATTTCCAAACTATCATATGCCATTAAAAACATATTAAATTGCGTCTTTTGAATTTAATAACTGTTCGTTCACTCCTGTTGCCAGACAATTTCTTAGTGGTTTGCATTTACTAATATTCCGTACGTATTATAATATTTACTTTGCTATTATGAAGAGTAGACTTGTAATAACTGTTTGAAACCGTTTGAAACGTCTCGTCACTATGAGAACGAGTACGAATCCTCTTACTAGTGGGTGGTGCACTTCAATTCAACTCGTGGACAGGCAATTTCGAATTCCATTCAACGATTTTGTAAACAATTCAATTGGCTATACTAAAACGCACATATTTCCAGTTGATTGATGTTGACTTAACGAAGATATCTAAATACTGGGCTAAACGTCATCAAAAGAAAAAACTTATCTTAGTAAACTTATAACAATGGAAGGTACCTACTATAATTTCAATACAATTACAATACCAATTAGAGACGGATAGAGATGGATTATTATCGGTGTTGGGGAGCTTGGCTCGCTTGACGAAATTTTTTTATTGTTTCCATCGGTGTACTGCTGTACCATATAGATCAATAATTGATCACACAAAATATAAACCTTGAAAGGCCAGTGTATGTCGATTAAAAAATTCGTACTGTAATTAATAATAAGACTATTAGGGCTGAGGATATCGAATTTTGAGATATAAATGGAATGATTCATTTGGTATCAATGGTGTTTGCTCTTTGTTGGGGAGCTAAGCTCGCTTGACGAAAATTTTTTGTTGTTTCCATCGGTGTACTGCAGTACCACATAGATCAATAATTGATCACACAAAATAAAAACCTCGAAGGACCAGTGTATGTCGATTAAAAAGATAATGAACTAAATTTAATACTAATTGCTACTCAAACGATAATTGTTACTTGTCTGATGTCTGAATTGATCTTCTGTTATTGATTATCTAAAAGTGTTTTTATATCTTAAAACTAAACCCACCTCGGCTACTACCCCCAAATTTTGACCGGTCCGCACCTACCCCAACAGTCCCTATGCATGTGTTAAGGGGTTAGTACCGGAGGTATGAACAATAAAGTCTTAACACTCCTTTTACATTAAATTCAGCATATAAAAATTATATTTTGTAATATTCTGCATTTCTTTGTTGTTTATTTTTAATGTGTAAATTATATTTTGTAATATTCTGCATTTCTTTGTTGTTTATTTTTAATGTGTGTACTTCGAATGAAAGGGGCCACTGCCAAAATTTTCATTTTAAAAATACGCGTGACAGACAGCTGGGTGCCGACTATTCGCCATTTCCGTTAACATTTTACGTAATATTTATCCACACCCACTTTGATCGACGATAGAACATTTTCATTTAAACATACATATATTCCCCTTCGCAAAGCTCGTTTCACGTCTATATGTACAGTACATACATATGTCGTCCAGAACGTTCCTCGGGTTTTCCACCTTTTTGATGTCAGACAGTTTTGGCAGTTTATATTTCTACACAGTTGACACGTTATTAATGTTGAATAAAAGCCATTACTTATACACTAGTGGCGACTTGAAAACCGAACGTATTAGGCATGTACTCTTATATCATCAAATTGCGGCATCATCAATATGTCCTAAATACGTATTAGAAAATACCACAAATGGCGCGGTAAACGCCATCTGTAGTACGATGCTACATTTTAGGTTACGTATGCTCCAACAAGGTCCACTTGTATGGATATCTACTTACTGAAACGAATCCCGGCGTAGCTAACCTCAATGTGATAGGCATGTTACCATAATCCTAAATACGTATCAAAAATCATCGACGACTACATAAAACTACTTTTTCTATCCCTCGGGAACAAAATTCTTTTTTCTGAATAAAAAGTACCCTATGTCTTTTTCTGCACCCCTGACAATCTGTGTACAGAATTTCATTATGATCGGTTTGGTAGTTAAGGAGTGAAATAGTAATAAACGAACAAACAAACTCACATTTATCATGTTAGGAACTAAAGGAATTTAACCCCTATTTAATATTTATTCAAGGGAATTATTAGCACCGTATTTAAACATTCTTAACATGTAAACGTTACTAATGTATTTTTTCTGTTTAAAACATGGTAAATTCAAATTAATCGTCTTCGGTCTATGATACTTAAATCCATGATTCCAAGTTTCCTTTAAAATTGGATGTTTGCAGGTCAAACTGCGCGTTACTGACGTAATCACCATCCAGACCACTGTAACCCATGTCATCAAAAATAAGCAAAGCAAAGACTCCCTCCCCTTCCATCCCCATTTTACTCTTACGTAATACTTGAATCACTCCTTTATTATGAGAGACAATTGTCGAAATGACATGTTCCTGATTAGGTTAGCTTCTGAAGCTCGTTAAAATGACTCCTTTTGGTCGTGTCCACCAGGGGTCACAAGTGGCGCGTGACGTGTTACGTGACGCGTGGCGTTACACTTTTCGGTTTTATACCCTAGTAAATTTCCTTCCTACCGTCGTTAAAGACGTTTCACTTTAAAAATATTGAAATAATCATGCAATTGGTACAATACTATGTGGTTCTTAATCTAATTCACAAAAGTCAAGTGCAAATCGAAATAATTTTATAAGTAGTTTAGCAGATCAGTTGTTTGTTAGGTATTAAAATTTTTCTATTCAAATTAGATTTTAGTTTTGCGCAATTTAATTTATATAGATAGTATTTAAATGTTTTATTGTGCTGTTTGGATTCTTCAACTTCAAACAAATAATCACACGTATACGTATATATACAAAAATATACTTTCATGATAGATTATTCTTACCGATAAAGAATCAAATAGGAGATGATTTAATTATTTCAATATAGATGCACATAACCCAATTTGTCACAAATACTAAAAAATAATATTTGGGTTAAATTAGGAAGGCACTATAATAAATTATTGCATTTAAAATTTGTATCTACTACTTTATTTCACTTCGCCTTCTTAGTTTGACCTAGGTCCAGCATAAAACAACTGAAAGCCTTTTTTGGTGTTGCATGCATTGAAATAAATTTAAACGTGAAGGAAGAGACATCTACATAATAAATTTACCCTTGAATTTAATTTTTCATCTCATGAGAATAAAAACACGGAAATATAAAAGTAGCATAAGAAATAATTTTAGAATGAAATGAAAATTAAATGTGTCTACGTGGATGTATGAATTCATTAATCTGTTCTATGGACAACAGTATGAGATGTGGAAATCAGAATTACCGTTAGTTAATGAGTCAAGTCTTTCGCATAAAGAAACAAACGATTAGAAGGTTTTGCAAGTTCAAGACGCCTACAGTACAGATGGATTTAAAATTTATTAATACGTTCAGTTTGGCCTTGCACAAAGCGAGCTGTGCATCAAAACCTGCACCAGCAAAATTATGTTGCGGTAGATAATGAGTGGTTTTAATAATGCATCGGCTCGGTTAGTAACAAGGAAATTTAATTTTATTATAGCTTGTTACTTAGCACTTCTAACAACCGTTATGAAACCGAACAAAGAATTATTGAATAAGCACAATACACAATGACCTTAAATCCATTAAACAGCTCTCTTTTTAAAATAAAATTTACAATATTGTGACCACGAAAATAAAAAATTGACTGAACTAAAAACAACAATGCTATTAAATTGCTATAATTCATTCGTTTTACTGTTTCTATTGTGTCGATTATATTCGTCGCTTGTTTTTGATCCCAACTTTTTTACATTCATTGAGGAGTTAATATTTATTGAGAATATTTTTAAATAATTCACTATTAGCTATTAGCAGCTATTAGCACTATTAACTATTCACTATCTTTCATTTAAATCTGTGGTTTGAAGCCAAAAGAGTCAATGTTAGTCGATGCTTTTGTCAAAAATGCTTTTAATTGCAGTTTAAATGGAACCCAGGCATCAAGCATTACTCAATAACTTTGAATCACTGATCATAATATGATTTTGTTTTTAATTTTTTAAAAAATTTAGTAAACTTTTACTTAGGATTTTTTAAATATTTTTTTATATTAATTACAATAAAATTCTTGGTACTGAAAACAAAAGTTGGGTAAAAACATTAATTAACCAATTATCTTGCATTTCTTAATAGAAAATTATTAGATAATATAGGGCATACAGAGAATTATTGAATAATCCTCAAGTATGAGAAAAAATGCCCTGCGCATCCACCAAAATTGATAGTATTTTTAGTATTACATTTATTTACCATTACAATTGCTAAAATATATTTATTTATCTATTTATTGCCAAAATAATATAGTTAAACTCTCCTGCTTATTGTCAACTATATACATACCAAAACAGAAGAGTCTTAACCTCTTGACTCACTTACGATTTGTTAATCCTGACTCATCAAAGCCCAAGTTAAACCCTAGCACCTAGACAGCTGAAATTTTGCACAGATATTCCTTTATTACGTATACAAGGAATAAAGAAGGATCAATCGAGATTGAGCCCCTAATTGGGCTGAAATAGGGTGGTAAAGTTTGTACAGAACCTATTCGTTTGGAGTCAAATTTTCATAAATACAGCGTAAGTGATAATTTTGCGTTTAGTCTTGGTTTTAGTTTTGCTAGTATAAAAACAGTCTTGGTTAGGTTATAACTAGTCTCTGGTCCATCTCAATTTTAGAAAAGTAGAAAATAATTTCAAATATAGGGTTGTTCGGAAAGTCATTTCGTTTTTTTTTGTGGAAATGAAAGACAGTTTTCGTATAATAAAAAATACTTTATTAAATTGTTATTTGTGACGTTTGAGAAGCGAATCGCAGACGTCAATGCGGCGACACAGATTTCTCTCTGTGAGAACATGGGGAACCCTTACATCGAGCCTCGAGGATAATCCCAGGCCTTTCAAGTGGTCATAAACTGTTGAATTTGATAAATTTAACCTCAATCCGATCTCACGTGTTGTTATTCGCCGGTTCACATCAACTAATGCCTTTATCGCGTCTTTATCAGCTTCAGCCGTGGTGCATCTTCGACATCAAAATTGCCGGATCGAAATTTAGCGAACCAGTTCTGGCACTGGCGTACTGTCAACACACCTTCTCCATACACATCAGTCAATTTCTTTCTGGCTTGAACAGCATTTTTATCCTTTCTGTAGTAAAACAGTAAGAAATGCCGAAAATGCTGCTTATCGCTCTCCATATTTAAAAGGGCACCAACCAAAAACTACTGCGTAGAATTAATTGGAATTTTTCACACACAAGCCTTGCTATATGAGCTCTCAAAGCATATAAAAAATAAACGGCTTAAATGTGAAGTTGGGTGCAAAAGAATACAATTAAATCCTCTGTCGGGAAAAATGAAATGACTTTCCGAACAACCCTATATATCCCGTACGTGCCCCAAATCATGCATTTTCGATATAAAAATAAGAAATGCAGACAAATAAATCTGTAATTCCTATATTTTACCGTAATTACACAATGATAATAAAAAATCGCACCATTCTGTCTGATGTGATGCATTTTTGTTTATCATTCGCTTATTTGTTTGATTATACTTAAGTTTCGCTTAAGTAAGCACTGGGTAAATAAAAGATAAAAAGTATAAAGAGCCTTCTATGTTTGCCCTCTATTTTCACGCAATTTCAAGTAAAAATTGTTATGTACCTTACGATAAGAAACTATTTACGATTTAAGTACACCCATCGACGCAAAGTTTAAAAACATAGAAACCAAACACATTAAATCTATATAAATTTACTACAGCTATTAAAAATCTGCCTCCATGATTTTCAAAAATTTAGAATATTGTTTGCGCAACGTTGAAGTCGTTTGTTTTTAAGTATTGTTCAATTATGAGGAATAGGCATGAATTTTGTAAACCTAAAAATATATAAATATTGACCTACCTTATCATTTACATGGGAAAATGTATTTAGAAATGGCAGGGAGATCGAACCATCCAATTAAACATTTTTAATAGTCTTTTATTTATGCATAGGGGTCATTCAAGTATTACGTAAGCAGAAGTTTACTCATTTTTACATCCTCCCCTTTGTCAGCAAAAGTAAACAAAGCTCTCACCTTTATTGTTACTCATGAGTTCAGAAATAAGGAATTTATAGACTATGAAGAATCTTAATGTCCATTTAATATTCATTCAATCAAATTATTAACACCATATTTAGATATTATATTATTCTTTTTATTTAAAATCTTGGTAAATTTTAAATTAATCCCAGCTGGTTGATGGTTGACCTTCAACATTTACTAGGCGAGTAATTATTTTATATTTATATTGGACTCTGTTCTCTAATGTAAGATTAAAATAAAATTATTAGATAATTATTAAGCGGCCTGATGCCAAAAACCAAACCGTTTATATCCTTGCCAAGACTGTTTGACGTATACCGGATAAATTTTGGCAGCAAATGAACTAAAATAGACTAATAGGACATCGACTCAATTATCGCCTGTTTGTCTTTTGAAGATTCTCGGTGCGTGGCCCACACGATTTGCAATTTTGTGAACCAAGATAACGGTTTAATTATTTCTTATTTTTGAAATTAGAAGCCCGAAGGCATTCATCATCATAAGGTCGTCAGTCCAAAGACTGATTGGGCACACACCTCCACTCTTTCCTATCTTCAGCTAATCTTCGCATTTCCCTAAAACTAGAACATCCCACATGCTTGCGAACAGTACCTCTACCCCTCCTAACTCCCGTTTCTACCTCTAATATGTCTCTGACTAGACCTTCATGTCTACTTTTTATTAACTTCCATAGAGTCCTCTGTTCTCCAATTCTTTTAAATTTCTCTCTTCACGATATCCTCATCAACACTTATTGATGACATATACCCCCCCCCCCGCATCTTGGTTGAAGCTATAGTTGGGCTCTTGTTTGTAGTTTCATCAAGGTCCCGTCGGATCGGCCGAAAGTATTATAAGTAAAAAAAGGTAGAAAATGAGATAGTCACTGCGCGATAAATTACTGCGCATCAATTTCGGTATTGTCAGTTGTAAAAAATACAAATAGAAAACAAAATCTCCACGCGTGCGCTTCAAATTTCCGGTCTCATTGAAATAAAAGGGCAAAACAACACGAGAGTAGCCATTTCTGAGCCATCTTTTGTCGCAGAATTAGAATCTGACCTCACAATTGCCCCAACAGATGAAGATTTTGAAATATTTAAACTCCAAAAATTGGTTTCTTTAGATTTGAGATTAGGATATCATGAATTTAAATATTTAGGACAATTCTGGAGCGAGATCGGTGTTCACCATCGAATAAGACATCAAAGTAATTATCTTCTCTGTGCTTTTCGTTTTCAACCTCTGATAGTACATACTAGTTTTTCTCTCTTTTGCGAATTCCTTGTCTTTTTCCAACTTCGTGGACACTACTATGAATAGTTGAAAAAAGATTCAGAAAAAAAGTAGCTATTTTCGATTTACTCTTTAATGACGCATTCAAATGTGATCTCAGAAAGGCTTTAGCACGTTTAAACTTTGAGATATCCTAACCTCAAAAAGAAACAAGCCAAATTAGCGTCATTAGAAGCTGGGACAATTCTAAGGAGAGATGCTAGTTCAGTCATAAAAGATTCGTTGAACATGACTACTCTTTTGGTTATTTCGACCTTTTATTTTACTTATTAGTACCAAAGCTCACAAAAGGGTCAAAAATTGAATTTTTTGGAATTTGAGGTTAGGCTGTTCCAAAATCTAGACATACTGTGGCAATTCTAAGGAAACGATACCTCTATTGTTAGTTTCCAGATCCACGTTGACTTGTTTACGTATACAACAAAATTTCAACTAGAACGATACTCTTAAATTTCAGAACGTGTGGGATTTCGTCCGGTATGAAACATAAAAAAAGTCAAATTTGTCGCCAAACGTGTTAATGGATTGTAATATTATAAATTTATAAGAGGGTATCAGGTGCACGACTTGCATATTTCTAAACCACCCACCTTTTCTCTGCTATCATGTAGTGCAATGACGCTATCCGAACTAAATAGAGACAAAAAAATAACGTTGGCGTTAAAATAATCTGCATACCACAAGCCAACTTGACGAAGGAAATATTTTGGTAAAGTGCATGAGTCAAATTACAGACCATACATTTCTAACATTCTAAATTTTGTTTTTTTGTCCTTAAAATAGTTTATATCATAAGAAAAGCTCCTCAAAGATTCAATAAAATCGATCGTTGAAGCAACTTTAAAAATTTAATTATGAAGATAGATTTTTACCATATCCATACAGACAGTCCTAGTTTTCACGAACGAAATAGGAACATCCCCCGAGTTAGAAATCTCATTTACTCTTAAGAAAGGATTTCACAATTCTCCGTGTGGTTTCCATGCACTCGCCTTGGAATCAAGCAGTAATTTCCACACGGGGAACGAAACAATTTTAAAATACATTCCTTATAAACAGGAATTGTGATTGCTTATCTGGGAGATTATGTGGCACTTTTGTCCTTGATGTCTAGATGATGGCCGAAGGGGGTGGGTGTGGGTGGGAATTGAATGAGGAGGTCTCCCCCACCACTGTACCATAAAAATTTCATGGCGGCCTCACCCCCATTAAAAGTTATGGGGGTTAAAAGTTGATTATTTTTGACAATTTTCATACACTATAATTCAAATAAAATTCAATAAAATAATTGTTTTCAAGCGGGTGGAAGTGGGGGATCGAAAGAGGGTGGTAACTTGAACAAAACCCGATAACCTAACCTAACCTACCTTATTGATAAAGATATTTAAATAATGTTTTATATAACTTTCTCAATATTTTTATGTATTTTTCATTAGTTTTACCTTTGAATATTGTTTAAGAATGACTATATAAATATTTACATGCATGCGTAGAAATGTATAAAAATTGGCATATTTATTAACTTTGAACCCCCATAACTTTTTATGGGGTTGAGACCGCCACGAACCTTTTATGGTAAAGTGGTCGGGGAGACCTCCTCTTTCGATCCCCCCACCCCCACCCCCGAAGGCCATCATCTAGACCTTTACCATAGGATTAATATCGTCTGTTTGTATTATTAATTATAAAGTTTAGGGTTGTCAGGTGATTGAAAGCTTGGACGTATGAGATGAGATCGTATCTCCGAGGTATGAAAATCAATAGCAATGTTTTTAGTACGACGATGTTGTACGAATTTCCCGGACGATAAGAAAAGTTGCTTTCGCATAAACTATCTTAAAAAACTTGGCAACGCAGCATACAGTAAGCGGTAGAGATCAAAAGAAACCATTGTCACCAAGCACAATTAAAGTTACGCAATAAATAAGTAACGTTGAACAGGTGCGCATGCCACGCTCAATTTATGTGAATACAAAATGATAGATACTCTTAGCAGAAAAGGCAATATTGCAACCGTGTATATGTACTTATGCGAATATGTACATAATGGATTTCTATGTACATATTACAGAAATATGCATATAATGTAAAAATAAATATAATCACACAATAATTGAAATGTCCTTGATTATCTTGAACGGGCAATTTTTATTATCTATGTGGTAATACGGTTTTGTTAATAATAATATGAACTCAAGCGACACCTTACCGGCACCAGGCTGTCTGTAGTTTACAAAGTGTTTATCGACTAGTTGATGCCGTTCAAATATTTTATAGGAATACGCAAAAAACGCAAACTGAAGAACCAAAACCATCAGTGATAAGCGTAATGAATGTCTAGTGATGAAAGACGAAATAAAAAAAAAACGGTTTGACCAAATAATGCCGATCAGACTTCTGTACAGACTGTTTCATAAAGTGGAAGACTAGCTTGTTTTTTACAAATTGAATGTGTAACTATAATTAATGCTTTTACTAAAAATAATTGTTGATAAAGAAAAGGAAACTACTTTTTTCTGCAAAGATCGAATAGATGTTCTAAAAAACTTTTCGTAAATATTCGAGTATATTACGTATCGAACTTCACGATTTCTGAATTTGCAACGAATTATATTAGTCGAAAACGTTGACAATTCTAATACAATAAGTATGTCGTTTGATGTAAATTAAAAATTACATTATACATATAGGTATGCTGGCAGAACGCTGACTTTTATTCAGGACAGACGTTATAGGGAACATCGTAAACACAGAAAAGAGATGTCAGGCGGGAATTGCAGCGGACACCAGTAAAGAAAAAGGAATAACGCAACACACTCTTATTGATGTGTAAGTGAAAGATGTGGACAAGCAGAATTTGAGCATGTTACCAACATCAGACTTTAAAGAAAGTTCAACATTTTCAGGAATTTAGGAAAGCAAAGACGTTTGTTTAAAGATATAATTCCAACCAGACAGTTATAATCTTTTGTGTACCTAAACAGTCTCTAACTGCTGCGCTGCTTATTAATATCCGGTTATCTCTTTTTACTTTGTCTATACTACTCATGAAGCATTTTCTAACTAAACAAGGGCGTGTTCAAAACGCCGCAAATGACTACAGTCCCAAGTAGAAACAAGAAAGAAGATACGTTCATTTTCACAGATCATTTATTGCGGGCTTTGCGAATTATCCAGCACTGCCGGATACTAGACGCCATTATCCGGCATCCGGCCGGATTCTAGAAAAAGTATCGGATCCACCGGGTACCGGATTGTAACCGGGTATCCCGCCAATCTCTTATTACTACCACCTTGAATATTTGCTGCATCATTCAATATTATATTAAAGAAAACAACAAAAAGAGTGACGGTAAAAACGAAATTTTTTATAACTCTAAATCAAAGTAAGAGGTTGCATTTAGAACATCCGAATTAAGGAAATTTCAGTGTATTTCAAAGTCAATTTCCAAAGTGCATAGACTTTCTTTTATATCTATTAATTAAATAGAAGATATCATTATAAATTTATAAGAGGGTATCAGGTGCACGACTTGCATATTTCTAAACCACCCACCTTTTCTCTGCTATCATGTAGTGCAATGACGCTATCCGAACTAAATAGAGACAAAAAAATAACGTTGGCGTTAAAATAATCTGCATACCACAAGCCAACTTGACGAAGGAAATATTTTGGTAAAGTGCATGAGTCAAATTACAGACCATACATTTCTAACATTCTAAATTTTGTTTTTTTGTCCTTAAAATAGTTTATATCATAAGAAAAGCTCCTCAAAGATTCAATAAAATCGATCGTTGAAGCAACTTTAAAAATTTAATTATGAAGATAGATTTTTACCATATCCATACAGACAGTCCTAGTTTTCACGGACGAAATAGGAACATCCCCCGAGTTAGAAATCTCATTTACTCTTAAGAAAGGATTTCACAATTCTCCGTGTGGTTTCCATGCACTCGCCTTGGAATCAAGCAGTAATTTCCACACGGGGAACGAAACAATTTTAAAATACATTCCTTATAAACAGGAATTGTGATTGCTTATCTGGGAGATTATGTGGCACTTTTGTCCTTGATGTCTAGATGATGGCCGAAGGGGGTGGGTGTGGGTGGGAATTGAATGAGGAGGTCTCCCCCACCACTGTACCATAAAAAGTTCATGGCGGCCNCAATAATCAGAATAAATATACGTACAAATTTTGAAAACTTTCATGCAGTTTCGTCATCAACATAATAAAATATTTAAAAAGTAAATCGTCATAAAGTAAATCTACTTAAGTACTTACTACTTAAAATTAGTTCATCTTATATCCATGGAGTTTACTAAAGACTTACTTGGTTTCGCTGAAACAAGGAAAAGCACAAAATTAATTTATACATTTATTGAACAAAAACACAATAGAGTTGAGAGCAGAACATACAAGGATAATCTATTACATGCACCCGAGATAAAAATGTTCGGTCTCTCAGAGTCTGTGAAAGCAAATATTGTAAACGTTTGTAGTAGTTTTAATGTTTCGAAATTTTAAGAAAAAAAATAATATTTTTGAGGAAAATTGTGGCAAAGTAACAATAATTGACCGAAACAGCATCGAACGGGCTTAGGAAAAAGATGGAGTCAGTCTCGCGGAATTTTTGTTCGTTGAAGAAACGTTAGGTTCTGTATGTTATGTAATTCAACCACTTTGGTTTTCACATGGAATAAATAGTACCACACTACTGTACTTGCTAAGTACTACACCTACCTGCCTAAACGCCATGTGTCAACTCGTCTGTCAATTATGTAATGTAAAAAATGATCGATATAATTACTTACAAGAATAAATAGTAAAGTATCTGTAATCCTCTTGAATTCCCAAAATAATCCTTTTTTGTCCACATTATTGGCACAACACTGTCGCACTATACACACTATACACACACACACATACACAATCAAAGTAAATTTTTTATAGATGTAATTAAAAGTCAAAACGAAAATTCGATTTATTTTAACGTTATAGAATGACTAAATACCATAAACACACTTATTCGTTGTATCGGTTCAACTAAAACTGAATAGACTTTGCATTCCTGTGTCCTTTTCCTGACCTACAAGCAAAAAAAAGGAGTCAATCTTCTTAAACGCCTCACCATCTGTTACAAAAAAAAGAGAGATAAGACTGTTGTGTCGAATAAACAGTTTTCAGTAACATTATTAAACTCTTCATGTAGTTCGATTGCATAATAGTTTGGAACGAATAATAAAAATTATTTACGTTAAAAGAATAGTTTTAATAGCAGAAAAATAAATGTGTACGTACGCATATTATATAATGCAAAAAAAAAAACAAATAAGGAATAAGCGTAATGTAGCATGTTGTTTACAGGTTATTTAAAACTTGTGTATTATTTTTTTAAAAAAGAAAATTGCATAACTAAATTGATTTTACTTTGCCAACAGTTGTTTATAGGAAATATTAATGCATGATGTACTTTATTTCGGAAAAATGTATACACAGTAGTGGCGTGTTGGAAGCAGAAAATAATAGAGATTTAGACAGGCACAACTGCAATGATGATTTTTATAAATGACAAATGTACGTTTGATATTGGCTTTTTAATATTTTTACAGAGTAGAACCGGTGTTTAAAGAAGTGGATGAAGATGAGGAAGAAGCAGCAGCTAAGAAGGGAAAAAACAAGCCAGCTTCAAAAAAATGAGAACCTACTATACCTAAATAATAATTTGTTCGTTTATAATAATCCAATTCTACAGCCACATTTAGTTGTATTAATCACTTTATTAATTTTTAACAAAATATAAAATTACAAACAAATATATACGAGTTTTTTACGATTAACACTCGAACTCAAAAAAATAAAGTTCGATCTAAAGCTCGCGGTTGTAGGTACTTCAAGTTTTTCAAATGCACCAAACTTAAAGAAAGAAAAGTGGCATCAGTTAATAATTTCTAAACGTGTTTTTCTTTGGTGTAGATATAATGGTAAATCTCTTTGATACTATTCTATTGCTGTATCTAAGAAATCATTTCCTACATTTTAATTTTTCATGAAACTAATATGATCTCCATTTAAAAGCCTTTTCATAAATTTGGCTTTGTCAATATTTTTAATACTTTTACTCCTTCACATGAACCCCATTCCTCAGGACTGTTTCATATGCACATTAGACAGTTAATATCCAAACTTACAATTTTAATTTTAATTAATTAATACATAGTTGCTAGATATCGTATTATTTCTTAAGAACGTTACCTTTACTTTTATTTATATATACATTTTTCTATCCCGCAGGAATAGTGTTTTTTCCTGAATAAAAGGTACCCTATGTCCTTTTCTGTACCCCTGACAAAGTGTGTACAAAATTTCATGATGATCGGTGGGGTAGTTAAGGCGTGAAAGGGTAGCAAACAAACACACTCAGAATTGCATTTACAATATTAGTTTGGATGTTCTTTCTCGCACTTCTTTATATCATTTATATCTTTTTATTGCTAAAGGCTTTAGAAAACATGTACCTATGCATTAGTTTTTCGATATAATGCATAATTAACCAAAAACAAATAGGTTTATCCATTTGCAATCCACATCAGTAAGAACAGATCGGTGAACCAGAAACTGGTCGAGCGCCGATGGAATCCGTTTTCCGCTTAGGTGTTACAGCTTTCCTGCCAATTTAATTCGCACGAAGATACGTTCATTTTCACAGATCATTTATTGCGGGCTTTGCGAATTATCCAGCACTGCCGGATACTAGACGCCATTATCCGGCATCCGGCCGGATTCTAGAAAAAGTATCGGATCCACCGGGTACCGGATTGTAACCGGGTATCCCGCCAATCTCTTATTACTACCACCTTGAATATTTGCTGCATCATTCAATATTATATTAAAGAAAACAACAAAAAGAGTGACGGTAAAAACGAAATTTNACGTCGCCGTCGTATATCAACCGTTTCATCGTACAGCATTATACGATTATAGCTGACAAAATTTTACGTTTACAATTAGAAAAATGAGCGCCTTCATAATATAATATCAGGTCAACAAAATCAAACAAAACCAACCAGAAAATGGCAAATTACAAAAAATCCCACAAAAATAAGGAAAAATCCCTTTATCCCTCGAGAACGTCAAAAATCCCTCGAATCGAGATAAATCCCTCGAATTGGCAACACTGCCTCTGGTCAGATAATGGTAACGAGATCGCAAGTGTGGTTCAGCAATTTCTCTCTGTCTTTCATCCGATTGGTGTGGAAGGTACTTAATTTAGAGGCACTCGATCATACTCATACTCCTCTTTCCTTTTCTATCTATAAGCATGTATCTCTGTTTGATTCTTCTGCCACAGGAGGTGATGCAATGGGCCGAGGCGAAAGCAATCAGCTTCTCTCTTATTATTTATATCCAGTACGTTCCGTGTTTCTCTTTTCGCTAGTTTCTGCTCGTCGACGTAGCCTGACACCAGAAGAAAATTGCGAACGCGGAGACATTGCATTAATTTATGACGAATTTCATATGAGAGAGATTTTAGATATGTATGGAGAAAATGAAAAAGGAAACAGATGTTTTTTTATCTTCTACCAATTCCACTTCGTATTTCTCATGTAATAACTGTACAAAATTTCATGATGATCGGTGGGGTAGTTAAGGCGTGAAAGGGTAGCAAACAAACACACTCAGAATTGCATTTACAATATTAGTTTGGATGTTCTTTCTCGCACTTCTTTATATCATTTATATCTTTTTATTGCTAAAGGCTTTAGAAAACATGTACCTATGCATTAGTTTTTCGATATAATGCATAATTAACCAAAAACAAATAGGTTTATCCATTTGCAATCCACATCAGTAAGAACAGATCGGTGAACCAGAAACTGGTCGAGCGCCGATGGAATCCGTTTTCCGCTTGGGTGTTACAGCTTTCCTGCCAATTTAATTCGCACGAAGATACGTTCATTTTCACAGATCATTTATTGCGGGCTTTGCGAATTATCCAGCACTGCCGGATACTAGACGCCATTATCCGGCATCCGGCCGGATTCTAGAAAAAGTATCGGATCCACCGGGTACCGGATTGTAACCGGGTATCCCGCCAATCTCTTATTACTACCACCTTGAATATTTGCTGCATCATTCAATATTATATTAAAGAAAACAACAAAAAGAGTGACGGTAAAAACGAAATTTTTTATAACTCTAAATCAAAGTAAGAGGTTGCATTTAGAACATCCGAATTAAGGAAATTTCAGTGTATTTCAAAGTCAATTTCCAAAGTGCATAGACTTTCTTTTATATCTATTAATTAAATAGAAGATATCTAATTAAAGTTGTGGCGCAGGTGTACAGATTCTTATGAATATGCACAACAAATAAAAATCAAATTAATGCATAGTAAGTCGNCTTTGTCCTCTTTTATGGTGGATCCCAGTAGCGGTGTTAGGGTAGGGCGCGGTTGGGCGATCGCCCAGGGCGCCGGACAAAAGGGGCGCCGCAGGCGCCCTCCACCTCATTCTCAAAATTAAGCGGACGGAAGCCCTAAATTAAGTGGATTTTTTTTATGTTGGCAACACTTGAACGGAACGTAATCCGTTCGATCGGAGTTTATTTTACAGGGAATCCCCAATCAAAGAAAAACACATTGTCTATCTCCTTTTTGCCCGATCAAAATGTGGTTACACCTATTTTTGTTTTAAATTTCATCAAAGATCGCTACTTACAAGAACTGTATCCAAATGTATGGATAGCATTGCGAATATTACTGACTATACCTGTAACGGTTGCTAGCGGGGAGCGGAGTTTTTCAAAGCTGAAGCTGATAAAAACCTATCTTCGATCAACAATATCTCAATCTAGATTGACAAACTTAGCAACTTTGTCAATTGAAAACGAAATTGCTGAAAACATAGACTTTGATAACCTTATAAAAGAGTTTGCTGATAGAAAGGCCAGAAAAGTAAAATTTTATTAGTTTGTTTCTAATAAATGGTTATTTTTTATAATAAATAATTATTTGTTTTAATAAATGGTTATTTCATTATATGCTTTCCCTTTTTTCCTATGGGTTTGAATTGTAGTTGGAGGGCGCCGTAGAAATCTCGCCCAGGGCGCTGGTAGTGGTAAAACCGGCACTGTGTATGGAATCGACTCTCCTCTCGTCCCACTAGCATCGATGAACCCACTGTGACATCGAACATCGAGCCCACTTTTGTCCTTTATTGTTTCTTTTCTGGGTTTTTCAATTTGTTATTTCGTAAACTTGCTCTAGTTTGTCGAGAAATAAAAGAGACATCTATAGTCTATAATTGTATTTCATTTTTTTTAATGAAAACTGATTTTCACACCAGTCTGACAACCATGCTTGGACCCACTATCTGGCCGTATCTTTGCCTCCTCTGGTCACTGTTGCCAACCTACTACAGGAAAAACTCCCACGCACAGGTCCAAAAAATCACATATTTTCTCTAAAAATCCCTCCAACTTATTACTATTATTATTGTTTAATTCGTTAATTGAATCGTTAATTCGAAGAAAAAATATACAATATTTTTGTAAACATGGACAACTTTTCGTGTCGATAGTATAATACCGATAATTTTATTGTATGTAGTTATCTCGTTTCCCAAAAATGCAGACAAAACCAGGCCTTGGGGGTTTAGATGTTTAGATGTTCGGATTTTGGAACAATACACCAATTCAAACTTTTATTTTTATTAGTTTTAACATCTGTTTCTGATCTGTTGACTGGTCACTTTCAAGATGTTTGCTGAAGACCATACAATGATACGAAAACAATATACAATTCAAAAAAGTTCAAGACAATTTATCGTAGGGACTTGAGCA
>NW_020442468.1:570756-605447 GCF_000699045.2 Agrilus planipennis
CCTAACCTACCCTATTGATAAAGATATTTAAATAATGTTTTATATAACTTTCTCAATATTTTTATGTATTTTTCATTAGTTTTACCTTTGAATATTGTTTAAGAATGACTATATAAATATTTACATGCCTAGAAATATATAAAAATTGGCATATTTATTAACTTTGAACCCCTATAACTTTTTAAGGGGGTGAGACCGCCACGAAATTGTTATGGTACAGTTGTGGGGGAGACCTCGTCATTCGATCCCCCCATCCCCACCCCCTTCAGGGGTGGGAGCCATCATCTAGACTTTTACCGTTTAAGTTCTTGGCTAGTAAAGTTTATCAAATTGCGATTTCGATAATATTTGTCCTCATCAGCACCCTATAGAATTACTAACCAATTATATCGATATAACATCAGACTACCGAAAGTATATAGTGATCTAGTGACGTCGTCAACAGATGGCGATATTCATATGTATAGCATGTAGTTTCTAAACTTACTGTTAGTCTATTCCAATGTGTTCCTCATAAAATAGAAACGTTTTTATTTAATGCGGGATTACAAATACCCCACTGAAAACACCATGTGTATTTTTAGTTGATTTTTATTTAACGCTGTAGCCACATACATACATACGTTTTGTTGTGCGTGGTCTTACATAAACAGATTTCATTAAAAGTCACTTTGTAGTCAGGCTGTCTGTTTGTGCCAGACATAATATTAATAGACTTTGAATAAAGGTAGCATTGCATATACTCATACATAATACAAAACCATACTCATCTACATACATGCATATTACGCACGTTTACGTACATGAATAGATATGTAGTTAGTTATTCATTTTGATTTTTCTTTAGTGAAACGAAGATTTGATAAAGTCTTTTAATATCCCGATAACACATCCGTGGATGAATTCATATTTGCCCAAAGTATCTCCATCAACTGTTACTGTTAGATAACAGCCTAATTGCTACGTAAAAATTGTACGTATTGTCGGGACGATTAAAACTGGCAAATTTGTTTTTTATTGTTAGAGAAGATATTCTGTCTCTTATTGTAAATTTAGTGATGGTTATTCACTTGAAGAACTTGCTGATTACGTGGAGTTTATCCCTGTGACCCTTGCACTGAACACTACGATTCCGCGGAATACCATTTCAGAACCGCTATCTATCTACCTAGCTATACTTCATCATCTAACAATTTCTTGTACAAGGTGAAAACTTCCCTTTCAGTTTTTCTGTCCAATAAATTTCTGATTTGCCAGTATTTCCTGCTATTCTTTTCTTGTCCATCTCTTTTTTCTTCATCTTCTTCGTCAAGTAAAAGAGCAATAATAATTGCTATATCAGTAAGCGACGTAAGAATACTAACCATCCAACATCATATCATCATCATCATAAGGTCGTCAGTCCTAAGACTGGTTGGACACCTGAGCTAAACTTCGCATTTCCCTAAAACTAGAACAATCCACGTCCTTAACTATTTGCGAACAGTAATCTAATCTAGGTCTACCTCTACCCCTCCTAACTCCTGTTTCTGCCTCTAATATGTCTCTGACTAGACCTTCATGCCTGAGAAGGTGTCCTACCAACCTATCTCGCCTATTTTTTATTGACTTCCATAGAGTCCTCTGTTCTCCTATTCTTTCCAATACCTCTTCATTTCTAACCTTTTCTACCCACGATATCCTCATCATCCGCCTATAACACCACATTTCGAACGCTTCTAACCTTTTCTTTTCCGCCGCTCCCACTGTCCATGTTTCGCACCCGTACAACGCCGTGCTCCAAACATACACCTTTAACAACCTTTTTCGAATTTCTAAATTAACCGTTCGCGAGCATAGAAGTGACTTCTTTTTATTAAAGGCGACACGACCCTGCGCTATCCTCTGCTTTATATCCCTACTACTCCTTCCGTCCTGACTTATCTGACTTCCTAGATATCTAAAATCAGCCACTTCTTCATATAGCTGGTGTAAAATGTGAATAAAACGTAAAACTGACAGACATCAGATGGATAGTGACAGTTGGCCTGTACCTGCAAATTCGTTATTTGTTAATTTTGTTAAGGAAAACAAAGAGACTAAGATCAAAATATTAAACGTGTCCATTTGCGAAATACAATGTCTTTAGGAGAGCGTACCTACCGTCGAATGTCCTTGCTGTTGTTACCTATTTTAAATAGAAATGATCGAATTTAATTTTCGTTCGTTAAGCTGTTGCCCCATTCGGTGGCTATTGATTTTGCATGTCACCGTTATTTTAGTTCAGTTGGCACGCTATCTGCTTCAGCGAAAAAGTGAAGTAAGGGACCGACTGGTAGAGTAGGTGCAACGGTTATTAGAAAAAAAAAAAAACGCAAACAACGAAAATAAGCGACACGCTACCTGACGTTAACGAAATTATTTACGTGATTGTGGCACATTAAATTATTAGTTTACCTAAATTTTTGTCAGAAACCATTTGTACGGTTCAACTGGCCTTTTTTTTCTTCATGAAAACGAAATATATATTAGTAGAAGAAAGTCGAGTAATTTTAGAGATCTTTTTGTGTGATGAGATCATTTTTTAGGGTTCCGTACGTCCGAATGAAAAACGGAACCCTTCTAGGATCATTGTTGTCCTTATCCTATACAAAAATTTGGAACCTGATTTTCAAAACAAAAATCTATCTACCCGCTCTTACAAATTTTAAAAATAAGACGAATTTTACACAAATAATTAAGCTTTAAAACGGTGTATCTACATTATTTGTGTTCCTAGTTCCGGATACAAAGTTTTAGGACACTCTAGTTTTAAAATTAGGCACCCTTTATATTTAAGGACATTTCATTGGATTGTTACAAACTTTTACAACTATTTTACTATAGCAAAATTATATTTTCTCTCTCTATTTTTCTTTTTATAACAATTGACAGGTGAAGACAAAAAGCCTTATCACAAAAAGTGGCGACTAAAAATATAGTAGATGACTTGTTTAATATTTAATATGTAACAATTTGTTCTTTACTTATAAACCGTACCGTATCGTAATTAGGCACTAACTATTATTTTAGTTAAGAATTTACCAACATCCGTCTCGAAGGACCATTTCTATAAAAATGAACAGCACTGCAACTTTCGCTTATTTATTAATATTTTCAATACGATTCCATTTTTCCTATGTAAACTTAATCATCATCATCATCATCCTAAGGTCGTCAGTCCTAAGACTGGTTGGACACGTACCTCCACTGTTTCCTATCCTGAGCTAAACTTTGCATTTCCTTAAAACTAGAACAGCCCACATCCTTAACTATTTGCGAACAGTAATCTAATCTAGCTCTACCTCTACCCCTCTTAACTCCTGTTTCTGCCTCTAATATGTCTGACTAGACCTTCATACCAGAGAAGGTGTCCTACCAACCTATCTCGCCTATTTTTTATTGACTTCCATAGAGTCCTCTGTTCTCCTATTCTTTCCAATACCTTTTCATTTCTAACCTTTTCTACCCACGTTATCCTCATCATTCGCCTATAACACCACATTTCGAACGCTTCTAACCTTATGTAAACTTAATATAGTTTTTTAATTTACTATTTAAAAAAATACTCAAAAACAAATACGTTTTACGTTAATAAAATTAGAAAGGTATTGGAAAGAATCTGCCAGTGATTGAAGGTATTCCTTTAATCTTTAAGACCCACTAGTAGATGATAAGGTTGCATCCGTTGGGTAATGACATTAAGTTAAGTCTCCGATTAAATTTCAATTTCTTTTTAGTTTTATTTTTTATGTAGGTAAGCTGCTTACGACACAATCTCCGTGTTTAAAGCGCTTGCTAAAAATTGCTGTCAAGAGCACGGCATTAATAAATTACCTGTGCTGTCTAACGCACAAACGAATGGACAGGTATGATATTCTATCAACGAAATTAGTGTAAACTATCCTTCATTCTTAAATTAATAAACAAACAAAAACATGATGAGGATAAAGTGAATATAAAGAAGGTTAAAAATGAGGAGGTATTGAAAAGAGTAGAAGAACCGAGGGTGCTAGGCGAGATAGGTTGGCAGGACACTTTCTCAGGCAATAGAGACATGAAATGACTGCATTTTGAATTTGGTTCGCTAAAACGTACAATTAGGCCTACGATATGCTTCGAAAGTACCTATAGGAAATTCTATAAATATTTAGTATTATATAAAATTATCCGATCCGCCCGGACTTGAACCTTGATGAAGCTCTGGAACAAACTAGGGTGCGTGGATCGGCTTGCGAGTTTCGATGATTTAGGGAGCCGGACAATAATTTCAACCATAATGGGGCCCTCCCTCCCCATTATGGGGGGGGGGCTTAAAGTGAAACTAGACTAAGACAAGTCTCTGAAGAATGGCAGCAGCTCTTTCAGTACTAAGGGTGGCAGAGATCACAAGGATCGGTATGGCACATACTGCGATGTGGAAGGCAACGGGAAACCACCACGTTATTATATCCCAAGGAAAACATACCAAACTCGAATGATGGTGTCCTATGGGGTAAAACACTCCAGACGTAAACTAGTTCCCCATAGGGGAAGGTGCAATATTTCACGAGTCGGAGCGTGGAATGTTAGGACAATGGAGCAAGTAGGGAAATTAGAGAGTTTGAAAGTTGAAATGAATAGAATAGTTAAGGTTGTGGAATGTTCTAGTTTTAGGGAAATGCGATGATTAGCTGAAGATAGGAAGTGGAAGAGTGGAAGTGCGTGCCCAACCATTCTTAGGACTGACGACCTTATGATGACGATGATAAAATTATAGTTTGGTTTACAAAAAAAACAATTTTTCACGATTTATTATGAAAGATATTCGAATTCAAAGTTAGCAAGATCAACATGTCCATGTAACTTATTTGTAGTAAATTTTATATACATATAATAAATACAACTTTTTCATATTATATACGACGCTTTTTAGATCAATTCGCTTCGGATTAATTGTCATTCCTATTTCTCGTTTTGTTTTGGTCATAGTAATACGAATTAGTTTCGAATAATGTGTCAATTGAGTATTTTATTCGATGAAGACTAATATTTTTTCAATATTTATAACAAATGGTGCATTATTAATAGTGAAAACTTTGTTTTTCCAATCACTGTGTGTTGTGAAATGTTAAAGCAGGTAGCTTGTAGGTTCATCTAATGGTAATAAATTTCAGACAAATTGTTGTATATTAATTGTTGGTCTCATACTGACGGAGAAGTTATATTCTACTGAGATACTTAGTATACGTATGTCTTCAATTGCAGAGTACATTTTCACTATTAAAATAAATTGGTGTGAAACGTCTATGGGCTACTTCGTTGCATTTCTAGGTCACTGTGCGCCTAGTCTAACTTATAAACTTCGTTCAGATTTAAAAAATAAAAACATGCGTGAAAACAGCTGTGCAAAATGTTTAATTTATAAACCTCGCGATCTATAACTCGTTGCAAATGGATATTCTAAAATTTTTACATCGAAAGGAGGTTTCAACTTTTTTGCCTTTCGAGAAACCAGATTCGAAAGACATCTACGATACAACTCGCACAGATTCCACTGATCCGTGATGGGTAATAATTTATAACTATGGTAGTAAATGACCCAGAAGAACTGAAAATGATAAACTGGATTCTGGAAATCCTGGAAGTCGTCCAATAATTTTCTTGTGCGTTTTACCTCCTTTCTTGTATCTATCATACCTAATATATACAGAAATTCATATGGTACCAATAGTAATTTTTTCTTCATCACCTAGAAGGGATGTAGGGATGAGGTATAAAGATAAAAGGCTGATACATACTTTGTATAAAGAACAGCAGGCAATTATAGAAATTAAATAAGGATGCACACTGTCACTGCTACTTTTTAATCAATACATCGAAGACTCTGTCAACATCATTAGAGACAGTACAACTGTAGGGATAGATAAACAGGGGCAAAAGATTAATATGCTTAGATTTGCAAAAGATATAGCAGTATTAGCATCTAGCAAGGAGGAATTAGAGATAGCTTTAAATAAACTGGAAGAGGTATTGAGAAAACACTATTGTATGAAAATAAATAAGAGTAAAACAAAAATATCAGAAGAAGTGACTAATTTTTAATATCTAGGAAGGAAGAAGAAGAGAAAGGAAGAAGAGGAAAATACCTCAAGATGGAAGGAGCAGTAGAGATATAAAACTGAAGATAGCACAAGGTCAAATCGCCTTAAAATAAAAAGAAGTCACTTCTATGCTCGCGAACGGTTAATTTTGAAATTCCAAAAAGGTGTGTGCTTGGAACGCAACGCTGAGAAGCGCTTAAAATTTAATGATACAAATGAATGATGAGGATATCGTAGACAGAGGTTAGAAATGAGGAGGTATTAGAAACAATAGGCAAACACAGACACAAGAAATGGAAGAGATAGGTTGGTAGGACACCCCAGAATGAAGGGATTGCTAGAGACGTATTAAAAGCAGAAGCAGGAGTAGAGGTAGACCTAGATTAGATTACTGTTCTCAAATAGTTAAGCAATTATGTTTTTCTAGTTTTAGGGAAATGCGAAGATTAGCTCAGGATCGAAAAGAGTGGAGGTACGTGTCCATCCAGTCTTAGGATTGACGACCTTATGATGATGATGATGTTTATGATGATGATGACAATGATGATGATGATGGTGATCAACAAAGATCTAGGAAATGAAAAGACAACTTCCTCACGAAAACAATTGACCCGTATAAAGTCCACAGGAATAAACTGACGAATTCAACAATCCAAAAATATAATTCTCTCACTAAATCTTATTGACGTGACAACGTCTTATAATTCGATAGAGCCGGATGCACGCACGAAAAAACATGACTCATGCGGCGTTACCTCGCTCTGAGGCGTTCCATTTAAGGCTTGAAGTGCAAGCGAGAGCGCGGAACGAGCGACAAAGAGGCACAATCGGCCTCCGCGTTCGGCAGCGTTCGACATCTGTCTCTCTCCTACTTGAGTGAGCGATGCGTCCGCGTGGACAGCTGCTATACAATAATACATTTACATGTTTTCGTCAAGTATGAAGTGCAGTGAAAAGTGAATGTGGTGTCAATTGTTTATAGCAACGATAATTGCGGCGATAAAGGTAATGATTCTTTCGATATTAAATATATGTTCAGTGATATATTGTCGAATTGAAGCTAGAGTTACAAAAATTTTAATGATGTTTAAAAGTTGTAAATAAAAGTTGTAAAACAATTGCTCAAAGCACATTCATACTTGTAAAAACTATGTACATTGGAAAAAAAATAAATAAAAATTGACATAATTGTATTTATGCGTACAAATAAATGTAACTTGATCAATTCAATTGTGATTTCCATTTACCTCATTCTCTATATCCATACAAAATATCTATCAAACAAATAAAATTAAAATTTTCTTTTGTAAAAATGAAACCATTCCATCAGTATTTTCTTATGACGTTGTCACGTTCAACTATCGTCAGTAAACCGACTTTACAGACAACCGATTTTTTTTTTTAGTTCAAAATTAATTCATTTGTGAAATATGATAGTTAAAAAAAAAAAATAAATTCAAGCACTAATAGGTTTGAATGTTCAATACTCATGCAAAGTATCAATATCTTTGATCTTCGGTTTTTACACTTGCTAAGAGACATTAGCATAAATAGGTCACCTGCGTGTTTACGACAGAGTAAAAAAAAAGAAGCAGGCACCTACTTACGTATATTTATTATTATCATTACTATTAGTAATTATCAGTCCACGCCTAAAGAATGCACAACTTGCCGGCAATTAACATTTATTACTTGTGTGTATGATACAATTAAAATTATTATACAGTCAAGCAACCGTGACAAGTGTTATGCAGTTTAAACATCAAGTGAATATATAATTAAATGTCGGTGCTTTCTTTGTTATTTATAAGCGAATATTTATGAACAAAAAAGCAAAACAAAACAGAACTCGCACGAAATAAAAGCCCGAACAACGGTAACGGACCGGAAATAAGTACAACTACATGGTGTGTTCTGCCGCTTCGAAATTTTATTGTTCTGGAAAGTGAAGCTGTGTTTTCTGATAAAATTGACGTCGACCGGACATGACGAACTATTGTGTTTTATACAAAAGGACTCGTTCTACACCGTTAAACGAGTACGATGCTATCGGACGATACCACCTTAACAAAACGATCGAACGAATAATGGAAAACAACAAGCATTTAAGCTTCCAAAACTAATAATTGTTAATTAACGAAGAGGCGGTCAAACTAACAAATAATTTAGAATAATAATTAAAAAATTATACCAAATAGGACAACGACGTATCTCAATACAATCTGCAAAACAACTTTAATGTTTCATGTCTTCGTTCTAACAAGTAGTCAACAATGAAACTTTAATTATTGGTTGGTGAATTTTCAACGAGAGGGTTGAGTTGAAACCGTTAAAACGAGCCTATAATGTTCATAAACACTAAGTCTGTCAGGTGACAAAATCATACCAATAATTTATCGTTAATCAAAACTTGATGTATCAATAATTGTAATAGTTTGGCCATACTGATGGATTCTTTTTTACGAGAAAAAGTATAGAAATAACAAATAATTTAGTACAGTAATTAATAAGTAATACAAATTAGGACAAATGACCTATTTCAATACAGTCTTAATTACTATATTGTCCCATTTAACATATGGTCCTTCGAGCCGGATTTAGCATAAAACTCCGGAAACAAGTGTGGAGACGTTTAATTTGTGAAAGTAATTGGGAAGTCAGATAGTTCACATAGTCAGATAGGTTACCGATGGTTCAAATATAGTTTACATAGTCAGACAGCTTTATAATGGTTGAAAGATGGTTTGCCGATGATTCGATGTACATTAATTTCGGTTATGCCTCTTGTTGTGCACTAATAATAATTAGCAGCAGAAAATCCTTAATACGAGCCCTTACAAGATTACACCGCATCTAACAGTGTTAATTACCATCTTGCTGGTGTTACTTAAGTAAATTTCAATTAAAAAGCATATAAAACGAAGGTTCAGTTTTGTCTTTCTTCGTAGAAGTATCCATTGTTAAAGGTTTTACCGTATTTATCGTATTTAGAGGTCAAGTACACATTACCGAACAACATTAATTTTAAACGGTTTAAATGGCTCTTTCATTTCACAATTACATCCAATTCAATAATCAGGTTCAATTTAGTGATGAAGTAATGGTTTTATGCATTTACTGTGTAAAACCGTTCGAGCGACCGCGTTTAAAATAAAAATTGTTCATTCCCATTTGTTCGTTTTTGTTGTTTGTTCGACCAGTTTAACGAACCTAAAAAGCGATAAGCAAGCTTTCTTTCTTTCTTTTATTTTTTATTTTTACTCGACGCAAACAGCGCGTTTCCGAACAAACAGACTCATCAACTGGGAATAGAAATGCTACTATCTTGGAATCGGTCTGAACGACAGGGAGAGGCGATGCACCGACGACGCTTTTGATAGAAACTCAGTATTTATTTAAAGCTTGGTAAACGAACGATTGTTTTAAGCAAACAACTCGTGTTTTTTGAGAAAACAAAACGGGATGTAGGTCTACATGTTTTAAATTCAACTGACTTCGAACGATTAGGTAAATTTACCTATTAACTGCAGTATTCCTGTTTGGAAACATCTGCAGTTATTGAAGAGGAAACTATCCTACAGTTTAAATAACAGAAACAATTATTCTAAATCCATGTTTGCTTTCTCAAAATATTATTTATTAAGAAATAAAACTATTTTAAGGTAAAAAAAATTTGCATTACTAAAACTTGAATAGCGAATAAAAATAAAAAATTGATAGATACTTTTAGTTCCTTATTTGACGTTTAATTTTACATTTCAATGGCTTTGTTTTAAATGATGTATTATTTATCACGGTTTTAAAAATAATTAGGTAAATGTCTAGATGATAGCCCCCACCCTCTTTGGGGGTGGGTGGGATCGAAAGAGGAGGTCTCCCCCACCACTGTGCCATAAAAAGTTCGTGGCGGTCTCACCCCCATAAAAAGTTATGGAGGTTAGATGGGGGTGGGTGTAGGGGGGATCGAAAGGAGGTGGTCACTTGAACAAAACCCTATAACCTAACCTAACCTACCCTATTGATAAAGATATTTAAATAATGTTTTATATAACTTTCTCAATATTTTTATGTATTTTTCATTANAAATATTTATATAGTCATTCTTAAACAATATTCAAAGGTAAAACCAATGAAAAATACATAAAAATATTGAGAAAGTTATATAAAACATTATTTAAATATCTTTATCAATAGGGTAGGTTAGGTTAGGTTATCGGGTTTTGTTGAAGTGACCAGTCTCTTTCGATCCCCCACCTTCACAGGTGATCACCCTTTTTCGATCCCATCCACCCCCACCGCCGAAGTGTACCAATAATCAATATGAAAGACCAAATTCAAAAGTGTTGTAGGTAGTTAAGTATTCCGTATTCTGCAAACTTTTCAAAATTATCTACAAGCGGAATAAGGATTTATTAGTGAAAAAGTAGAGCACTGCACTTTGTGCGGCTGATAAATGAATTGCAGAGCAACTGTAACTTCCGGTCTGAACACTTGCCAATTTATTATTAACATTAGCTCCACTGTTTCACAGTTCAATTTTCCGAGAACTCGACACGAAGATTCCACAAGCCATTTATAATTATGCACTACGTGCAGCATCACAGAATGCAAAGTCGATTCGTATCCTCCTCGTCCTCGAATTAGTAAAATAGCATCAAACAGGATAACTATGATTTACGACTCATGAAATTACTCTTATATTGATTTACTAAATGGATTAACTCATTCGTGGCTGCCTCTGGGTAGAACTAATGTCCTTTTTATTTGCTTAGACGTACATATTAAAGTAAACAGTTTTAGACATAAACCTTTACAATAAAATAATCCAAAGTAAATAATAAAATCTTTTATACAACAAAGGAAGGGAAACTGTTTTAAAATATTATCAGCTAAATGTATTGGTGAATTTTACCCACTACAGATAATCTCAAATTAATGAGGGAAAGTGGTTGCTGATGTTACACATTAACCCCATCTCACATATGGTCCTTCGAGCCGGATTCAGCAGAAAACTCCGGAAACAAGTGTGGAAACGTTTAATTTGTGAAAGTAATCGGGAAGTTAGATAGTTTGCATAGTCAGATAGGTTACCGATGGTTCAAATTTAGTTTACATAGTCAAATAGCTTAATAATGGTTCAATGATAGTTTGCCGATTGTTCGATGTACATTAATTTTTGGTTGTGTCGCTGTATTCTGCACTAATAATAATTAGCAGTAGAATTTTAATAATTCGAGCCCTTACAGGATTACGCCGCATCTAACATCCTTAAATGACTCCTGTTGAAGGGTAAGGGATTGGGACTATTTTTATTCGTTGATGGTCCGTGTTTTGTGCAATTTTAACTGAAAAACTGAAATAATGAAAGAACATTCAGAGGGTAAGATTTTTTAGGTCAAGAATTCATAGTGAAATGACCCAATTTTTTGAAAAAAAATCACTTCATACACTTTTAGTAGAACAAAATAGATTCTTTATATTAAAATATGTATATCTAGCATACATCCCCTGCATCCATGAAGCGAAGATCGATGAACTTCATATTTAAGGAACATAAATGTTAAATGTAACCTTTAAATGTCTAGTTAAAAAACTACCTGTAAAACGAATCCTGTACAGGTATTAACCCCGTTTCTTTTTTATTAAATAAGCCTTCATCAAAAAGTAATTTCCATTACTACCGGTTTCAGTATAGATATATGTGAGTTTTCTGCTCTTTCGGCTTTTTCCCTGGGCCATTTCCGTCTAAATCCAATGCCTTAAATAATTTAGATGCGTTTTTAAAACTCTCGGGTTAACAGTTCACATCGTGCGTTTATCTGCCTTCGGTTCACGGACGCTTATATTTTATGTAACGTCTTATGAATAATGCATAATACGTCGCTGTCGTAAATTAATGGGGCGCTAGCAACAGCGTCATAAAAAATCTAATTTCAGTCGCTGTTAAGACCACTTTAGTAATTTCATTGGTCAATTTCCTGTAGGTCAACTTTGTAAACGCAAATCGCAGTGATTGAAGAAAGTGTAAAACTTTTGCTTACGCAATCAGCAACACCTATAACATTAAAGCAATAAATGCTAATGCTTCATCACTGACAATCGTCGGACAGTTTTCGATATACGTTTTCTCAATTTACGACAGAGAATATTAATTTGACATCAATATATCGTCATTTATTTCGAATTACGAAGCGAATAACTGACACGCACGTGGCGAGTTTATCGTTAGTATTTTTAAGGAAATTGATCCAAAGGAAGAGGATTTGATACCGGAAGTTATACCACGCATTGCCTTAAACTATCAAGGAAAGTTTACAGGGGGTCGAAACGTCTTTTCCCAAGGAGTATTTCCTTCCTATCTGTAATTAAAATAAACATTTTGTATCTTTGGATAGACTTGTTTGAAGTTATCGTTAATCTTTAACTAGATAAGCTGGGAATATTAGGTACAGATGAATATTGCTAATAAAGAGCTTGACAGGGAGGGGGGGGTTATCTACGCCCATGGGGGTTGGTAATCGATCGACTGTACCCTTCTGGCCTCCCCTAGTGAAGCCATTTGATATTTTGACAAGGTAGAGGAATAAGGACAATAGAGCTAAATCATACATACTTAATGTATAATTGTAGATGCATATTGTCACGTATGTAGGCAACCCAACATACATGGCGACAATGATGGACGGCGTATACTGAAAAATTCTATGCATATTATAATGAAACTTAATCAATTCGATTTATAGTATATTTTGAAAAACCTATTGCAATCATTTGACATGATTTGTATGTATGTAGACACTATCATATATCATGTACCAATGTTCAATGTACCATATACATATGATATGGCTTGGGTGGTAATAATTTATCGTGTTGAAATGGGCGAATTGGAGTAGGTAGGTAGGTACTTACATTATAATAATATAACAGCGTGTGGCGCTAAATGTTGACCCGTTGTTGGTTTGTTCGTTCATGTACAAGTTCGCCATAGGCAACGGGCGGCCAACGAACAGTTAAAACACCACGGATCCGGTCGTTCACTTTTGCACTTACGCAATAATTGTTGTCGACCGCACTGGCCTGCCTTGGTTTGCTTTCTTGGTCCTGATACAATCATTGTTTCATGTATATTTACCCAGGTCAACACTGAATGTGAGTATCAACAGATTTGCAGAAATTATGTATGATACAGTGACCGTTTCTCCATGGAAAGTCTGAAGTTGATGAACACACAACTACATTATGAATTTATAGAATTTAATGTTTTACTAACGACAGGTAATGCAATTATAATTTTTAATGAATAGAGGGAATAGATGGTAATAGTTAAAGAAAGAAAGCATGCAAAATCTAACATCAAACGAAATCACGAAAAATTTTGGACCAAGGAAGACGGACCTGGAATCTAATTGGTGACCACTACACCACGCCGCGCCTCATAGATTTTATGAACTTAATGCTATATTTTTATATCAACGATTTCCACATCGATCCTGACTTCTCAGCTGCTCGATTTAGTACGCAAGAAGCTTCATTTGTTTTTGCCTTCCAAATGTAGATGGATCTGATACTGACGAAAGGGAGAAATCTAGTCTTACTGAGCATAAGTAACTCACTTATTGTGAGAAATCTTTCAATATCCAATAGAAATTCGGCCATGCCTGGCACAATCCTGCTGAAAGAAGAACCTCTTTAAAATAACCATTCAGGGAAATAAGCGTTTTTCTAAAAGTTTTAACCTTTTTTTCTACCCATCACTGACGATAAAGCCGAACGTCTTCAGCATTAACACTACCCTCCAAAACAGAAACTCAATGTTTATTCAGTAATTACACTGATCATGAGATATGTAAATAAATAGCATTTTGTTTCTCCACCAAAATATCAGTGGGTCTAGTCAAATAAAACTTGCAAAAAGGAAAACTTAATAACAATGAAGGATATTATATTGTTATGAATAGAGGGAATTAATGGATGTTGGTGGTGAATGAGAAAAAACCTGCATGATCATAGCATCCCCGGAAATCACGGAAAAGTTTGACCCAAGCAGGATCGATCTGAAATTGAACAGGTCGCCACTACCTCCACAATACGGATTTTATGAATTTACTGCCTCCGAGTCATTTCAACGTCCATTTTCTTCAGCCGCTCGATTTAGTAAGCATGAAGCTTCATTTGTTTACGACTTTCAGATCTGAGATCGACGAAAGAGAGAAGTTTAGTCTTGCTGAGTATAACTGATACCATGCCTGTACAAAAAGGAACTCTTTAAGGTAACCCATCCAAGGAATCAGGATTTCTATAAAAATTTCAACCGAATATACGAATAGAGGTAATGAGTGGATAGTGGTGGTTAATGAGATGATGATCCTAGCATCCCAGGAAATCACGGAAAGTCTTGGTCCCAACAGATCGTTCTGGAATGGACAGGTGGCCATTAGAATACGCGGCCCCGCATGGATCTTATGAATTTACTGGTATCTATACTTTTATGCCAACGATTTCAGCGCCCGACCGCTCGATTTAATACGCAAGAAGTTTCTTTTGTTTATTACGCCTTCGAAATGCAAATGGATCTGATATTGACGAAAGGGAGAAATCTGGTCTTACTGAGCATCTAAATTTGAAGCCTTTCGATACATTCACTTACAAACAAAAATACCGCATATCACACAATTAAGTTAAAGTAGGTAGATACGTACTTGTATGTTCACGATGATACTCCTATATCCCCAGAATCGATAAGAAAAACTTAATGTAAAAGAAATTAGTAATAACCATAATAAAGATAATACCGGAAACAATGACAATTTGTACTGAATGACTGGCGGATGAATTACCTACCCGGTTGAATTACATAAATTGGAAATAAAAACGTTTTAAAAAACAGCAAGTACTTAACTGTTAAGTTGATTATGACAAAACTGCGAACCGGAAGTGCAGTGCACTATCCTTTAGGATAAACAATTGAACATTGTGCATGGCTAAATTAATGAAAGTTGAAGGAAGCGGTAACAACAACTTTTAAAGAGTATTATTTATTGTAGGATGGAAAAAGTGGGCTCCCATTACGTGGTCGTATAAGTCGCCGGGTGCTAACAATAGCGTAAGTTACGGCACTTAAGTCATTATGTTAGGTGACAGTGGCAATTATTCTGCAGTAAAATGAAGTGTGAATAAAATTATAATTGTAACGTTAATTACGTTGTATAACGGGAACAAGACAGGTATAAGTTCGTAAATTTAGCCGGACATTTTAATAGCGTAATGAAAAGAAAAGCCGACGCAAATTGCGCAGGGTGATCTACATAACTCTACCACCTCACTATTCTCTAATAAAATGATTCGAAGTGGTCTGTATTTGTCGAAACTGCCAGACGCGGATCGCGATTTCCATCTTTTTGGATCTCATCAGCGCGTCGCAGGCAGCTCCGACAGAACACAGACCAACTTTTACCTGCTGTCTTAACAGTGCGTTTTAGAAAATACCACAAATGGCGCGGTAAACGCCATCTGTAGTACGATGCTACATTTTAGGATTTGTTTGCACTATATCACCAGCTGCGAAGATTAAGTATGATTCATTTTTTTCTGTTTGAAGTGATGGAGATGTAGTTTTTCTATCTTTATGTTATAGTTTCTTCAGTTCAGCAATAAATAATTCCTCTATATGCTTCCTTATTTGCCTTTGTCACCTGTTTAATTTGGAAAAAAGACGCTGATGCCAAAATAGTTTGTTTACCGTGAAAGATCAGAGCTAAAATAGGATTGCAAAAAATTTTATTGATGTAAAATCAACATCAATCATTTTATATTAAAATATTTACAATCCCATCTTGTTCCTGATCTTTTACACATTGCAATAAGAGAAAGACATGGAATCGATAGTTTCTTTAGGTTTGGGTTCATCTAATAAGTGTAGTTTTTTTGGATTTTGGATTACAGGCGTTTATTAGCACATCACAATATCTTGTAGTTTTCAGTTTTACACAGCTGGCGTATATCAATTCGATACTATTTTGCGGACTGTTTTGTTGTAATTCATAAAATTTCGTAGTTCCTTGCTAAAAGTACGATAAGTGGTGATTTGGCAGGTGTTGATATCAATTTGGAACTTCAAAATTCCATGGACCATGACGTTGAACCCGGAAAGCAAAATCGATCCAATATCTTAGATTATCCATTTCCCAGGAATTTAGAATTTTTTGGGCTCTCTTCAGTTAAAGAATTAGAGGACATTCAGAATTTTTTAATTTGCATTTGCATTTTAAATGCAAGTATTTCAAATAAATGACATCTCTGGATATAAGTAATGGTAATAAGTCTCAGAAGGTGATTTGGACACTGAAATGTTCCTGTGCAAATACAAACTCTGCAATATTAAAAAGGTTCCTCAATTACGATTTTGTTAAGGATCTGTTTAATTAATTATCCTCCGAATTGTCAAATTCACTCTGTATACATATTTCTTCGCTCTATTCAATGACTAGTCCGTTTGCCTAAAATAGATACCCGGTTGTTGTGCAATAAAATATTTGTTTGTAGCTGGCACACGAACAGATAGAGGCGTTTTCGTCGGTCTATTTTGTTTTCGTGACTTCTCCCCTAATTTTAAACAAAAACCGGAGCACGCTTTTTTTTTGTCGGCCGGAGATTCAAGTTTAATGTCAAAAGAACGCTCCTGGTGAAACAGATTCGACAGCTCTATTTCGGGCCCGACCGGGAGACCCCAACCACGTTTATTTTCAAACCCCGCTAACAACGTTTAAGAACACAAAAGCTAGACCATTTATTATGTCGTCTAACGAATTACAAAATACAACTCACTTCGTTCAGACGCACGCACTTTTTCCAAACACTATTAAATATTCACGACACACTTGGTAGAGCATCCTGCTTGAAAATACCAAATGCCCGTATTCTCCGACAAAAAAGAAATTAATAGCCTAAGAGTCGGGCATGAGATTTTAACGTCATCTAAAATATAGACAAATTTGACGGTAGCAACTTCGGATATAAGAATGGGGGGGGGTGCGTTTCTAAATAGGCTACCAACTCACTAGAAACAGGGGGTACTGTTCGTTTCAGGAAGTTGGAGATATTGCCCTTTCCCTTTATTAGGATGCATTTCTCCACCGATCATCGAACGAGAATAGACAAAAGTGTACAGTACCATTTGCAAAATTATTTAAGAGTGCCTCGTTAAAATTTAAGAATATGCTTTATTTAAAAGCATATTTAGCCAAAAATAATAACAAGTGAGTTAACTTAACGTTCTACACACCTATAAAACTTTTACTTTGTTTTCTATTGTTAATTTATATATACATTTGTGTTTTAAGAAATTGCTAAACATTTTCGTCTAGTACTGTACAGTTCTAGCCGATCTCCTAAGACCGCCCATCGAGAGCTCTGCTCGTTCAAGCTTGTTCCAACTATTTCTGTCTTGCTCACGCCTAGTGTCTATTCTTTCTATCTTCGCGCAGATTTCTTCAAGGTCACAATTCTAACAAATTGAAATGTACTGTACCTACTTTACTTTTTTTAAAATCAGATGATCGAAGTAGTGTTAAAAGATTTACAGAAATATAAACTTCAGTGTGCTGGATTCCCCAAGGACAGAAGTTGTAACAAAAGGGGAGGCGGACAGGGTTGAAATAGACAAACAGTATTGCAAGAAAAAGATAACATGAAATATCTTTATTGATTTTCATTATTTCAGAATGAATTTTGACAAAATTTGTCGCTTTCGAAGGAAAAATCATTTAATCGTTATCAACGTGATCTTGACGTCGGCTGAAAAGCTGACATTACAGAAATTTCAAGCTAGTATGAAGTACCGACTCTAAAATTATTGAAAGATGATCATCGACATAATGTGTAAAAACTAATCCAAAAATTAATGACTCAGTTAGCAATACCACATTGAATTCATAGAGTTAAATGAGACAACCAATTTTGAACATATGTTCATTTGCCTGTTGTAAGGAATACGAGATAGTATGAAAGAAAGAATACATGCCGTTAGCATTTCATGAATTTCTTGTTCTTTTAATTTTTCTTCTTTGTTTGTGAACAAGAACAAAACAAGACAGAAAATTCTCTTAGCAAGAAATTGGGAACAAGATAGACCTATGTACTTTTCTGTAACCCTGACAATGTGTGTACAAAATTTCATCATGATCGGTTAAGTGACTAAGAGGTAAAATGGTAACAAACAAACACATTCGCATTTACAATATTATCTAGCATAATGTAGAGTTTTCGTTTTCATTATATGTATAGAGTTTCTTTATAGACAGTTTACACTTTATACATTTTCAGAAACGAAAAAAGCTACTTCATATGTTTCTGTTGATTTCAAATTAGGAAATTAGGATGATCTGTTATCGAGGACTACTTTGGATTTTATATAAAACGGCGGCTGATTGTGATATTCATGTGTAGGTACCAATTTAAGTCATCGCTGACCAGAAATGACCGCATGGTATCCGAGTGTATCAGACATGATTATATTGACTGGCATTATTGTAATTTAGTCGAGTAGAGTCGATAGTCGTCAAGTGGCTCGTGTGCGCTTTTCTAAAGTTTAAGGATATGCAAGAAGTTGGATGAGGAAAATTAGCATAATGACTCATGCTGCCTATCTGCGATACATAATTCTATTGCTTTCGTAAATCAGGTCAAAAACTTTTGACCTTTAACTCTTTATTGCGTACAGGTGTGTCGAGGTCGGTACCGGTCAACTATGAAACTATAATAGTTACGAATCGTACGTGCGTGAATATTACCTTCTTTTTTTTATTCTCGTCACAGTCATTATTATGAAGCGAAATCAAAACGGTACATTTTGCAATTACCTCCTTCGAACAATTCTCTAATTGTTTAGTGCAGGCAGCATTCACAGTCGTGAGGTGTATGTTACTCGATTAATGTCGATCATGGTAATCGGGTTCTGAAGATTCAGGTCCGTACTGTGGATGAATCTTTTAGACGCTCCAACTAAATATGCATTGAAAACTGACCGATTTGGTTACGACATCTGGCGATTAAAATTCTGTCTATAAAATGTTTTCAATGCAGACTGTCGGCACGTTAGATTCATTTCAATAAAATTAAATCAAAACTATACTTCGTTTAGTTTCTCTAGCGATGTGACCTTCAGTTTGATCGGCGCAAAGTAGAAAAGAACAGCACTAGGCCTGAAAAGAAAGGAGACAATTCTCGGTCAAACTCGTAACCGGTGAGGAGCGTATAATCCGTACAGTACTGCACGGAAAAATTGCCATTTAATCCATTAAAATTGCATTGCTCAAATGTGCTGTTATTGATACCATTTACTACTGAAAATATCAACGAGATGTTTATTTATATTTGAAGACATTAAAGGCTTTAACGCTTGTTTTCGACTCGCACTACTATTCATGATTGAACAAAACTTTTGGCAGGTACTGTATGAAAAAGTATGTTTAATGAACAAGAGTCGAGAGTATAATGAGCTTTTTTTCTCCCTATTTACAATTTTGCCAGCGCGCATCCACGACATCGCTAGAGAAAGCAATCGAAGTAACTAATAATTGTTATCGACCAATTCTTTCTTTTGTATGGACCAAGGATGGGTTACCCCATTGTACAATGTTCAAGTTTCATGTCACTCAGGACGCTTTTAGTTTCGTTAAAATTGTAATATGAAACCACAAGTACACATATAATATCACATTGGTATCACAAAACGCACCCAGTTCCATTAGCTCGGTTTGGAGAATGCAGTAGATATTATTATATCATAAAATAAAAACGTCCCATCGAGCAGAGGGTGGTCCAGTACATGGGCCAAAATTTTCAATGCATCGACCTTGGTCTACCCGGGCCCACCAGTAACCACGTTCCTGATTATCGAACTATGATGGAAATTAGTGTAGTTCTTAGGCATTCACGGCCGGCGTATATCGATGCGGTGTTTTCCTTCGGGCTTTTTGACCGTGGTCCGTGGAATTTTACTTTTCCAAACGTTTCGCCGTTCTTTGCTGACGGCATCTTCAGTGGTGACTAGGCAGTTACATCAGTTACGATTCAGCACCTGCCCAGCTCGGAAGAAAACACCGCATCGATATGATGGAAATTGTTCGTATTAATTCTAATGGCTACTGGGGACTGCAATAATAACTAAATCAAACAAAAGATAAAAGCATGGAAACGTTTTTTAATTAGTAATATATAAGTTTGCTTTTTCCACTTCAGTAAGAGTGATTGTATACTGTCGAGTTTAACCAGAAAAAATTATATATTAAAAATTGCTGGACGTCCTATATTGTCAATACAACTAAAATTTTAGTATTAATATCAACTTTAAGTACGTTAAAAGAGTTATTTTTAAAGCATTTCTGCTAATTTTGTACTAAGAGGAAGGAAAGGGATAGAGTAGAATCGCTTTTCAAAACATTGGAAAGATTCTTCAGTAAAAGAAATTTGTGTTATTGTTGTTATATTATCTTCTTAATAAACGTAAGTAGGTATGTCGAATTCTTTCAAATTTCCTTTTGCGATTTAAATTGGTCAGCTCCCTGTAACCCTCCATGAGTTTATTGTTAAGTATTCTATTTTTGTTAATTGTTCAATAAAAAAATATGAACCATGGCAGGAAAATACTCTGGTTCCATATTCGGCTTGCATGGGTAATGCCACGTTCCGTATTGCATTTTAAATAAATCGACTGACAAAAAATTTGAAAGTCCATAGTAGTAGGACAACTGTTTTATAAAAAGTTGACTACCTAGCAAGATAATATACATGCACACACTACTAACACAGAATAACAATGAGAACAATAATATAACACATCGATCATGTAATTTATTCAAATGTTGTTTTTATTGGGTATACTACAAAAAATGTCAGAAATATATAAATCAAGGTTTCCTGGCAATTTTACATAATTTGTTTGGGTACGATTCGAAAAGTTAACAAATTAAAGGACCCACTGAATTGCGGGTTGAGAGATACCTTTTTTTGGAATGTTTAGGTAAAGGCCGTACGAAAGGCATCACTTCCAGCGTACAGAGAAGTTGATGTTTGAGTCATTTTGGCAGCAAATACTAGAGCTTTACATAGCCTAAATTGTGTATCCCGAGATAAAAATGTTCAGTCTCTCAGAGTCTCTGAAAGCGAGACTTGAGTCTCCGCCTCTCATCGAGTCTCTCTGGTGTCGCTGAGAGAGACTGTCGAGAGGCTGTCAAAAAAAACTGTTTAGCGTCTCTGAACGAGAGACTCGAATCGCTCATAGAGAGATCCTCGTTTCGTATTCAGTCTCTGAACGGGAGACTCGAATCTCTGAACGAGAGACTCGAATCTCTAAGTTTTTCAGTTTTATTCTCTTAATTAACAATTTTATCGTTCGAGTCTCTCATACAGAGAGTGTGAGAGATCCATAAAAACACCTAGGTAATAACTGAGAGACTGTGAAAGACTGTGAGAGACGCTGAATGACTCTGAATGACTCTGAGAGACTGGAGAGAGACTAAAAATTTTTGTCTAGGGATGTTGGCTTGTGTTATGTTAAGTTAGATAGGGTAGTTTAGATCATGGTGGGTAAAAGTTCCTCTTCCTCCGGGAGAAGTTTCTTTTCTTCTCCCATAGGTGAGGAACTAGATACAGTATTTGTTGCTAAAATTGGCCAAAATACAACACACGCTTTCCAAAAAACTATCGCTTCACCCTCAAATCAGCAGTTCCCATTTGCAATATTTACAAAAGGTATATATTCCTAGTCATCATTATCATCAGTCCGAAGACTACAAAGTTGAACTTAGAAGTTAGAAGCATTTGATAAACAGACAGGCAGCTTTGTCACAACAATTGGTTTACACTGGACCTTCAGGTATAAACATCGTGCATATTAACATCGTCATCATCATCATCTTCGTCTTTAGTTCAAAGACTGATTGGATACGAACCTTTACTTCTTCCTAACTTGAGCTAATCTTCGTCTAAACTCAAGCACCCCACATCTTTGACTGTATGAAAACAGTAATCAAGTTGAGGTCTGTTTTTACCTCTATTATCTTATATTTTTACTTCTAATGTGTCTCCCACTAGTCCTTCATGTCTGAAAAGGTGCCGCGCCAACTTATCTAGCCTATTTCTTATTTATTTCCATAACCTTTTCGTTTCTTCAACTTTTTCTAATACCTTCGCAGTCAGGCACATTTTCCGAGGGCTCGCGGAAAGGCGACCTTGCGGATCCCTAACACATACATAATAATACAGGTAGATTTCAAGTGTCTACGTACCTGCGACCGTATGCAGCCGGCGCCACTGGTTTTCTCTGTTCCTAAGTATACAAAAATTCATTTTAACTAATGTAAATGTATCTATCGCAGGTGGCCTCGAGTTTGACTAAAAGAATTAAAACGGAAGACGTTGTTGCGCAACATCTGGGCAGCAATGGTAAAAAAAAATCGCATAGTACGTGAAAAAGTGCTGCAAGTGTTCGCCGAGTTTCCAAGTCGATTTTGTATTGCGACAGGAAAAGTTTATGTTGCGCGTGCCGACCAACAGAACTGATAGTGGCAGCGAACGGGCCGCTTTATCTTGGCTGCAATTATATTCGACCCAAAAAGATCGCCAACTTTTCTTTTTCTCAAGTGCGTTCGATGTCACTGAACCCTCGAACACAGATAAATCACCACGTATAGTTGTAGTAGTTGTAGAACAGCGTATCGCAGTAACGTTTATTAAAATGCAAATTGTGGCACACGGCAGCCTATTACAAATTACCCGAGTCACAGAAAAAATTATATGTACTTAACACATGTGTATGTGTGGATTATACCAAGACAAGCATTACCATGCCCATTTATTTCCTTATATGTCAAATACGTGTAACTGCCTATCGTATGTACTCAACTAAATTTTGTCTAATTAAATATATAATCTAGATACAAAAGGTCGGCTTTCTCTTAAACCCTCTAGTTAAGCGGTTCTCAATTTTCTTTTACGGAACCCCTCCTGACTCACCCTTTTTTGGCCCAACTCCATCTCGATAATAAAGTTTTATGTCTAACAATAAGACCCCTGATACCTTACTGTGTACATCATCATCATAAGGTAGTCAATCCTAAGACTGGTTGGACACGTATCTCCACTCTTTCCCATCCTGAGTTATTTTTCTCATTTCTCTAAAACTAGAACATTGCAAATCCTTAACTATTTGTGAACAGTAATCTAATCTTGGTTTTAACCCCTATTTCAGCTTTTAATATGTGTTTAATAAGTCCTTCATGCTTGAGAAGCCCAATATATGGTATGGAAAGCTTTTGAACAGTGTTACACTATGTTCAAAAGAGCTTAAGAAGTTCAGTTAGTTTAGAATAAATTTTAGAGAAACAGATGATATTTTCGGATAGATGTCGTTAAAAAGGTATATTCCACGTGTTCATCAAACTACGTATAAAATGTGTAACTTCTATGTTCGATGAATGTTCNAGAGAAACAGATGATATTTTCGGATAGATGTCGTTAAAAAAATATATTCCAAGTGTTCATCAAACTACGTATAAAATGTGTAATTTCTATGTTCGATGAATGTTCTGACTGAAATTTTATACGTCAATCATCTAATATCCCTCGGATTTGGTGGCTAGCTAACACTTCGACTAAAGCTAATCGTACATTAGCAGTTAGTAACAGAAAGGGGTGTAGCCAACGCCTATTGCTATGATCTTGAGTTGAGAGTAACCTGACCCTTTAGGGGGGTTACGACGTGATGCATAGTGGAGCGTAGGAGCCCTATGTGGATCGCATGTGCAGTCTGGCCCTATAGAGGGACTGCACACTTGTGGCAAAAGCTCGGGCGAGCCAGAAGGCTAAAGGATGTCCGGTGATAGCGAGTATACGGCAAAACGGATGTCACCCAGCGAGGGGTGCTCCGCAGTAGCTGATGGCGACCGGAGAACCTTTACCGGTACTCGAGCAGCGGAGAAGCCCCATGAGTTTGATCCTGCCCCGCCAATTGGTGTTAGACTCGAGGTGGCAATTGGGCATAGCCCGCATGCTGGGCTACGGGGCTGTGCAGCGGATCGCCCGTTTCGTTGTGTAGTCCCTGCATTGAACGCTTAAGGGTGCAGATAGGTCCGAACTTGGGGGTTAATCGCCTCATTAACCCTCAGGCATCGCGTCGGAGGCTTCCTGGGACCAATCCGTCTGACGGAGGGGAGACCCCAGGGAGTCCTTCTTCATTCCATCATGGCTCAGCTGTGTTGGTTTGAATTGTGGATTTGCCATTACATGGTAAAGAATCGCAAGTTAAATCTCCATTAGTTAGTTGTATTTCACTAATATTTGGGAGTGAGTACCTATGTTTGTTACCATTTCATTCCTTAACTACTTAACCGATCATCATCAAAATTTGTACGCATATTTTCGGGGGTACAGAAAAGGACATAGGGTACTTTTTATCCAGAACAAAATACTGTTCCCGAGTGACAGAAAAAATTAATTTTATATGGTCGTCGATGACCTTTGACACGCATTTAAGACATCAACGCGAGCGAAGCAGTGGGTAAAATCTAGTATTCTATAAAAAGATTACCCCTTAATCGCAAAATCGTGTTGTTAGGAGACCGGTTGTATTCGTTAATGTCCCTAACCAATTTGCTGTGCAAAACACTTATATACAGCTGTATTAAACTATAAATAAGTGAGGTTATATTTAGCGTATCCTTTTCACGAAACGAAGAGTATAATTTCGTTCAATATTTTAATGTGAGCTGTATATGTAATACCGCTGTACTACCTCAATAGTACGAACCTAAATTGTAAGGGCAATCATTGGATTAATAAAATAAAGTGACGCCTGTCTCTCCCTGTTGTCATTGGCGAAGCAAATTGTACCTATTGGTCATTTTTTCAGCCTCATTTCCTCTCTTAATTTGCATGATTATCGTCGATTTAAAAATACCACACGACATTTCTTGCTACCAAGGTTAAATCGACTTATTCGTACTTTTTGTATGTAGTACGTACGTATGTATTTATGTAAATAACAGTGGCTGCTCGTGCCTTCTAAAGTAAGTGAAGAGTTGTAAAAATACGAGCAAACATAAGAATTAGGTACTTACAGTGGGCCCTCGAATATCAGAATATGTTGGTGCAGGGTGCAGTAGACTGGTAGATCAGCCTCGATCTCCACCCTATTCATAGAATAAGCTATGACAACCAGTTCGATTCCGGGTCCGTCTGCCTCGGTCCAAGTTTTTCTGTGGTTTCATTGGACCAATTAGGCAAATTCTGGGGCAGTAATATTCCACAGATAATCTTTTATTCTCTTCTGTTTTCATTTTGTCCGTCTCATCTTTCTCACCCGAACCACCACCCACCCATTTCCACGATTCCTGAAAGGAGGCTGAAGAGGGCCTTCCGCCCTACCTTCCGGCGTTGTTCGGAGGGACTGCCCGCCCACCAGCATTACTGGCTGGTGGGAATGAAACACCCAAAAGTTTAAAGTTTTTCATTATGGCGAGGAATAAAGATTAGCTCAGGATAGGAAAGAGAGGAAGTACGTGCCCAACCAGATGATGATGATGATGATGATGATGAAGTATATGAAGAAGTTGTTCAACAGCCGGCACTGGTATATGGATAGGCGTATTTTAGTCAGTTTGTGTGCGACCGAAGCGACGCTTCACTGATTATAAAGCCGTCCTTTATAATAACAAAAAGAAAAGTAAACACATTCGATCCGAAACACGTACTTGGGCCGGCGTAGACGCCTGCTTGCAAATAATAACTTCGATACATCGCAAACAGAAGAAGAAGCACTCGTTGAATTTACGTCAAAAACAATTCAATTTCATCCGCGAGGGCAGCTTAAATAAAAGGTTTGTCAAAACCATATATGTGCATCTTTGTTTCGGCCCAACAAAGATAACGAGCGCTCTTTTGTTTCTTTTTTTTGATCTACTGAAGTTATCCAAGAAACTGCAATCCGTTGTTTTTATTTTAAGTAGTTATTATACTTACATTCTTTAATACAGAAAGTATTAATAGAAGAAGAAGTAATCGTACAAATTATTCATTATTTCAAAAATTTACCTAAACAGGAGCTAGAGATGTTACGGTGTTTTTATGTAATGATTTAATTTATTGTTGAAGTTTTAATGGAGGCAGATCATCTTCACTTGCTAATTTAACTGAACTGTTTAAACTTGAATAATGCCCTTTCTAATATAAGTAATAAGCGGTTATATAATATTTATATCAACATTAATTGATTCTTAAAAAGTCATGTAGTCTCCTATGGGTGCTTTTTTAATCTATTCAATGGATAATATTCCTAGGCAAGTAAGTTTTTTTTAATTGTTAGGTCTGTTTAATTAATAACACTTTCTACTTTTCTCCATTGTTGCATTAAACAATGAAACAAATGAAACGTAAGACATTTCTCCATTGTAACGAACCGACTCATTTGGCTGATTTAATTAGTGGGCTCTCGACGCTGATATTTTTTATCAACAACTTTAGATTATAAAAAAAGTTCAACAGCAGCGAAATCGCATAATGAATTAAATAAATGGCATCTCAGACAGACTAAATGTACGAGTGTGTTTTTATGGTTTCAAATGTAAACAAAGACATTTCTCAAGTTTTGATAAAATGCCAAACTGTCTGATTTATCACTTTCCAGCCATTTTCAATAAATAACACATTCAAAGATACGGCTTTGTCAAAACAGAATAATGGGATTAACCTCAATAAACAAAATTTTCTATAAACAAATTGAACGAAGCGATTACCGTTTCTCTTCGATTGCATGAACAGTGACATTTTGAACCTTAATCAAATAGAAGGTTTCATACAAATGGTTGACACTGCCTCAATTTGGACGAATGTATATCGTTGGGACTTGGTCTCCAATAAAACTGTCGCATCTACTTTCTTTTTTCAACTTAATAAGTAAACTAAAGCGGTTCCTCACAGAACGCATACTTTTATTCACGACAGACTTGTAGGGAATATCATAAACATAGAAAAGAGATGCCAGATAGGAATTGCAGCGGACACTAATAAAGGAAAAGGAATAGCATTACACCAAACGATATGTATGTTCAACATTTTTAGAAATTTAGGAAAATAAAGACTCTTCTTTGAAGATATAATTCCAACCAAGCAATTATAAAGAGAATCTTGATCTTTTGAATCTCATCAGCGCGTCGCAGACAGCTCCGACAGAACATATACCAACTTTTACCTGCTGTCTTAACAGCGCGTTTAAGAAAATACCACAAATGGCGCGGTAAACGCCATCTGTAGTACGAGGCTACATTTTAGGATTACGTATGCTCCAATAAGGTCCATTTAAATACATGGATATCTACTTGCTGAAACGAATCCTGACGTAGCTAACCTCAAAGTGATAGGCACGTTACCATAATCGAATAAAATAACTCGAAGTGGTCTGAATTCTGTCGAAACTGCCAGACGCGGATCGCGATTTCGATCTTTTTGGATCTCATCAGCGCGTAGCAGACAGCTCCGACAGAACACAGACCAACTTTTACCTNTTGTTGGAGCATACGTAATCCTAAAATGTAGCATCGTACTACAGATGGCGTTTACCGCGCCATTTGTGGTATTTTCTAAAACGCGCTGTTAAGACAGCAGGCAAAAGTTGGTCTGTGTTCTGCCGGAGCTGCCTGCTACGCGCTGATGAGATCCAAAAAGATCGAAATCGCGATCCGCGTCTGACAGTTTCGACAGAATACAGACCACTTCGAATTATTTTATTAAATCGAACAACATCGAAATCGCAATATTGACATTTATATACGCTCAACACGACAAAAGATTGGAGATCTTTAATTAAAAATTCCGTTTAAACGACAATCTTCCGAGACGTTATAAAATTGATTTATGTAAATAGCGTTTAATTGCAATCTATTTTTATCTGTCTATAATTTGTCTGAACTTCATGTACGAGAAAGTAATTTTATCAAATAAAAAGCCATTTCTATCGCAGCTGACAACAATTAAAAAGCAAAAAGGAATCAACAAAAGAGAGAACAATGCACGGTAGAACGTGTCGCATAGATCGATTAATCGCCAAGTAAAAGTAAGACAGTTGCGAAGACGTGGCTCGAAACTGTGAAACGATAATTTCACACTAAATTAGATTATAGAAATCTCACTCCGTTAATTTTTTCTGGCTTCAGTGCTATCGAGCGAGTTGAACACCTAATTTAATTACGGTTTTATATAAACTCCCGGAAATATCATTTTGTAATCGTAACCCAGAAGGAAATGACCTTTACGGATATCGACAACAAATAATGACTACCATTTACAGGGTACTTAAATTATTATTTACCTATCCTATAAATTAGTTTTTTTTAAGACAAAACAAAATCCATTGCACGTGGTTTCTGTATACTGTTATTACAAGGAAAAGACGATGGCAATGCCGGAGTGATTCCCCCAAACGAATATTTTCGTACTGATACTGGGAGTTTTACACACGACAGAAGTTGTAGATAATATCGTAAACATAAAAAAGAGATGTCAGGTGGGAATTGCAGCGGACACTAATAAATAAATAGGAATAACATTACACCAATCGATGTGTAACAGAAAGAGATACAGACAAGCAGAATTTCAGCACGTTGCCAGCATCGGACTTTAAGTTCAACATTTTTAAGAATTTAGGAAAGCAAAGAGGCTTGTTTAAAGATATAATTCCAACCAGACAGTTTTAAAGCCGGTCCTGATCTTTTGTGTACTTAAGCAACCTCTAACCGCTCCACTGCTTAATATTGTTCGGTTATCTCTTCTCACTTTGTCTTAACTTAACAAGGGCGTGTTCAAAACGCAGCAAGCGACTACATTCCCAGGTGGAAACAAGAGAGAAGAGACGTCCGTTCTTACATATATATTATTGCGGACATTGCCAACTTTGATCGTCCCAACTATAGTTATTGAAACATAGAGGTTATTGTTCATGATGTTGTGGACAAAACTAGATTACCACAACGTTTGATGTTGTTGTGTTTGATCAATTTTACGTTTTTAGTCTTTTTTTTGAGCATTTAACATTAGATTATCTTAACAAATGTCAGCAGAAAGAACTGTTTATTTAAGACCAAACGATATGGTGTGAATATTGAACAGATCAGAACTGATAAGCATTAGATCATTTGTAATAACTCTTATTAGATACCACATTCAAAAGAACTGTTAATGAATTCATTAAGAATATTTCAACACACTGCAGTCCAAAAACCTTTTCCGCTGTTCAATCTGTTTCTTTTCAATGTAAATGTTTCGAAACTCGCTGTTTCCTAATGTTTTTTTCGAAACTGAGTTTTTTGCTCATTAATCTGGTTATTTTTTGCGACATTGAATAATAATAAAAATATTTTTCAAAATTTTCTATCACATCTGAGTAAACAACTTCGACGTATGTATGTATATATCATACATTTAAATATATTTTTCGAAAGTCACCGCTATTTAAGGTGTACGTATACAAACATACATTTATATAATTATCATATCGTACAAAACAGTGGTGGCGCGAGTGTTAATAATAATTATATAGTATGCTTTCAAATATGACTTAAGATATTCGAATGTTCCTTATAATTTGTGACAGACAGGTACGTATGATTAGGAAGGGAACTAAAAGGGCAGCCGCCAGAGCGAGCAAGCGCAGACAAACTTGTAATATTGAAAAAAATATTAATAATTTAGGTACCAATTTAGGCATCTGCGGTACGGGCTATGCGTTCCGTTGCGTCCGCCATCGCCGCAAAATATAAATCAATCTTGAAACAAGTAATCACTTTGTCCAACGTGGAGGCGAAATTCGCGCGATTTTTCGTTGTCGCATTGCATGCAATGTTTTAAAAATTAAATTGTTTGTTTCTGCCTGCAGTTGTCTTCGATCTCGCACGATTGAAATAGGTACTTACTTCATAAATATAAAAATGAAATGTCTAAAAATTTCATGATTACTCTTGCTCTTCTATTTTCTCTTATAATTTTCAGTTTCTATCACAATCATTAGCAATTGGGCATTCATACGTTTTATATATTAAGGTCATTTTAAAGGCTATTTTATGAACGAAATAAGTCTCGATATTTTCCAGAGAAACTTCACCAAATTCACCAGAAAAACCGCTACTGATGTAAAATAATGATATAATGGATAGCGCACGTGGAAGAAACAATAAAATAAATTATTGACTAAAGAGATTTTAGATATGTGTTTAAGTGCTTACGCAATTTTTAGGTTCAAACATCGATTTTTTTAATGTCGCTTGCTTTTGCGGCGCCTACCTACAATGCCTGACGAAACTTTTTTAAACTAGTTCCCGCTGGCCATCTATGTATAAATAAATAGGTACATATTGCAAATACATTTCAGGCTCCTGTCGTCTCGTCTGCCACTTACAACAATCAGTAAGAAAATACAGATAAAAATTGTTTTGCCCCAGTTTACATATATATTATAATTCGAGAACGCCGTTTTCGGGCTATAGATAAATTATAAATCAATCAGAAGTTTGTTATTTTTTAAAGCAGATAGATGTACATCTTAATGCTTGTTTAAAAAAACACTGGTCCATGTGTGCACATAAACACTACTTGTTTTCGAAGTTTTAGCTCAAAACACTCTACAAATGTGAAGCCGAAAATATTTAAAATAGTTGTAGAAGAAAAACAGCTTTCGTAATATCAATGTTACCGGAAATGTATGAAATCCGTCATTGTATATAATTCCTAGGAAATGTGTATAATTCCTAAATTCGCCCGGAAATGTGTGAAATAAATTATATACAATGACGGATTTCATACATTACCGGTAACATATACATTATGTCTGATCAGTATTCCGGATTATTTGAAGGGTAACATCGGGGGGCACTATATAGTGCATCTCGTTATAGTACCACAACGTAAGGGATTTAAAAAGTGTGCACAAAAAGTACCCCAATTAACGAGTCGTAAATGATTGAGAACAGTTACCGCGTTATCTTATCGGCTTTCGACGAAACACCCATACCTATTCGTGACCTTCGCAAACAGCTGATACGCAGACAAGTCAAGTGTAAGTAAAGGTTAGTAATAATCTGCACTCGTTAGCGTTCGATTGACTTTCTTTTCCCTTAAATACCTATGATGTCTAAAAAGGTCGAAATTGCGATATGCGCCGGGAAGTATCAATCAATACTGACCAAGAACTTATACTATTTATACGACTAAAATAATAACTGAATGTTGCATTAGAAGCTGATGTTTGACGCAACAAAACGAAATTACTTCAGTGGCAATATAGTAATTATTGCACTTGCAGTTGCAGTTGATATTACTTTTTAACACCAATAAAGGGTCAATAAGGGTTTTATTCTGTAAGAAACTGACACTGATGTTTCGCCTTTTTAATTGTAATCTGTGTAAAGCATTTTCAAGGCAGTCTTTTTATTCAGTATTTCTTAGATTTAAAATGATGTCGATAGATTTAGTTGTGAATGTCTGTCACCACGTGGTTTTAACTATCTAACTTATTATTTTATCTTTACAATAGTGTAGTTTAAATTTACGTGTTTCCAAATTGTTCCGTGTTTGTTCTACTGGTTTGTGACACTTTAATAAACGAAACAACGTCCCATTTACATTTAGGACAAAATGTGGAGAGTTTCTTTTATTTTCCTGTTTATTATCCAACTCGTTTACGATGATAAATATAAGAGCCAAACTATTTCACGTCACATTCGAGAGCGCCCCTTTATCGGGAGCCAAATTATAGAATTCCTAATTTCGATGTATATCTTACAAAGCATTTCTTTCCTGATATGCCGTTTTGGTTTCCATACATCCAAGAACCGATCATGCGGCTTCCTCGTCCTTGGAACTCTGCCAAGAGACAGGCCGCGTATGGAATCTGGTCTAGACAGTCTTTTTTCTATCATCTCTCTTTGTAATCTTTTAAAAGGGCAGCCGACACTACTAAGCAGATAAAACATTTCTTTTGGCAAAAGGAAACAACAGAAACTCAACTCGAAAAAAAAAAAACACAAGGAAAGAACATTGATCGACATTTCAAAACTGCATTTCCCTCATATCGCAACATTTCCTATATATCTTAACGGAAATGTGTGTAATCCCTCATTGTACACAATTCCTAGGAAATGTATATTATTCCTGAAATCGCCAGGAAATGTGTGAAATAAATTTTATTAGACACATTTCCTAGGAAATTTATACATTTCCTGAATAGCAATCGGAAATGTACTACGTTCAAGATTTTAATGGGTACGCGGGGATAGCAGAGAGAGGGGAGGGTATTGCGTCATCCAATCATAGATAACTTTAATTCTCAGTTTACTAACGTGTTCTATTCATTTTTTTCACAGAATTTCATACAATTCCTAGGAAATGTATACATTTCCCAGGATATGTGTGTATTAAAAAATCTTTGAAACAATATTTTATACAACTCTTAGNCGTGCTGTCAAACCTACACTAGCAAGGAGATCGGGCTGAAACTATAGCTACAAGCTATCCAAGGATGGTACTATAGAATGTCACCTCAAGGTAGGCCTAGTGGCGTCATCTCTTGGTTAGGCCGGAAACTTATCAATCCACCCTCGTATGTATCTGTCTTTTCTTGTTATTGAGAAACGGAAAGGATTTTTGAAAAACCAAACTCCCATGCATGTACAAATGATAAGATACCTTTTTTGATAATGAACTCGAAAAGCGAGGTCACGACAAACAAACCAAGTACAAAACATGTTTACGGCTACCAAAAATAACCCGACATGATTTTATTTTTATTATCAGAGTCGAATCTTATCATCACTTTGCTTACCCTGTAGTAAGCTACAAAATGATCTTTATTAATAATAACATATTTGTTTGGTACCGTATCATAAACTAAACCAGATGACTTTGAAAAATAATCTTCATTGTACAATATATTTGCCGCATTATTTTTTTACTGTCCGATTGATGAATGAGACATTCTGTAGGGGTCCAAACATTTAAAAAAATATTCATGGTTCATACTTTCCAAGCTCGTTACACTGTGTTTCGTCGATTCCACTCGTTTTCTGTGCTGAAACCCCTATCGGCCATCCTAGGTGTTGGTTCGTAATTGCCTTTATAAAACTAACCTATTTTAACATAAATCTATCCGAAAGGTTTAGTTAAAAAATATTTTGTTGAAGTCGCGGTCATCATCTAGATGGTCAAAAGTAACACATTCATGCTACGGAAAAGTGACCTTTTCCGACTGTAGCATTGATTTTCAAAGTATTCTGGCACACTTAGTACATCACCTTGGACCATTGATTGAAGAACCACTTCGAACATTCGCCTATCGTGGTCCTTTTTGCCTTTGAGAATCCTTTTAGATCTATTTATTTTTAGAAATTGAAACTCATTTTAAAAAACCTTTCCAGTACCACAGTAGATGTAAGAAAGAACATTACATACGAAACAAACAGACGGACGAATCACAACATTTCCTTTTACATTTTTGGTACGGAATTTGTATATGTACAGTCGACTCTCGTTAATTCAAACCTGCGATAATTCGAACCTTTCTATAATTCACAGTTATCACGAGTTCCCTACAAAATCTCTTTATACTTATTTCGAACTAAATCAATACATTTTTATGCACTTGGTAATTCGAACAAAAAAAAAACCATTGATACGTAACAAAACGACGCGCTAATTCGAACTCATCGGCGTCAAACACTCGACAATTCAAAGTTGCAGAGAGAAAGAGACAGAAAGATTGTAAATACATTTTGAGGCAAGTTCAAACTTGTATCATCGTATCATAGAGCCTTTGTTTTTGTAAGGATTAGGAGAAAATTTATGCTCTTCAAACTGCTGGAGTACGGAAAAGAACTACTAAAAGTGAATTTCCTCGTCTGGAAGAAGAAAGCCTGGTCAGAGGACAAAAAGTGTCTATTAGCGGAAACTTGTTAAAGGAAAAAGCAAAAGAGTTCGCGTCTTCTCTAAAGATCAAAAATTTTGCGGCAAGTGAAGGGTGGCTTACAAATTTCAAAAAGAGAAAAGAGAAATATTTATTTTCGGTAAATGTCTAGATGATGGCCCTTCTGGGGTGGGGGTGGGTGGGATCGCAAGAGGAGATCACCGCCAACACTCTACCATAAAATGTTCGTGGCGGTCTCACCCCCATAAAAAGTTATGGGGGTTGAAATTTGATTATTTTGACAATTTTCCTACACTATAATTTGCGGCAAGTGAAGGGTGGCTTACAAATTTCAAAAAGAGAAAAGAGAAATATTTATTTTCGGTAAATGTCTAGATGATGGCCCTTCTGGGGTGGGGGTGGGTGGGATCGCAAGAGGAGATCACCGCCAACACTCTACCATAAAATGTTCGTGGCGGTCTCACCCCCATAAAAAGTTATGGGGGTTGAAATTTGATTATTTTGACAATTTTCCTACACTATAATTCAAATAAAATTCAATAAAAAAATTATTTTCAAGCGGGTGGAGGTGGGGGATCGAAAGAGGGTGGTCACTTGAACAAAACCCGATAACCTAACCTAACCTA
>NW_020442468.1:605624-636145 GCF_000699045.2 Agrilus planipennis
TATATACATATGTTGTATATTTGTACATACATTTTAATTTAACCTTCTTATTGAAAGGCTATAATTAATATTATGATTATTATTATTATTAGTGTGCAAATATATTGCTTAAATTATCGCTCCACTTTTCGATTAAATTGACATTGAACACAAAACGTTCTTAACTTCAAAGTTTCTTATTGGCGAAGGTCATTAATTTCGAGAACCAAGGCTCCCCCGTTCTGCTTAATATTAACGATTAACTTAAATTGAAGCTCCAAATCCGATTTCCAAATTGGTCGATAATCAACGATAAATATTTACATGAGAAATCCCTGAAGTAAATTTGATCACAACAGATAAAATTGGTGCGATATTAAATTGAAAACAATAATCGATGCCGCGAAAGTTTAGATGCGCATCAGTGACGAAAACATATCAAAAATTATGAATCATCGTTCAAACTTTACAACAGTCCAAACCATTTGTTCCGCCGCCAGGGGCGGCTTGTTTATGCAGTTCGTACAGATCAAAATTGGCAAAATTCGCAATCAATTATTTGTAAGAATGACGTATGTTCTTTCTTGTTTCAACTTGGGACTGTAGTCATTTGCAACGTTTTGAACACGCCCTTGTTAAGTTAAGAAATGCTTCATGAGTAGTACAGACAAAGTGAAAAGAGATTACCGAATAATAGTAATCGGTGCAGTGGTTAGAGGTTGCTTAGGTACCTATGCTAAAGATCAGGGTCGGATTTATAACTGCCTGGTTGGAATTATATCTTTAAACAAACGTCTTTGCTTTCCTAAAATCCTGAGAATGTTGCGATGCTACGGACGTGCTTAAATTCTGTTTGTCTGCATCTCTTTCTGTTACACATCAAATGGTGTAATGTCATCCCTTTTTTCTTTATTCGTGTCCGCTGCAATTCCTAACTGACATCTTTTTTCGATGCTCACGATATTCTCTGCAACGTCCGTCGTAAGTAAAAGTAGGCGTTCTGACAGCAACAATGCGACAGTTTTATTGCGAACTACGCCCATTTTAATCGTCCCAGCTATATCATATCTTGGTGATCATTTTGAAAACATAATTACTTTGATCCTAACCTATGAATGTGGATTCTAAAGAACTGTAAAATTTAAAAATTTTGGCAATATTCAAATTAAGATGAACTGTTAGAAACTTTTGTTATTATTATTAGATGCTAACAAATTAATTCGATATCCGTTTCTAAATTATTATACCATATAATAATTTATTACACAACTTTTTAGAAATAATAAGCATTTCCGTAAAATACGACCTAATTTAAAATCAAAAATGTGTTCATTATTCAGTAATAACAGTACCATTTATCACTAGCCGATTAACAGAATTCACTTCTTATGATGTTTATAATGCATAATTTATTCACAACGTCTACCAAATAACAGGATCTTCTTTATAAAATTCGCACGTATAGATATACAATAAAGTTTTATTTAAACAATAACAGAAACTTCAATTTTTATAATATGCTTTCTTTTAATTTTAGGAGATTAAGACTTTTACAAGTGAATTAAAAAAATCAATTACTGACTAATAGTATTAAGGTGAAAAATTAAGGTTTCCATTCGACTTTTCGATTTCTTAATGTTTTGGGTCATGTACAACGTGACTATGTATTGTTATTCGGAACGAGACGGATAGCAATTGAAGCACTTTTCAATTTCGACATTAGAAGTCGATGAACTTTTAAAATTAGAAACAATAATACATTGTTTAGTTTTTCAAATCAAATATTGCTTATACGCCCCGATAGCAACAGCTCAGGTTAGCATAATGTATGCTCTTTGTACATTATACTTATGTACAATGACTCATTTTTGCTATTACATAATAATTGAAGGTTTAAGAATCAAGAAAGCTTTTGCAGAATTAAAAACATAATTCTTCCATTTACCTCGAAACACTGGCAATAATCGTCACCTCTAAATTGTAACAATTAGTTATACCTTCTTATTAATCGATTAGTTCTCTTTCAAAACTTACGTGACTACCGTGCAAGCATTTACATAACTGTAATCACAGTTTACATCCCATCAAGTGGTTTATTGGCCATCGTTGCCTTTTTGCAATAATACTGTCGTCAAACACGTCAAGTAATAAAGAGTACTGTACCTAGTAAAAACTAGGCATTAGAAATACAAGAATATATTTTTTGATATCGACAGTACTCCTAATGTTGTCAGGGATGGACGGATGACGTGTAAACCATACAATTATCAAATTACAATCTTTTTTTTATATTATATGCAAAAAGTTAAGAGCTCATTTTTTCCCTTAATTATTGTTAGATATCGGAAAAATGTTACGTCAGCATTGAAGTTCGATACCGTGTCAATTAGAGGGTAGATGACCGCGTCCTAGTTTCAGAGTGAAAAAGGAAACATCAGAAAAACAAAACATAACACCACCAAGTCATAATTCACCTCCAACTTTAAAAATATGAGGTAAAGAATAAGGAAGAATTAATATCTCCCCAGGGACGGTCTCAAATTCGCTTATTACAGAACATAATGCCGCAGGGAAGGTTGTACAAATTAATTCATGTATTTTGGTTAACTCACACAAATTGCGAAATGTAGGCCAGTGTGAAGTTATCCAAAAATGTTGTACCTAATATACACCTACCCACGAGAAGCATCATTTAACTTATTTGTGGTTATTGTGATTCCAAACATACAATAGATTTCAAAATTGTCTGTCATTTTGTTACAAATCGTTAGCAGAAGGGCAGAATTCAAAATGGTAGTGAATAATCCGTCACCATGGCATGGCATGGCATTTTGAGTTCAATAAAAAATAACGTTTCATTTTCATCAAAAAAAAAACAGTGGCAAGGTGAATTACCGCAGTGGCATTAGGCATCCTAATAAAAACATTTGCAGAAAAAATCAGTTTCTACTTCGTTATCTAAAGAGATGCCCTTAGGAATGGAGACAAAAAAGTACAGTATTGATGAGCTGCTAGATAAACCTTATGGTAAGGATTGGACGAAACTTCCACAACTCACTTTTAAAGTTTTAATAAGGAATATTACCTGCAAGTTATGTGTAATTTGCGCGAAGCAATCGGCCAGAAACACACGGATTTGTGGAAGAACAAAAATTGGCTTTTGCGCCATGATAACGTCCCTGCTCATAGATCGTTGCTTGTGCGCGAATTTCTGGCCAAAAGCAACAAAGGTGACTTTTTCTTGTTCTCAAAACTGAAGAGGCCCATGACGCCACGCTACAATTGAGGAGATAAAGACGGCATCGAAGGAGGAGCTGAACAAGATCACAAAAAATGATTTGGTAAATGTCTAGTTGATGGCGGGTGGGATCGTAAGAGGAGGTCTCCCCCACCACTGTACCATAAAAAGTTCGTGGCGGTCTCACCCCCATAAAAAGTTATAGGGGTTAGATGGATATGGGGGTAAGGTGGATCGGAAGAGGGTGGTCACCTGAGTAAAAGCCCATAAAAAATTTGCGGCGGTCTCACCCCCCATAAAAAGTTATGGGGGTTGAAAGTTGATTATTTTGACAATTTTCATACACCATAATTCAAATAAAATTCAATAAAAAAAATATTTTCAAGCGGGTGGAGGTTGGGGATCGAAAGAGGGTGGTCACTTGAACAAAATTCGATAACCTAACCTTAACATAACCTAACCTACCCTAATGACAAAGATATTTAAATAATGTTTTATATAACTTTCTCAATATTTTTATGTATTTTTCATTAGTTTTACCTTTTAATATTGTTTAAGAATTACTATATAAATATTTGCATGCCTAGAAATGTATAAAAATTGGCATATTTATTAACTTTGAACCCCCATAACTTTTTATGGGGGTGAGACCGCTACGAACTTTTTATGGTACAGTGGTGGGGGAGACCTCCTCTTTCGATCCCCCCCCTTCGGGGGTGAGGGCCATCATCTAGGCCTTTACCAATGATTTTTTGAAGCGCTTCGAGGATTGGAAAAAACCGTGGCACAAGTGTATAATACCTGGTGAAGATTACTTTGAAGAGGACAAAATAGACATTCATGAATAAATAAATAATTTTTGAAAAAACACAAAATTCGCGATGCTGTAAGGATACCAGAACAAATGGGTACGTATCTCGGATCCTTCACGTCGTCCACCAATTACATTCCCAATCATTATCTACACTGACCTATCCATATACATACACATACATTGTCTCTTGGACAGATTTATTATTAGAAGTTAAAATTAAACTATTTGTTAAAAGGTTACTTTATACATACAAAAGCAAATAGTTATTTCGATCACATAACAGGTCACCTTATCTGAATGGACGGCTGCCATTTTTGCTTAACCCAATTCGATCAGTAAAATACAAGCTAACATTGAAACAGGCTTATCTATGATTTGAATAACAATTATCGCATAAATCCTCACAACAAATGAATGATAAATTAATAGCGTATAAAAATGTTTTTTACTCGATCGCCAGTAAAGGTTGTGCTATAATGAATAATTATTCCGAATTAAACAATGGGCTACTGTTCAGAATAAATCATTGCAATTACGTAACTATCTAATAAATATTAATTAAACCAAATAATGCTTTTCGAATTTAATTAACGACCCACAGATAAAACGTTTAAGAGAAAAAATATGGAAACTGCTAGAATTCTAGCATAGTTTTCTATGAATACGATTTATTTCAAGGACGTTTATACTTAATCATCAAAATAATGATATGTAACTAAGTACATATGTTTGATGATGATTGAGAATATAGACCGACAAAGAAATAATTGTTAGAGAGAATGAAGTTTCAGATTGGTCGGAGATTTATAAAAACAGCCTATAACGTGCTGATGGGATCTAATAAGTTTGAAATCGTTTCGATAAATTAGTGGCAAAGAACTTAAAGTTATTTAATAGATCGCGTGTCGTAGATTCACTTTGACATCTATTGGACAACATTCGTCAAGCGTTTTGAAATACTACGGTATAGTTTGGACAATCAAAAAGTTAAAAAAAAATAATCTGTGAGAATGGACGTAGGTATCTTCTTTTTTGTTTCCACTTGGGGCTGTAGTCATTTGCAGCGGTTTGAACACGCCCTTGTTAAGTTGGGAAATGCTTCATGAGGAGTACAGACAAAATTAAAGAAGATAACCGAATAATAGTAAGTGACACAGCGGTTAGAGGTCGCTTAGGTGCGTTAAAGACCAGGATCGGCTTTAAACAAGCGTTTTTACTTTCCTAAATTCCTGAGAATGTTGAACTTTCTTTTAAGTCCGATGCTGGTAACATGCCCAAATTCTCCCTTGTCAGCATCTCTTTCTGTTACACATCAAATGGTGTAATGTTATTCCTTTTTCTTTATTAGCGTTCGCTGCAATTCCTACCTGGCATCTCTTTTCTATGTTTACGATATCCCCCATAACGTACGTCGTGAGCAAAAATAGGCGTTCTGTCAGCAACCGCTTTGATCTAGTTAGTAAGTTGATAGAAGACAGTAAATGCGCCAGTTTTATAGCGGACTATGCCAGTTTTCAACGTCCACACTATATCAGACCAGGAACTTAGTATCGAACCACAGATTCCGAGGCAATCTCTTCGAGTGAACTACAGTAAAACTGTAGTCTCTCGCATGATCCAAGTTGATTAGGCGTGAATTAGCAACTTATAGAGAAATTACCATAACGATTAAGTAATTGCATCGATGAAGAATGTAAATAATGACGGTTGTGGAACTAATTAATAAAGTAAATATCAACAGCTTTCTACTACGCTGAAACACATAACATTGCGATAACAAATAAATAAATAATTCTACCAACTCGATTGTGTTTTCAAGTATGTGGAATAAACGTTTACTTAATTTTCTTGTTTCATAGCGTCCTATTAACTCTTTCAAGCTTACTACTTTTCAGAAATATCCGGATGTTCTGTTCTTCAACTTTTTCCATACGTTATCGTTTAATGTCATTGTCCTCTACTGTAATATGTTATATGGCGTGTAAAATGTATTCATTCAGCCCATACAAACATCGAAAATGCGAGCTCGTTGGTAGTAACTAACGATCAGTGTCTCCGTGACTCTTTTTCATAGCATCCCGTGCATCATTACATACGATTATAATTAATGGGTGTGTTGTCCGCATATAATGCATGATCGAACCTGTTATTCTTCTTGGTCTTTGTACATCGGATAACGGGACGCAGTCGTTGTGGTTGTTAAACCTTCTCAAACGTCTCGTCCGTCAGAGAGTCATCAATAGTCGCCAATAGAAGATCAATCTCCATTTCAAATTAAAACTGCCGTGGTGACAACGACACTCACTGTAACTCACATGGCGAATGGCATCAGTAAAAATGAATTATACATTTCGAACGAACGAGAGCACGAAAAATTGATAACGCTTTGAATTTAAAAAATCAGATGACAATGACCCACTAGATACTTATTATTGACGTATTATGCAAAAGTTCATACGTTGGAATCAAAACAACTTTATGATTATTATAAATATGTAAGTATGTAGATCGGATACCGAGAAAATATTAACGTTGGGGGCACTGATAAACGAGATTCATGTTTACTTGGAGAATTTCTATTTCCGCGGTTGTAAACAAAATTCGCTGCCAATTCGTTACTTTCAGGAATAAGTATTGCATAATCCGAATATATATTACCAGAAAACTGTGATTTTCAATAACTTAACGCGTTCTCTCATGTTCATCATAAGGTCGTCAGTCAATCTTCGCATTTCCCTAAAACTAGAACATCCCACATCCTTAACTATTTGTGAACAGTAATCTAATCCAGGTCTACTTCTACTCCTCTTAACTCCCGCTCCTGCCTCAAATATATCTCTGACTAGATCTTCATGCCTGAGAAGATGTCCTACCAACCTATCTCGCCTATTTTTGATTTACTTCTATATTAGAATCCTCTGTTCTCCTGTTCTTTCTAATACCTCTTCATTTCTAACTTTCTCTATTCACGGTATCCTCATTCTCCGGAAACACCACATTTCCAACCCTTCTAATCTTTTTTTTTTCCGCCGCGCCCACCGTCCATGTTTTGCACCCGTACACCGCCATACTCCAAACATACACCTTTAACAATCTTTTTCGAATTTCTAAATTAATCGTTCGCGAGCATAACAGTGACTTCTTTTTATTGAAGGCGATTGCTTTATATCCCTACTACTCCTTCCGTCCTGCCTTAACTGACTTCCTAGGTACCTAAAATCAATCAATTCTTCCAATTTTTCGTCTCCTAATCTTTCCCTACTTTTTCTTTCCTTGCATCCTCTCACAGAAACAAAAACTACGTTAGAAAATTAGCATTTTTTGGGTTATATTACGAAGACATCTGTACGCAACAAAGGTGCCTAGGGGGATTACCGGCAACAAAGACAATAGAGATAAATATTTAAGATTGCATGTGGGTCATCAACATAATTTATAGAGGTAATATGATCGATCTTGACTAAAGTTAGTAGCAGTAGGTAGATATTGAACTCGCCGCTTGAAACATAGAAAAGTGACTATTTAACTGTAGGAATAGGAATCTAAATGATAATCGATAAACGAACCTAAAATGTTAAATAATAAAACAAGGAATTTGTGAGAAGTCCGATTTCTTATCAAGAAATTAGCAAGAAGTGGGAATTGTAGTAGTATAGCTATAGGGATACTGTGACACTTCGATGGCNATATGAAGTATGCAAAAATTAAGTAATTTATGTATGTATGCATATCGAGATTCTATTTTCGTAAAAATCTTATTCTATGAATTTAGACAGAATTGGGACTTCCCAAGTCAGGAAGAACAAAAAACAGCAAGACCCTTGCTAGCAAGACAAAACTGTAGCAAGAAATATTCAATGCAAAAGATAAAATCACCTTTTATGTAACTAATTGTAAACAAAATGGAAGTACAAAAATATCTATTAGAGCCAGAAAATAAGCATCATATATATGAAAATAACATAAAGAGTTTCGGGATAAAATGGGATACAAAAACTGACTTTTATCACCTTGTATGTTATTCCCGAGTCTTCTTGATTAACCTCAAGCTATTTGTAAATTTCGACATAAGAAAATAAATCAGCCTATACCAGACCGAGCGGCATGGCCTAAAGGTTTAGACCATTGCTTAGGGATTCCGGGTCCGTCTGCTTCAGTCCAAGTTCTTCTGTGGTTTCCTTGGATCACTTAGGCAAATACTAGGGCAATAATGTTCCACAGATAATCTTTCATTCTCTTTTGTCTTCATGTCGTCCGTCTCAATCGCATGATTCCTGGAAGGAGGCTGAAGAGGTCCTTCCGACATAGTCCGGAGAGACTGCTCGCCCACCAGCATTAGAGTGACTGGTGAGAATGAAACACCCAAAAGATTTTTTTCCTATACCAGATCTAATAGGATAATTAAACCGAATGTCCCTTTATAGGGTTCGAACTTCAGCGTTTACCATAACCTTATGTTCCTTAGGTAAACGAACCTTAAAAGAATGATGAGGATACTGTGGATAGACAAGGTTAGAAATAAGGAGTTTTTAAAACAGGAGAACAGAGCTCACTAGAGAAGTCAATAAGAAATGGGCGAGATACGTTGGTAGGACACCTTCTCAGACAGGAAGGTCTAGTCAGAGACATATTACAGCCAGAAACGGAAGTTAGGAGGGGTAGAGGTAGACCTAGATTAGATTACTGTTCGCAAAGATTTAAGGATGTGGGATGTCCTAGTTTTAGGGAAATACGAAGATAGGAAAGAGTGGAGGTGCGTGTCCAACCATTCTTAGGGCTGACGATCTTATGATGATGATGATGATGATGATATAAACCTATTTCAACAATAATTTCTTGGATACTTTACGCTTTTGTAAATTCTTACACGTACCTACGCAAAGTACACTAGGCGCTGTTTATTATCTGACAACATTTATACGGTTTCTCTTTTTTTATTTTCATTTAAATTTATGACCACGTGTAGGTACCTATATAGTAAACAAGAAAATAACCATACAAGGAAGCGCAATCTTTCTTTTTATCTCCCGGACAGAGAAAGCAGCAGCCGTCATTCCCATTAATTAACTTGTTAAAACGAAAAAACAAAAAAATAACAAACGAAAATTATCCGCTTCTGCAAAATAAATTTTACATTATCGTCATCAGATATACAAGCACATAAGTATTTATGTGTATGTGTTTGCATATAATACGTATCCTTATTTTTCTTAAATTAATTGCGCGTTCACATTCGGATTTATGTGTTATGATAACAATATGCATATGTATATTTATGAGAAAAACTTAATCCTTTAAAAACGGCAAATATAAGTTCAACAAAACAATATTTTACTATGACCAGTATTATTTACAGTCCAATTTCTCGCTTTCTATTAGTAATTGCATGGTATAGTCTAACGTGGGGAACCATTAGACCATCAGGCGCCACGTTGTAATAAAGGAAATCCCTATAAATGTGAAACTGTTATGGATTTTGTATAGTTTATATTATCAATTGTAATTTCTATTATGTTCAACAGATGGTAGCATCGTGATCTCCGTCATTAAATATTAATTAATACAAAGTCAGGCTTTCATAAAGGCCTCGCAGGAGCCACATCACGTTCCCTACCACTGGTATAATGTAAGAAACAAAAATTCATATTATTGCGCTGCTGTTTAATTAATTCGATTGTTGTTGAATTGATTCAACAGCGTTTAGATATTTAAACATCAACAGTTTTTTTTTATACAAAAAGAATTGGAGAAGAAAGATGACCAAAAAGAGTTTTAGAATAGTTCCGCCGGAAAGAATGAAGAGGGAAAGACCTAAAAGAAGCTGGAGGGACGATATCAACGAAGCAATTGAAAACAGGAATCTGGAGGAGCATATGTGCTATGATAGAAAAATTTGGAAACTGGGCACGGAGAAGCGGCGACCGCCGTAGAAATTCGTGTATATACATACAATATATGAATTCAATCAACTGATTTTTAAAAAACTACTGGGTATGTCTTGCACCGTAAAGTGCAGAGTGTCCTGGGGATCTGGAAATCATGGAATTGATAGGTAATTTTTATACCCTCGAAGAATCCTCAAAAATTTCAACCTCCCCCATTTGTTATCGCACACTTTCGAAGTTTAAAAATATACAGGGATGCTTAACTTTTCCCCGGCTACAACAAGGAACAACTCCCGTCCGGTAACAAATTTATGTAGGGAAAATTCTCTACCGACTGGACTACTTTCCTTTACTATTTGTGTGGACGACTTCGATTTCCACTATACTGTTTAAACGTGGAAGAGTAATCAGTAGAATATATAGGGTTGTTCGGAAAGTCATTTCGTTTTTTTTTTTGTGGAAATGAAAGACAGTTTTCGTATAATAAACAAATACTTTATTAAATTATATATTGACCGTTCTGGTCCAACACCTTTTGCCATCTTTCTGGTGGTAGTAGAATTCCANGACAAATAACTTATGTTAGGGTTGGGATTGTTACGGATGTTACTTTTAGCAGAATGCATGATGAACTGGAGTCATCTGTCAAACGGTTTCTAAAAATCAATCACAGAAACAAATTCTTCAGTAACTTGGTCTTCGTCTGGTTTCTCATGTATTTCTAAGTTTTTGTCATATTTTTTCAAATTTGGAAAACACTTGCAGTTTCTTGTGATGATGTCGTTCCTAAAAATTGGCAGTTTAGCCTCAAAAGCGCGAATGACATGATTATGAATATGACGATAATTATTTTATTTATGCTTTGAAGCTTCACGTTTAAATTATTTGACGTGACGTGCACGAAATATTGCGTCGCGTGCCACTAATGGCACGCGTGCTATTGGTTCGCCATCCCTGGTTTAGAGCATTGCTTAGCATTCGGGAGGACGGTAGTTTGATTCCGGGTCCGTCTGCTTCAGTCCAAGTTCTTCTGTGGTTACCTTGGATCACTTAGGCAAATACTAGGGCAATAATGTTCCACAGATAATCTTTCATTCTCTTTTGTCTTCACTTCGTCCGTGTCAATCGCACGATTCCTGTAAGGAGGCTGAAGAGGTCCTTCCGGCATAGTCCGGAGGGACTGCCCGCCCACCAGCATTAGTTGCTTGTGAGAATGAAACACCTAAAAGATTTTTTTCCTATACCAGATCTAATAGGATAATTAAACCGAATGTCCCTTTATAGGGTTCGAACTTCAGCGTTTACCATAACCTTATGCTCCTTAGGTAAACGAACCTTAAAAGAATGATGAGGATACTGTGGATAGACAAGGTTAGAAATAAGGAGTTTTTAAAACAGGAGAACAGAGCTCACTAGAGAAGTCAATAAGAAATGGGCGAGATAGGTTGGTAGGACACCTTCTCAGACAGGAAGGTTTAGTCAGAGACATATTAGAGCCAGAAACGGAAGTTAGGAGGGGTGGAGGTAGACCTAGATTAGATTACTGTTCGCAAAGATTTAAGGATGTGGGATGTCCTAGTTTTAGGGAAATACGAAGATAGGAAAGAGTGGAGGTACGTGTCCAACCAGTCTTAGAACTGACGATCTTATGATGATGATATAAACCTATTTCAACAATAATTTCTTGGATACTTTACGCTTTTGTAAATTCTTACACGTACCTACGCAAAGTACACTAGGCGCTGTTTATTATCTGACAACATTTATACGGTTTCTCTTTTTTTATTTTCATTTAAATTTATGACCACGTGTAGGTACCTATAGTAAACAAGAAAATAACCATACAAGGAGGCACAATCTTTCTTTTTATCTCCCGGACAGAGAAAGCAGCAGCCGTCATTCCCATTAATTAACTTGTTAAAACGAAAAAACAAAAAAATAACAAACGAAAATTATCCGCTTCTGCAAAATAAATTTTACATTATCGTCATCAGATATACAAGCACATAAGTATTTATGTGTATGTGTTTGCATATAATACGTATCCTTATTTTTCTTAAATTAATTGCGCGTTCACATTCGGATTTATGTGTTATGATAACAATATGCATATGTATATTTATGAGAAAAACTTAATCCTTTAAAAACGGCAAATATAAGTTCAACAAAACAATATTTTACTATGACCAGTATTATTTACAGTCCAATTTCTCGCTTTCTATTAGTAATTGCATGGTATAGTCTAACGTGGGGAACCATTAGACCATCAGGCGCCACGTTGTAATAAAGGAAATCCCTATAAATGTGAAACTGTTATGGATTTTGTATAGTTTATATTATCAATTGTAATTTCTATTATGTTCAACAGATGGTAGCATCGTGATCTCCGTCATTAAATATTAATTAATACAAAGTCAGGCTTTCATAAAGGCCTCGCAGGAGCCACATCACGTTCCCTACCACTGGTATAATGTAAGAAACAAAAATTCATATTATTGCGCTGCTGTTTAATTAATTCGATTGTTGTTGAATTGATTCAACAGCGTTTAGATATTTAAACATCAACAGTTTTTTTTTATACAAAAAGAATTGGAGAAGAAAGATGACCAAAAAGAGTTTTAGAATAGTTCCGCCGGAAAGAATGAAGAGGGAAAGACCTAAAAGAAGCTGGAGGGACGATATCAACGAAGCAATTGAAAACANACAGTTTTTTTTATACCATGATAAGAGGATGATTTTACATCGGGCAAAATTTATGCATTTTTAATCCTTCCCCTCTGTCACGCCGCATTTAATTTCTTAAAGGTAGAATCAATATACAAAGAGAAGAAGCTCAAAAAACCCAGATTTTTGAACGATAAAATAAGCTTAAGATAATAAGGAACTGATTCTTAAACATTAACAGAAATGAATGGTTAAACTAACAGTAACGTGTTCTAATGAAGGCAATTTCAAATAAATATTTTATTTTAAATGGCAGGACAGCAGTTTATTGGTGGGTTGGTTAGTTGTTCGGACGATGGGGTTGCTACTAATTATTTATTAATTACAAATACTTTCGATAATTGATTATGAAAAAGCACTGAGCAGGATTCTGGTCAGGGTGTGTGACCCGGCGGCGAGCAGGAAACGTGGAAAAATTTAACCCGGTCTAGGCATTTTCCGGACAAATCCGGGGAAACCCCGATTGGATGGCAAATATCGAACTAATTCCGCATATCTTTGTGGCATTAAAAATTAAACAGATCTTTTTAAAGTTCTCTCTTTTTCATAGTCCATGTGTCTGACTGTATGTCACTGCTCTCATATCCTCTCATTTATGTAATGGTAAAATGACAAAAATCTTAAGACAAATAATTTACTAGAACCCCACTTTCTCTTCATATAGTATACTGAAAATATTTTCTTTCTTACCGCAAAAAGTATACCTATTGCAAGTTGATAACAACTGACATCGTGAAGCGGCTATAATATTCATAGTAGAAATTGGAGATTGCTGTAAAGGAATAAATAAAGCAGCATAAGAAACTTAACCTAATAGTTACCTACCACTAAACTCTTTCCCTATGGACACGTGTTTCGCAATCGTGTGCATTATCAGAGTCAATATTAGAAGTGGGCGAAACACGTGTCTGTAGCGAAAAAGATTAGTGACAAAGAAGAAAAAGTAGGGAAAGAGCGAATATAAAGATTAAGAGAGATAAAGAGGAATTAGAAGTGGCTGATTTTTAGGTATCTAAGAAGTCAGATAAGTCAGGACGGAAGGAGTAGTAGCGATATAAATCAGAGGATAGCCCAGGGTCGAATCGCCTTCAATAAAAAGAAGTCACTTCTATGGGAAAGGGTAGAGGTGGGCTTAAATTAGATTACTGTTCGCAAATGGTTAAGGATGTTGATTGTTCTAGTTTTGGGGAAATGCGAAGATTAGCTCAGGATACCCGAGATAAAAATGTTCAGTCTCACAGAGCCTCTGAAAACGAGACTCCGGTCTCCGTCTCTCATCTAGTCTCTCTGGTGTCGCTAAGAGAGACTGTCAAAAAAAGTGTTTAGCGTGAACGAGAGACTCGAGTCGCTCATACAGAGATCTCATTTCGTATCCAGTCTCTGAACAAGAGATTCGAATCTCTGAACGAGAGACTCGAATCTCTCAATAAGTGGTGTGTCGATGAACATTACATTTCACCATATTTCAGAGATCCCAGGCTTTCTACAAGAGACTTGAGTCTTTTAGTTTTTCAGTTTTATTCATTCAGTCTCTCTGTGAGAGACTCGAATCTCTGAATTAACGATTTTATCGTTCGAGTCTCTCATACAGAGACTGTGAGAGATCCATAAAAACATCTAGGCAATAATTGAGAGACTGTGAAAGACGCTCTCAGAAACGCTGAAAGACTCTGAGAGACTGGCGAGAGACTGAAAATTTTTGTCTACGGATAGGAAAGAGTGGAGGTGCATGTCCAAACAGTCTTAGGACTGACGACCTTATGATGATGATGAACTCTATTATGTAAAAATGTCCCACACAATCTCTATTTATTTTAAATCACAATATAATTGGAGATCCCTTGTACGTGTATGGATACACATACAAACAGATTTGTTAGCCGATAATAATAATGCACGTTCAACGGAGAGACCAAATCGTCACGTTGTTCCTATAATAATATCGTTTTATTCATATGGCCTGTAACGAACCGGCAAAGCCATAATTGCACTTTTAGAATTCACAGGAGCGGCACCAACAATTTCTAAAGATACTTTTATTTATATCTGCCGCTAGACACATGGTTTGTTTCCCTTTATGGCAGAATAGAGTCTGGAGTAAAAAGAAGCCGAGAGGCCGTCCAGCTTTTACCAATATATACAGTTACACGCCAAAACTTCGATCTACTACCATGTGCATACCCGTCGCTCTCTAAACACATCCTACTAACGTTGAAATTTTCGATTTTTATCTAAAAGCAGTTTACAATAATAGTATTAATAAATAGTGCTTTGTTGTTTAGATATTTTAGTTTATTGATATGTTAAAAATTGATAAACAATTTCTATATTTTAGAAAATACTACAAATGGCGCAGTAAACGCCATCTGTAGCACGATGCTACATTTTAGGATTACGTATGCTATATTACTGGAATATTTTATCGGTTTTCGTAAAAGTATATTTTGCATTTTATAAAACGTTTTTGAATGAGTACTTATGAAGCATGTAGACTACAGTTTCGCCACGAACTGTACATGAAATATGTAAAGATATAAGAAAAGCACATAAAGTAGTTGGTAGCTATCTCTAGTCTGGGTTATAACCGCTAATAACTCTTAGTTTTTCTGTTTTAAATGGCACACAATTGTGTAGAAAATAGTAAATGTCATTTCGTGCAAGAAATAGTGATAATCGGACCGATCTAGGTATTCCAATTCCAGAAGTTGATACAGGTTTACCATAATTATCACCTTTCGTATATAGCAGAAAATTCAAGAAACAGTAAACGCAATATAAATGTTACCTAATACGTATAAATCGTGCACAACCAGAAGAATAATAACTCTCAATAACGCTGCAAATAGGCGATAAATCTTGTAACGAAAAATATCGATTTCCAATTCTATTAATTTTATTACACCAAAAATCAAATAACTGCACTACTCATTACTCATCCTATAATGACGGTTTGTCGATTTACAAATGCAAATATCTCATTGTATCTATTATAAATTCAAGGAAGTTGATTCAAGACGTTTTTGTAGATTATTCTATTATCTATTGATTTTATTTGAATAATTTATCATTTAGGTATATGTTTTTATTTTTCGAGAAATTTGCATCGGCTATCAGGATAGAGATGCTGTGGAAGAGGTGAGGTTATCAGAAAAGGATGGTAGGAATGAGGAGGTATTAGAAAGACTAGGAAGCAGAAGGAGAACTTAAACTGGATTATTGTTGTATTGTAATAGTTAAGGATGTGCATATACGATACTCCAGTTTTTAGCTCAGGACAGAAAAGCTTTCGGATTGATGATTTTATGATGACGATAATATTACGTGGTGGCTTTTTGATAACAACAAAATTGATCTGAAGTATATAAGTATTTGTAAAAGAATATTTCGAAATACAAGTGGTATAGAGTAAATGTCTACATAATACGTACACGAAAACAGTATACTCGTTAGCTTGTAAAATAGCAACAGTAATCAGTACTATTAGTCACCTAGGTAACACATGAATTATTTACGTAATTACGGACAATACGTGCAATATTATAAATCAGCACTTAGTAACAGCATAAATGTTTCATAAATAGATAGGTAGTTTGTAAGTTTCTCGAATCTTCTACAATTATTTTATGATTCACGCTAAAAGAAAAAGTACGTCAGAGATCTCAAAAATTTTTGTTACAATCTATTTAAAATCGAAGATGCAAAATGTAAAGTGATTCCATATTAAGTGAATATGAAACTGTTGAAAAAAATATATCCGAATATAAAAAGGGATTCTCAGAATAATTTTCAACATGAAATGTTCCCTTTTATTCTTGTTTATTAATAAAATTGTTCTTATGTAGGTATTTCCTTTAAAATTCGATATTTAAATAAAAACAGGTGGTTTTTGTTTCACATATACATTAAGATTGTTCCCATATATTTTTCATGTCTTTGTTCTGACGAACTTTCCATTAAAAGCCACCCTTCCCAACGTCCCAAACCGCATTATGTTTCGTTCAAAAAGTCGTATAAATACTAATGAAATTTTAATTCTTAGTGACCGTGCGGCATGACCTAGAGGTTTAGACCATTGCTTAGCATTGCCTTGATCCAAGTTTTTATGTGGTTTCCTAGGCAAATGCTGAGGCAGTATTATTCCACAGATAATCTTTCATTCCCTTCGGTCTTTACTTTGTTTCATATTTCTCATCCGAACCGCCACCCACCCATTCCCACGATTCCTGAAAGGAAGCTGAAGAGGGCCTTCAGCCCTACCTTCCGGCGTACTCTGGAGGGACAGCCCACCCACCAGCATCAGTGGCTGGTGGGAATGAAACAACCAAAAGCTTGAAACAATTTAAACGAGCCTATAACGTTCATAAACACTAAAAGTCTGCAAGGTGACAAAATCAAACGCTTCATTCTCCGAGAGATGGCGTGACTTTTAACTTGAAACGGGCGGTATCTAAAACTACGTAACTTTGACTTGAAGACCCCCTCCCCCATGTAGTATAACGTAGCCTTTTGTCAGACCCCTCTCCCTCCTCAGACAGGCTACGTAATTTATGGAAGACCTTTAATTGTAATTTATCTATCCCTGCTATTTTAAATATAATAATAATATACAAATACAAAAGTTTTTACTTTATCAATCGATGAACCAGTTATCGATTTATTTTGAAGCAATCTTGCACAATAAGGCGAAAAATAAGCCAAAGTAACACTCATTTTCTATATGTGTATATGTATGTATAGATATTTATATATAGATAGCTCATCGTTAGTGGTAACTCTTGCCACTGATAATGTGACACGCACTATGCTCCCTGTCACGTCGGCTGCTTCTTATTATCAGTGAGGCTAGTTTTAATAGATTACAGTACAAAAGGCAGTGGCGGGACAAATGATAAGCAGAAGAGGGCAATGTACTGGGACTCATTATCCACGGAGGCCCAAAGCCCGATAGGACTTATAACTCCATCGAAATTTGAAAAAATTGGCTACATTTTGCAACGCTTAAGACCCTAAAGGGTCCAATCTTCAATGGCTCAAATGAAAAATTCAGATTCATCGTCAGATGAAATAGAAGATGCCTATCAGTCGGTTTGCGCTCGGGCCTATTAGGACTTTGCTACTCCAGCAAGGAATGATGACAATATTTTATAGGAAATTGGATTCACCGTCCTATTCCTAGGATAGTGAAAATGTTGGTAAATGTCTAGATGATGATTTGCCCCTACCCCCTTCGTGAATGGGATCGAAAGAGGAGGTCTCCCCCACCACTGTACCATAAAAAGTTCGTGGGGGTCTCACCCCCATAGAAAGTTATGGGGGTTGAAAGTTGATTATTTTGACAATTTTCATACACTATAATTCAAATAAAATTCAATAGAAAACTTGTAAGAGATGCGTGAGATGCTGTAAAGGCAATTTAAAAGATGTTTGCTTAAAAAAAGTTTGGTAAATGTCTAGATAATGGGATCGAATGAGGAGGTCTCCCCCACCACTGTACCATAAAAAGTTGATTATTTTGACAATTTTCATACACCATAATNGTCAAAATAATCAACTTTCAACCCCTATAACTTTTTATGGGGGTGAGACCGCCACGAACTTTTTATGGTACAGTGATGGGGGAGACCTCCTCCTTCGATTCCCCCCAATATCTAGACCTTTACCAAAATGTTAAAATGTCTGATGGTTGGAACATAAAATAAAGTAAATGATGTATGCGTATATGTATCACAGTGTGTATTTATAATTTAAAAATAGTTTTACATCTTCTTCTAAGTAAGAAGCGAGCCACAGATAATTATTTTACGGTGCCAAAATGTCTATAGATACATGCTTCGTTACACGTACTACTAAAACTGAACTCCCAGCAATTTTTCTTCCAAGAAATACAATAACGAATCGGTTACCGTAATAACATTATCAGCTCCAAAATAACAACAATTTCAATGACGTTGCGATATCGTTGTTGATGTACACTTAATAAAACATTAATCAGGATGACGCTGTTGTTGTAATTCTAAGTAATTTTCTAATTATTTTTTAAAATTGTTAATACTGTTGCAAACTATCACACATAGCAGATAACCTTTCCTATCCGCGGATTATATTAACGCACACTTTTATGTACATACACATTTGTATCTGAAGAGCAAGATTGATAGACATAACTTTTCTCCAAATATAAACAACTAATCTAAATGCGAATTTGGGGTGTGTCGAGTCACGTATTGCAAACAACCTTCAACCTTCTCTTCATTTGTAAAATAAGTGTATAATTGGGGCGATCAAAATTGGTAAAGTCCGTAATAAATTGTCTGTGAGAATGGACTCATGTATTTTCTTTCTTGTTTCCAATTGGGACTATAGTCATTTGCTGCGTTTTGAACACGCCCTTGTTAAGATAGGAAATTCTTCATGAGGAGTACAGACAAAACGAAAGGAGATAACCGAATAATAGTAAGCGGTGCAGCGGTTAAAAGATCATTTTTATTCTCTGTCTATTGTAACTAAATTTAAAATTTATAATGAAAAATTTATAAGTATCCTCTTCAGGCATCCTTTTTAAAGGATAATTCATTATTTAGTTATCGATTTGGGTCAATATCAAGTAAATAGTGGATTTTTGAAAAGCTTCAAGTCAAATAACATGTAAGCATATCAATCTACTTGACGCAATGAATCATTAATCGAATCATGCCTAATATACGGTAAATCGGCAAACGAAAAACAGCAAAATAAGCTCTTTCGTTCCAGTAAAATTTGTTGCGGTCTTCGCCTTCTTAATATTATATACAGCACAGGGCAAAGTATTATTACGTAAATGAAAGTTTTACAAACAATTCCTTTAAATTTTAATCACTGATTACTATACATCTATTAAAAAACCATAATGGCCGACATCAGTAACAATGCGACAACAATTGAAAAAGAATGATGGCCGACAATTGCAACAATCAGAAAAGAATGATGGCCGACAACTGCAACAAATAGAAAAGAATGGTGGCCGACTCTACGTCATACTGGAGTAATAAAAATGGCCGGGGGTGGGGGAAGAATTAGTTATAATAACTATAATTGTCAATGTCCAGTTTTTTAGCCAAACAATGAGACCGATTTCCTGTAGAAAGAGTACCACTAATGGTTATCTTTTTTAACTTTAAATATTGTTTCACTGTACAACAGCTCAAATAACTTCCTAAGAAAAAATTCCATAACGTAATTACATGATATATTTTATCTACTATAGAACATCGTATACTCATTTTAAAAATATTTGTTTTGGGCTAGTTTCTTTGGAAAGTTAAAATTGGATTCTATCCGAGCATGTATCTACTATACGTGTAGTGCATACATGCATATGTATATGTATGTATACATGTACGTATTAGTGACTAGTAGGTACATGAATGATTCCTCAATATATATTTTCGTACCACTTCTGAACGGTTTCAGTATGTGACCCTGTACAAGACGTGGGAGATTAGGACGATGAAAGGTATCCTACTCCAGTGTTTGTTTTTTTTTTTTCATTTTTCCACACACAAAGCGAGCCGCAGATTATTTTTGAACGGATTCGAGCGGTGCGTCAACAGGCATTTTTACCTTTTGTTAGTTTATTATTACTGTAATGGGAATATTACTACGTTTAGAACGTCGTTAGAGATACTATAGGTACAGCACAAAATAATTGTTAGACTTGATTACAACGGGTACCCAAGTGACCGTAAAAATTCTCCTCTAAAAATTACATCAGAAGTCAGAAGAGGAATCCTAGCCTAAAAGATATGACCGATTTTAGATTTAAGGTACGTCTGAACTTGAATTTCCGAAAAATCAGATCAAAGAACCTAAGAAGATCGGAATTACGAAACGTGATGGGTTTAATCCTTTCGGCCACAGAAAGAAGGGCTCACAGAGAGGACAAAATATTCACCGAACATGGAAATTATACATTTCCTCTCTGGCATTTTTTGTTTTTACGTCGTTGGAACTAATATGCATAATTTGGTGAAAAATACTTTCAACCGTCTTAAAGTTTACATATTTTTCTGAAGACTGTCCTACATTAACCGAAGACTCAAATTTTCTTAGGAAATACCTCAGTGGACGACAGGCTCAAATCTGAACCAGTAGTGGGACACCAAGCATAGGCTTGTCATTATTGACCGAAAGTTCGGTCAATCTTCAAATACTAAGTCTAGGTACATTTTTGTACACGTTTTGACAAGTTTGGTCCAATTCTGGGGCAACCAAACATTGATTTGTCAATATTGGTCCAAATTTCGGCCAATCTTCAAATGCTAAGGCTAGATACATTTACGTTTTGCCAAATTTGGTCCAATTCTGCGATAGCCAAGCATTGACTTGTCAATACTGGTCCAAAGTTCGAACAATCTCCAAATGCCAAGGCTTGGTTTGGTCTCATACTGGGCAGTTAAGTATGGGTTTGTCAATACTGAATCAATCTTCAATGAAGCTTCGAGTATCAAGGTTAGGAACCTACATAAACGTTTCGCCAAGCTATATCCAATACTGGGCGACGAAGTATAGGTCAAGATGGAAAGCGACGTCGCAGTTGTCCAATATTGGAGTTTGTTCTTCAATCTTGGTTCAGAACTGTCTGTCTAGTCTTCGTGCCATGCTTGGTCCAATATAGGCTGCCAATCTCAGGCCAGAATTGAACAATCTTGGGCCAAGCTTGGTCCTGACGTGAAAATCTAAAGGAACTCATAAATTTGCTAAACTCTTATTTCGTAGTAGGAACGTTATTATAAACGATGTATGAATCCAAATAAGGTACCATGATTTTGTTCAATCTTGTTGACGAATATAATCTTCTATGGAAGGTTCTGGTACATACAATTTCTACAATTTCTGTACATTCACTTATCAAAAAATAGCTTTATTATTGAATAAAGTAATGTAAACCATGCTCCGAAACAAAAATAGTAGAGATAAAATTTTAAAAATAGAACGTTTGAAAACAAAAATATTTATCTGTAGGTGTGCAATCAACAGAATTTTGCAATGAATAAGTTGATACACTTTTTAAATAATATATATATGCACGTAAGTAATAAACCAGTCATAAAATTTAAACCAAAACATTCTTGAAAAGGGGTTTCTATTAATTGATGAGGTGAATTTTTAAATGATCCCAACTGAAAAGGTCAGTTCCTACAAATTGGCTCTATAGTTTAAATATTCTTTAAAAAAATGTGGCAATGACCACGGTCACTGGCTTATGTTATTAATTATTATATATTTATAATATAATTAATACACAAATTATGCATATATGTAGACATTTTGGACAGTTTAATAATAGAATCTTATAACAACAAATCCCAACCAAGTTATTAAACTTGCCTGAAAAATAAAACAATTAACACGTTTTACTTTTAGTTTATCAAAAATGCGTTAACATTCTTTATTTACATTTACAATATTCTTACGTAAATGGATGAAAATAGTTCGTAGACCAATTCTATAGTATATACATAATTTTTCCATTTGGGTTTCTTTGATAAATAACTAATCGAGCAGGGTTGTAGGTGTGCATACAGTTGTAAAATAGAGACATTTTAGAAGCCCAAACAGGAGTAAAGAGGTGTCCAGGTAGACAAAGGTTAGATAACTGTTTATAAATAGTTAAGGTTGTGGAATATTCGCGTTTTAGACCGAGCGGCATCGCTTAGAGGTTTAGACCATGGCTTAGCATTCGGAAGGACGCCGGTTCGATTCCGGGTCCGTCTGCCTTGGTCCAAGTTTTTCTGTGGTTTCCTTGGATCACCTAGGCAAATGCTGAGGCAGTAAAATTCCACAGATAATCTTTAATTCTCTTCTGTCTACATTTCGTCCGTCTTATCTTTCTCACTCGAACCACCACCTACCCATTACCACGATTCCTGAAAGCAGGCTGAAGAGGGCCTTCCGCCCTACTTTCCGACGTAGTCCGGAGGGACTGCCCGCCCATCAGCATTACTGGCTGGTGGGAATGAAACACCCAAAAGTTTTTTTTTTCGCGTTTTAGGAAAATGCGAAGATTAGCTCAGGATAGGAAAGAGTGGAGGTGCGTGTCCAACCAATTTTAGGACTGACGACATTATGACAACAACGATACAGTTGTATCTACATGTGATAATTATATGGCATTGTATCAGTATTCAGTCAATAAGTTTACACCGTTTTTATTCTATAATCGTGTTATTTAAGTCTACGTGTCTGATTGCATGTGATTCTAATGGCAAGTTCTTCATAATAATTTTTTTCCGATTATACGTATCTATACAGACCTACTGCAATCCGACTTAACTTGTATAAATATGTACCAATTTAATCTTCAATACTACACTGCTGTAAAAATAAGATTTTCCTTTAATCTCGGTTCTAACGGCCTCAATCTACTAAATCGTATTGATTTTTGGAATTACATCAATTTGCCATTGACCCAGCGACGGCTTTTAAGGGAACGGGGGGTCCGGTCGGGTTTTCGTCTAATGGCGTCAAGACTTACACATCAGTATAACATCGAGATAAATTTTAGTATCAAAGATAGTACTTGGGATCTATCTAGCTACTGAACATCTTCTACTTCTAAAGAAGTTCGCCACTCGTCTTAACGAAACGTTAGGAAGTAACTTCAACCGTTGATGGCCTTTAGAGCCGAATCAGAACAGAATCAGTTTACCTACTAGCTGCGAAAGGCTTTACCAATTTGTCAAACGCAAACAGTTTAATTGATAGAGAGTTTGGATTTAAGTTGTACCTCCGTCTGTCGATCGACACACGCGTAATAATCATTATAACTTTCGAGGTATAGAAATCCGTAGCCATAGGGCGTAGAATTCTGTCATGGCTGCCATACCTACACGTAATGGCGTCCGATTGAAAGGATTTGTCACTTAGCACCACGTACATCGATTTTTGTTGTGCATGAGGCGTATGCATTTTACAACGAATTATTTGATTTCATACTGATCTTTTGAATCCAGTTCTGTTTTCAGCAAACGGGATTGGCATTATACAGTAGGTACATAGGTGCATTGGAAATGTCAGAAACACTGTATCAGTCTCACAATTACAACAACGGCAATTATACATATACAATGTACCAGTCAACCTATTGATTATCTATCATGTCTCGTTATTTAACGTTTTATATCGAAAGTAAGCTGCTTCAAAGCTTACGAGTAACAATAATAACATTATACCTTTGACTCGATCTGTTAATGTTACAGGTAAACCATGCAGCTCATGTCTTGTAACTTTTAACTTTAAGAGGCTTCCGATATAATCCGATTATCAATCCTTTTCAGTTTTCCAGGGCCTAGCCCAATCATTGCCTCTTTCTCTCACCTTCACCCTTTAAAAAGCCACACCGTTAGCACAACAACAACAGCCAACCTCCTCGACTCCTTGTCCGCTTTAATTCAATTGATTGAACGCAACGCGTTTCAAAACTCGCGGTGATTAACTGCGTGCAGTCAACTAACCTCAAGTCTGCTTGTCATTTATCACCATCGAACGCGCCGTACATAGAACAGATGAATGGATGGATCGATGGATTAAAAGTATCGATGACTTTAAGGCAAATAGACTTAACATACATAATAACTCTTCACGCACAACCAATCATGCTAATTCTAAACGCGAAACGAGGCCGACCAAACTAGTCCATTTGTTATTTACTATCGGAAATCAAATGTCATGCAAGCAATAGGTAAGTATCCACACCGAACGGTTCTGTAACACTTTAGCGCAGAAAACGTTAAGACATTTGCCGTATAGAAAGAAGATGGAGAAAGAGAGGTAGGTTGTGTAAAAAGATACGAAAAAAACAGAAAATTGGGCGTACATTGTCAACTACCAATGGATGTATTGCGAGACACTTATCTATTGGGGCTTGCAGTGGCGGATTATCCATAAGGTAAAGTAGGCATATGCCTAGGGGCGCAAGGTTAAAAAGGGGCGCGCGCGGAAGTTTTTAAAACTAAAATATATATCATATATAATGCGCCTCTGGGGGGTTGACATGCACATCTATGCAAATAAAGTATATAAAAGGATAAAATGTATGACTGACATATCAGGCATTCCTTATAGAATGTAGACGAGCTCTAAAAAAAGATTTTTCGATATTCCAGTCCTAAAAGCGTCAAGAGCTCAAACTTTGATGTATCGATCAGGATCCAGTACAAACCACGAACTCAGAAAGCTTGGTATTTCTCACAAACCTATCGTCCACTATAAAATGAGTGTGTAAAATGGAAGTTTGTAATATAATCGAATTCAACTTGCAAAAAGTTGTGAGATTTTCATCATATATAATGACTGAAAAAAAGTCTTCATGCGAAAAATGGAGTGAGGATGTGATTCAAGTGATAAATTTGTTTTGAAAAAGGGACAACTATTCAAATCATCATTGATAAGGACCGTTTACTGCTGTAGATAATCGGCTAAGGCATTCATTTGTGCGTATTGCTCTCGTCATACCTCCCTTAATATTATTTTACGATCATTAAAAAAGAATTGCAGACAGACAGATCACGGGACCCAGAAATTAGTGACCAAATCCATGAAGTGCAGGTAGTTTGTCGCCATCTAGTTGGTATTTGCTACTACTAAAGTATTTCATGTGTCAGATACTAATAATGGTATCAACTTGCCCAAATGAGTTGACAATGCAGCTTACCTTAGATGACAAGCTCGCGCAAACCTTATTAATAACAACGTTTAGTGTGTTCTTGGTCAGAAATTTTTCGTCGACTCTATTAGGCAAGTTGATACCTTAGTAAAGCCTTATCTAATACATGAAATATTGTTTATTGTTGAACTATTAAACTGGGCTGCACGAACAGACGCATCATTACAATGGATCTATGGCAGAATCCAGGACTCACTGTAGATTTCCATTTGCACATCTCGAAAGTCATAATTATTTTATTAATAGACAGAAGGGGGTACAATCTCATAAATCTAACCTCTTAATCAACTCACAACTTTGTAATTATACCTTAAAATTTATTCGAGTCATTGGTTCATCTATGGTATAAACCACCAGGACTCAGGAAACTAGGTAATGACATCCTTGTCAACTAAACAGCAACATACTGTTTTGAAAACTACTCCTTCCCCTTCTATATCCATTTATTAGCATAAAGTCGCGAATTTAGACGGGTGAATGAGCTGCATTTAACACAGCTATTCAGTTTTAATCCATTGTTCCCATTGTAAAATAAATTGATAGTTTGAACAAGATAATTATAGACAAGAACTTTAGGATTTAATCAGAACTCAAAAAATAGGTAAGTTAAAATTTTGTAAAATCCTCCATCACGAACCGCCACTGGGTAGTTTATTTTATTTCTACTTTCTTAAATATGTTTCGGTTATTTTCCTTGTATTAGCAGGTGTTTGTGTATAATATAATTACTAATTAGGAATGTTTTCCAGGTTGGTAAATAAAACAACAGATAATTTTCAAGTGTTTGTACAAAACTCATGATTAGTAGTGTACTAGAAGATTGACCGTTTTCACATTTTAAGCAAACACTTACTGTTTAATAAAGACTTAATTGTGTAACCCATTATATATATTACGGTGTATTTAAATTGCGTTTACACACTCTAACGATATAATGGAACAAAATGAATATTTTGTATGACAGTTGTCACGTACAGCGCTATCGTATACGTATGTGTGGTCGTTATTAAAACTAATGGTAATAGGGCACGATGCTTTGCTCGTTTCTGTAAATTTTAAGTGGCCAATTGTCCAATTGAGACAATAAAGGAAAAAAAAACTTGTCCGTAATGCACAAATGGATATTTTAATATATAACAGGCGTTGTGTAATTGTTGTTTACTGTTCGCTTGGCTTTACAAAATTTTGAAATTTGTACTCGAGAGGAGGTTTTTACAAAGTGCACTAACCTTATTTTAATAATGTTCTCGTAACGGTGAAGCATCAGTGTGTTTTGCAACATGGAGATTTTACTTTCAGAAATTAAGTGGTGCAGAATTTAAAAACTGAAACTTTCGTTATTAGCAATAAACGAAACTATTACGAAAGGATAATCCACCGACTGTATACAAAAAGGGTTTCACTAAAACAAACAGATAGTTGAACCACTTAATTTTATTTTTACAAATTCGGGTCCAGATTGTAATTTTTATTATTTTCGCTTACGAAGCAACGGACTAGCGGGATGAATTGTAAATATCGGTTTAATATTTAGGTAAATTTTCGTTTTTCATTTTCTTCGTGTACGTAAGCCAACCATGGGATTACAAGAAAATTGATAGAAATCTTACAATTAATAACAACAACAATGTCTACATTTCCTGTATCTAATTCATTTCCTTAATCAGCAGAAAACAACTTAATAGAGAGCATAAATAACCAAAGATAAATATCTCATAATCACCATATCTTTACAGAGGGGGATTAGAGGGTTATAATCCCAGCCCTCATGGTACAGAGGGCTCACTTTCATAAAACTAATTTTATTAATTAAAGCCAAATTGAAACAATATTGAATATTAAACTGTGCATCAATAATAAAATCAATATTAAATAATAAACACTAAATCAGTTTTTATAGGTTCGATGAATCGTTTCGATTAATGAGAATTTACTAGAACGTACTTCATTATTTCTAGGGTAGTCCTCAGTTAGAATGTTTTTGGAAAATCTCTAGGATTATTCTGAGCTAGATTTTACCAGAAGGAACTATGACCGAAAGAGTCCAGGACGTTCTGGAATGTTCGAGAACTATTATGTACCAGTAGTTGAACTGGGTTCTGACATCAAGTTAGAACACTTTCGTACATTTCGTAAAAAATATTTCGAATCTCCCACAACGATCGATATTTCTCTAGGTTGGTAGGAGTGTGGAATTGGTAGTTAACCACCACCGGGCACCAAACATCCGATTACAATAAATGACAATGTACTAGAATGTTCTTCATTATTTCTATGGTAGTCCTCGTCCAAATATCTCTACGACTGTTCTCAGCTAGAATTTACCAAATGAACTTGATCGGATGAATCGAGCACGTTCTGGAATGTTCGAGAACCGTGGAACTGGACACTAAATTAGAACACTTTCGTGCATTTCGATCCAAGCATCATCAAAAATGTGTGGGACCTTGTAGTCTTGGTGTTTGTTCGGATTTGCGAATCGACCACCACACACATTTGTTTAAAAAGTGTAGTAGTGCTAGGTAGTAAAATAATAAATTATATTAGGTAATAAAATGATGTGTGCGTGACCAAAACGCAGTATGCAGTATGCACTGGTATCTTGGTACAAACGCATGCATTTATTCACATAAATACTGGTCAAAAATTTATCGAGCCGTGTGAGAGGGTTGTTTTCGAATAGAAGGGTGATTATATTATACATATGCATAGCATTTCCAGGCCCTGGCAGCTTGTGGTGCAGATGTTGGATTTAAAAAAATATAAACGGTCCCAGCAACTAACGGCTTGAACTTAACGTGAATTACTTACTACCTGTGGCATGGTAGTTTCATTCAACACTATGAAATGAAATAATTTGGAATACACAAAATTTAAAACCTGTTATCTCATGCACGTACTCATGCAGATCAGAATTTTAATGTTACAAATCAGTTTTTAAAATACGGTTATCAATATTTTCAAGACATACATGTGTCATTAGATATAATATTTACAATTTCAAGTTGAATACTATACCAACTAAGAGATAACTAGTATGACCTTTTTGTTAAAAAAAAAACAACCTGATTTCCCAAATCTGTTCAAGGTAGTGTCACTTTTGCTGTCCGTTTCTGTCACTTCAGCATTTCTCTGTTATGAACGCAAAGTGGCGGGACGACAGGAATAAAGCTTCATTTAAACTAATTAAAAATGAACTTTTAGTTTACTTAAATCTTTGTTTGCCATGTTTAGAGGCTATTAATGTATTTAAGAGCGACAGCAATTTGTTACTGGCTACTAGGTGTAACAAACAATATGTTTAAAAACAAAAAGTAAAGCACTTTATTTTTATGCCGAGTACTTTTTCTTTGAACCTTTTAGTCGAGAAATACTTTATGTAAAGCTTGAAAAGGTGGCAACCCTAGTTGTGAGTAAAAGTGACGTTCTGTCAGTAACCGTTGTAATCTAGGTAATACAAACATTTTTTTACGATTAAACAACTAAAAATGTAAGATACAAATACCGGAGTTATCCAAAACACACACAGTATCAAATTCCGCTCAGCAACAATATAATATATGTATATTTTTATCACCCACACATATAAATATATAAAGGTGTACATTAAGGTAGGTCGTAGTGTGTTTCGCATATCAATTCTGTAACAATGGATGCACATGTAAAAACAATACGGTTCATAAACACAATAATCGATACTTTATTATTTAATGCGTTATTGTTAAAAGAAAGCGTTTTAAAAATTTTAACTTGCACAACGACCAAGTAAGTAAACACAATCCATCAAACTTTAAATCCAAGTAGGTAGGTAGGTACATAATCGTGTTTGTACTTCATTCTTTAATTTTATTTAAAAATTTAGTGATTATAAAACAGCTCAAAACGAAAAAGGAAACGATGCTGGCAACGTGCTGTTATACATCGATTGGTGTAATGTTATTCCTTTTTCTTTATTAGTGTTCGCTGCAATTCCCACCTGGCATCTCTGTTCTATGTTTACGATATTCTCTACAACTTCTGTCGTGTGTAAAACTCCCACAGTATCAGTACGATAATATTCGTTTGGGGGAATCACTCCGGCATTGCCATCATCTTTTCCTTGTAATAACAGTATACAGAAACCACGTGTAATGGATTTTGTTTTGTCTTAAAAAAATTAATAATCGGTGCAGCGGTTAGGGGTTGCTTAGGTACGCAAAAGATAAGGGTCAGTCCATCGGTCACCTAATTAAGTAGGTACCTAGGCACCTAATAAAAAATGATAATTAAAAGAAAAAACAATTTTGCTCCGTTTCAATGTGCGCCGCTTTTGGAACTTGGAACGCTTCAAACCAGAAACTTTTTACAATCAGATGACGCAATCTTAACCGGGATGCCGTTCTCGGTTCATCAATGAATTTTCAAGAAGAATTGGCAATAAATGGCACCTGGTCCAGCTTCTACCGTTATTCAATGCATCACAAAGTGCATTGGACTTGATTCATCGCACACTAACTCCTAGACCGTAAATATGACCCAACGACCAAAATAATAAACGATCAGCTGTTTAGAGCACCTAGCTTTCCGCCCGCAACAGCTGATAAGGCGTTCGCGGTGAGGAACGGAGAAAAGGCGGCCTGAACAAAGGAAAAGCTAACGCGATACGAATGCACGTCAACTCGCTCCATTTACAATTGCATCGTTACCACTACTCATGAATTCTTCAGCATTTGTAGTTGTGAAGAATGTAAATGTACGTATAGACATAATGTAAAATGTAGTGAAGAAAATACAGTAACAATAACAATATATTTGCGGTTACAGGGCAATTGTTTCGTTACTATTTCATTATCATAAGGTCGTCAGTCCTAAGACTGGTTGGACACGCACCTCCAAAAAAAAAACTTTTGGGTGTTTCATTCCCACCAGCCAGTAATGCTGGTGGGTGGGCAGTCCCTCCGAACTACGCCGGAAGGTAGGGCGGAAGGCCCTCTTCAGCCTGCTTTCAGGAATCGTGGTAACGGGTGGGTGGTGGTTCGGGTGAAAAAGATGAGACAGAAGAGAATGAAAGATTATCTGTGGAATATTACTGCCTCAGCATTTGCCTAAGTGATCCAAGGAAACCACTGAAAAACTTGGACCAAGGCAGACGGACCCGGAATCGAACCGGCGTCCTCCCGAATGCTAAGCAATGGTCTA
>NW_020442468.1:636296-673305 GCF_000699045.2 Agrilus planipennis
AGTAATCTAATCTAAGTCTACCTCTACCCCTCCTAACTCCCGTTTCTGCCTCTAATATGTCTCTGACTAGATCTTCATGCCTGAGAAGGTGTCCTACCAACCTATCTCGCCTATTTCTTATTGACTTCTATAGAATCCTTTGTTCTCCTATTCTGTCTAATATCCTCATCATTCGCCTGTAACACCACATTTCGAACGCTTCAAACCTTTTCTTTTCCGCCGCGCCCACCGTCGGCGATACTATTTACTATTCATTGGTTACTATTTTTAATCGATTTATTCTTTGATGTAATATTCACTTATACGTCTATCTGTCAGTCATGAAAATAATTCTGGTACACTTTTAATCATATAAATATGTATGAAACAATTTAGATACGTATGTTCTTAGGGGCCGTCATCACGCATGTTTCATTAAAAACATTTTATCAAGCAGATAAATGATTTTGTTCTTATTTAGGGCTTTATCATAGATTCACGGAAAAGAAATCTTAAATGACATTGATTCATATTTTACGAAATGAAGGAAATATGAATCAACTAATCGGGAACGTGATCCACATTTTCTTAATCTCTGTTTGAAAAAACCTGGCTATTTTCTAAAAATATGTAGTTTGACGTGGAGTTCGTCTGCTCCCTGAACAGGAATATGAGTTTCAGTTGTTGGTGCCGACAAGTCTCCCAGGCGAACCGGCGAGCTGTCAAGCCGGCCGGTAATTCGTAGGAGTCGAAGCAAGCTTGACCTTGGACTGAAGCAGCAAACGCTCTTATATACTTGCATCATTCGATTTGCGTGCTGTATTGTACATAGAAATAGACATTTACATACACGTCCTCGCACATACAATTACATATACATATACATGCACAGATACACCGTGCTTACCTACAAAACGTTTGTTACACACTTTTCCAAGTAGAAATTAGATAAGCACCTTAATGATCGCCTCAGGAAAATTTACTCACCCATAATACAAAACGTGTAATTTTCTATGTGCTTAATAAGTATGTGGTATCGCTATCGGCGTGAGATTAAAATTATAGTACGTTTTGGGAATATTCCAGAATAAGAATAAGCTGATGTAATCCTTTTTGGGGATTAGGCATTAAAAAAAAGCTCATTTACAAGCCAATCTGTAAAATTAGGCATTGTGCATGGATTACGACTAAGTCACTAACTATAAAAAGGCAGCGTTGTTTTCTCCAGCTAAGTAACTAAACATTCAGTCAGATGATCAAATGTTGCATTTGAAATTAGAGTAGCTCATATCATCATCATCATCATCATTATAAGATCTTGAGTCTGAAAACTGCTTGGACACGCACCTCTGCTTCTTCCGATCTTGAGCCAGCCTTCTCATATCAAGAAAACCAGAAGAACGTATATCTCTAACTGTTTGAGAACAATAAAATCTAACATAGGTCTCTCTCTGTCCTTCTAAAATCCTGTTTCTGCTTTTGATATGTATGTAATCAAGATGCACCGGATAAGTGGTTTTGCCGGGTACCCTAATGCTGGTGGACAGGCGCTTCTTATGGACTACGCCGGAGGGTAAAGCGAAAAACCCACTTCAGCATACTTTTAGGAATCGTGGAAGGGGTGCGTGGTGATTGGGGTGAGAAAGATGAAATGGACGAAATGAAGACAGAAGAGAGTTAAAGATTATTATCTGCTCCGGCATTTACCTAAATAATCCCGGGATACCACAGAAAAACTTGGACCAGGGTATGCTAAGCAATGGTCTAAACCTGTAGGCCATGCCGATACCACTAGATGTGCTACAAACTATATCGAGTCCACTTTAACTTGGACTTCCTTAAATTTTTCTTTTAGGAGCCCTGCTCCAAACGTATTTCACTTATTTTAAATGATTACCCATGAATGAAACTATTATAAATCCACAATAATATTATTGGATAGCACAGGTGGAAATGTTATTAGCACCCAGTAATAGAAAATTTTTTAACTGCATCTGGGTATAGGTGTTAGGTACATGTGCCTCGTTCGTGTGTACCAATATTTATAAATCTCTGACGCTTTATAGCGAGGCACGTGTAGTAAAAAATAAATATTTATTTTACATTGCAAATTTAAAATTGAAATCGAAAAATAAAAAGACAACACGAAAAAACTTCGCACATCTTTTATGTAAGCGGGTACATACATAAATCACAATGAATAGCGAAATGTTGTAAAAAGGAACTATCCTTGAAGTAAGCAGTCTTTTGTATAATTTTGATTATTAAACACCAAAATTAAATAAATAGTGACATACACCCGCTGCATGCATAAAAACAGAGCAAAAACAAAGTTGAAATTATGATCCAATCTGTAATCATCACTATACATTGTGGTATAATTCGATGTGCTGGGTACTACAGCGATATCCAGAATGACTACGAGGGTTAGATTTAGACCCTTGTTTAGCATTCGAGAGGACATTGATTAGATTCCGGGTCCGTCTACTCCGATCCAAAGTTTTCAGTGGTTTCCTTGGATTACTGAGGTAAATGCTGGGGCAGCAATATTTCACCCAAGTTCTCTTTTATATCAAAGTACTGAGCGGCATGACCTAGAAGTTTAGACCACTACTTCGCATTCACGAGGACACAGGTTTGATTCTAGGTTCGTCTACCTCGATCCAAAATTTTCAGTGGTTTCCTTGGATTACTGAGGTAAATGCTGGGGCAGCAATATTTCACCCAAGTTCTCTTTTATATCAAAGTACTGAGCGGCATGACCTAGAAGTTTAGACCACTACTTCGCATTCACGAGGACACAGGTTTGATTCTAGGTTCGTCTACCTCGATCCAAAATTTTCAGTGGTTTCCTTGGATTACTGAGGTAAATGCTGGGGCAGCAATATTTCACCCAAGTTCTCTTTTATATCAAAGTACTGAGCGGCATGACCTAGAAGTTTAGACCACTACTTCGCATTCACGAGGACACAGGTTTGATTCTAGGTTCGTCTACCTCGATCCAAAATTTTCAGTGGTTTCCTTGGATTACTGAGGTAAATGCTGGGGCAGCAATATTTCACCCAAGTTCTCTTTTATATCAAAGTACTGAGCGGCATGACCTAGAAGTTTAGACCACTACTTCGCATTCACGAGGACACAGGTTTGATTCTAGGTTCGTCTACCTCGATCCAAAATTTTCAGTGGTTTCCTTGGATTACTGAGGTAAATGCTGGGGCAGCAATATTTCACCCAAGTTCTCTTTTATATCAAAGTACTGAGCGGCATGACCTAGAAGTTTAGACTACTGCTAAGCATTCGCGAGGACAGGTTCGATTCAGGTCCATATGCACTGGTCTATGCTATTCTATGATTTCCTTTGATCATTGAGGCAAATGCTGGGGCAGTAATATTCGACAGATTATCTTCCAGTCTCTTCTGTCTTCATTTCATCCGTCTCAACTTTCTCATATCAACCGACACCCATCCATTCCCAGAAATCCTAACAGGAGACTGGAAAGACTTTCCGCCGAATCCTTCGGCTTAATCAAGTGGTACTTAGCATCAGCATCAGTAGATAGTTGATGGGAATGAAGCACCCAAAGATATTTTTCATATCAATGGAATTCCCATATGTATTTATAATTTTTCAAGTTCATGTTCGGCTTTTGTAAGGCTCGCCCATTTTGACGAATGTAAAAAGAATTATGGACTTCGCAGTTGATTATTTACTGATTTGAACAATAAAATTGTGCGGTTGCTTCTTTCGTATTTGGAGCAGAATAAAATTTGATGGAAAACAGCGCTGTTCTTAGTTGTTTAGCCATGTTCTAAAATGTCTCATTTTGTAGATTGGCATTGATATTCAGTAATTAATAAACTATATGCAGATTATTGCTTTGTCGCTTGTTTATTGCAGTATGCAATGTGCAATAATAAGACATAGGTATATTTTGATACACTGTAATCAAAGAACACAAACAGAGCTTAAGTTTTATAAATACGCAATCCAAAACCTAAACAGCTGTGTTAAACATGCTGTAACGTGTTTTTACTTTGTTCGTGCACGGAAAATTCCGTTTGTTACCAAGAGACTCTCTGGCATAGGTATTGTAGATATATATATCTGTCAGTGGGTACCTAAGTAGGCACTAGAGCCTGCACACACAGATACTATACACGCCATACATACACACATAGAAGCATACAAATACGTTTAAAACCAGTAGATAATGTCCATTGATCTAGACAAAAATTACTAACTAATCGTGAATATTCATAAAAATATGGCTAAATTGCCGATGTAGGTCGACAGACAATGTCGTTTAGATAATGTGCGAATTTTTATTAATCATATCATCAGACTTGCAAAAATATCATAATTGTAGATAGGTATTATTTTTTTTGATTTCGTTATCGCAACGACCTCGCCAAAGTAAATAACATACGTGTACGTCAAATATACAGCACGTAGTTGTCAAAACCCTGATGTAACTTGTAACTTTAATTCAGTCATCATCACTTATTTTAGACTTTGCGGCTTCTGCTTTAATTAGGTAAATGCTGGCAACGTTATCTCTCCCAATCGCTCGATAATATTGCGATTATTGCATCAGCCAAGTTCGTCAAGACAATAGTGGGTATTCTATAGGAAGCAATCCAAATAATTTCCTCGACAAAAGAAATAATGGCATTTTAGCGTCATTCTTAGTCATGCTACAATTTTGTTCTTATCTATTCAGCATTATTCTAATGCTTTACTGACGAATTCTGCATGAATCCATAGTTGATTGCAGTTTCAACGTATCGAAATCGATTAATGCCCAATTAACCATTCTGCTTTATTTTTTTTTTAATTTTAGCAGTCGTAGAAAATAATTCTATTGATTGTTGCATCAGCCATTGTTTCTAAAAGCGCATAGGCATTGCCAAATTGGCTAATTGATCAAAGTACTTTTGAATAGTACAATTTTGATGTGAACGAAGTAGAAGGTCTTCTTCTAGTAGTAACTGCATTTTTATGTTCAAGAATCAATTTGTTTGCAATTTCAGAATAAGAAACCTATTCGATGTAGATTCGAATAGAACAAATTTTTATCTGCGTTAAAACGATAGGATAGGTAGTAGGAATAGAAATCCAACCACAGCCAACTTAGAGACTTAGCAACAACAAATTGCATCAGCCTACTTTGCTCTGCTTATTTTAGCGGCTGTAGTTCGTCAAATCGTTACCTTCCTAAAGCCTAGATAATTTTTTCATTTCCGCAGAGATGCACGATCATGAAAACCGGTTGAGCTAACCTAATTATAATGCAAGAAAACATCAATTTTCGAACAAAGGGCCATTATTAAAACAACAGAGAGTATAGCTTCAGCATCACGTAGACCATCCCGAACGCGAACGAATATGGCCGACATGACCAGGTCTTTGGAGTAGGGACGTGCTGTTTATAAAACCGGCGTTTCGCCGGTTCCTGTTATCAGTCGACGTTCAGCGCAAGAAAGTAGTGTCGTTCTACGGTTGAAGAGAAATCAGCTGTTTCTTTGTTCCTTTCCAGAACAGTCTCGCTAACGATATGGAAGTAATACCGGTCTCAAGTCATACCTACAATAATCAAAATGGTAAGTTTCTAAACGTTCTGCTTGCTTTATGGTCTAGTTATAAGTTAGGGCTCACTTAAAAAAATGGATTGCAGTTCTTTTTGAGATTTGCCTCAATTCATAAATTTCAATTTTTTTCTGGTTTAGATACTCTGGTCTAGAAATTTAAAGACTTGATTGCCGCCACTTTTAATTTTTGAATTTCTTTTATGAAAATGGGCTTTATCTGATGTTTCCTGCCATCCAATTATTCTCTACTAAGTTTTCGATTTTGATTACTAAAAAGAATCGGTCAATGGCATTAGAAAGAAATAAAATTTCGGAAGGCTTCTGTTGTTAAAAAACTGTCCTCAATCCTCATTACATCACAAACCACCTAGGTACCTCCTTAGTTTGTGGTGCTTCTAATTTCCAATTAACGTTCGTGAAACCATCAAAAATTCATTGGGTCTAGAGTTGTAGTTCCACATCATTTTACATTAGTTCCTTCAATATATCAGTGCCATACAACTGAGTAAACTTTGAAGAGATTTTAAATAGCCCACTAGAATACTTGATAGGCATCGTCCACTGATAGTGGACACCTTAGCTAGTTGTTTAGTGGTAGGCGCTCTTGCTTTTTTTCCTTGCTAACTGCTTCTGAACGACTAATTTTCAATATCCTGACATTTTCTCATTTACAAAAACGCTGGGATTTGGCAATGGCAAATACATTGTATATGTATATACAATCCATACATATATATATGTATCCGCGATTTCGAACGCGGAACAAGTTGACTAGTGTACGTATGAGGGGGCTTGTAGCCAAACGATAGAGCGCAGCTGTTGTTGGACGAGGAGCGTAAACGTTAGTGAAAAGGATGGAAAGCCGGCAGCTAAAGTGAAAACGTTCACTGTTGCTACCCGAGAACATAGGTCACGCTAGGTCGTTACCGTCCCGCTATAGAAAGCGCTGCTTGTTCTGTTCGCACAGCTGATTTTGCTTTGACACACTGCCGTACGCCAACCTATTATTACCGGCACCGTATATTGGCTATTATTGTTGCGGAGAACACAAGCGCATTTGTTGTCACTGTTTTCGGCGAATGGCCTGCAACTTTTGCGAATACACGGTGCAATTACTGTTCAGCAATGGTAATCATAATAATGAACACAATGCCTTTCAGAAACTGTAACTCCAGAAGAGAGCCTCTTTGATTTCGTTTGGATTTATTTGTTCCTTTTGTCTCTCCTTATTTCCTTTCTGGGAAAATAGATTCATTGTTAGCTGAAGCGGATCTTATTTAGTCGTTTGAATTGTTTTTTATAATCTGTGAGAGTTATAGGAGTGTCAATTTTCTTTTCCATTTTGCTCATCGTCACTTCTCTTTTGTTCCAGAACTCGATTACGAGTACGATCCAACCTTAGACGAAGATAACGAGCCAATAGTCAGCGCTTTGTCGAAACGGTTAGAAGAAGAGCTCCGTGCGGCCAAAAGGACTCACCTGTCTTGCGGTGAGGTTCTTTTACCGTGCGGTCTTCTTCAAAGAATATCAAGGGACGTCCTAGTGATGGCAGATTCTGAACCTTGCGGGCTTCGAGGTTGCACCCTTTACTTCAATTTCGCTAGCGACGAAGACAGCAGACGCTTAAGTACGGTGAAGTGCGATCCATACACCGCCAGCACATTCGAACTGTATCTCACGCTTAAGGAAAATCCAAGGGGCTGGGACTCTTTCCTGCCGCAGTTCTTGAAGTAAGTATTTTTTTCTATCTTGCACGTAGAGTAGTAAATATTAGGAAGGGAGTCAGACCAGGACGCACACCGTTACCGCTACTTCTTAATCTGTACATCGAAGACGCGATTAACATCATTAAAGACAGGACAATTGCAGGGATAGGTATACAGGGGCAAAAGATTAGTATGCTTAGATTTGCAGATGGTATAGCCGTATTAGCATTTAGCAAGGGGGAGTTAGAGATAGGTTCAAATAAGAGGCGGTATTGACAAAACAGTATATAAAAAGATAGGAGGCTAAAAATTAAAAGTGGTTGATTTTCGGTATCTAGGAAGTCAGACAAGTCAGGACGGAAGAAGTAGTAGGGATATAAAGCAGAGGATAGCGCAGGGTCAAGTCTTCTTCAATAAAAAGAAGTCACTTCTATGCTCGCGTACGGTTAATTTGGAAAATTCGAAAGATTGTTGAAGATGTATGTTTAGAGCGCGACGCTATACGGGTTCGAAACATGGACGGTGGGTGTTGCGGAAAAGAAAATGTTAGAAGCGTTCGAAATGTGGTGTTACAGGCGAATGATGAGGATATCGTGGATAGAGGTTAAAAATGAAGAGGTTTTAGAAAGAATAGGAGAACAGAGGACGATAAGGAATAGGCAAGATAGGTTGGTGGGACACCTTCTCAGGCATGAAGGTCTAGTCAGAGACATATGAGAGGCAGAAATAGGAGTTAAGAGGATTAGAAGAGTTAAGGACTTGGGATGTGCTAATAGTTTTAGGGAAATGCGAAGATCAGCTTAGGACAGGAAAGAGTGGAGGTGCGTGTCCGACCGGTCTTAGGACTGACGGCGTTATGATGATATGATGATGATGTTGCACGCCTGAACTGGGTTAACGCTAGCAGTTCATGAGATCCACTAACAGTTAAAAGAGTTAACTGTCGTTTGCTTGTAACCCAGATTCGGAAGGTGTCTTAATAATAGTTACTTTTCGACTTTAATTATATATGCCACGTCCTATGTTGTTTGTCTACAATTTAATTTTCTTTTGTTTCAGAAAAATAACGCGAGGCGGCACGGTAATGATCAGTTCTGAATATGAATTAACAAAGAAGAAATTGTATAGATCGTACGTCGACTGAATCGGCAAACGGAGAGCCCGAATCGTCGAGTCCGTCGCTTTGCTTATATGCCAAGACTGAATATTAAAAAAAGTAAAACGATCACCGCATCATCTCATAAATATTCATGGATAAATAATCGTGTTTGTTTTTATACTGCGAAATGATTTTTAAGTTAATTTCTCATTGTCACTCATCATATATATATATATTATATTCTCATCATTTAATAATATTGTTGTCCGTAGTATTAAATGTGGGATACCGACCGCGTGCGGTTTCCTCAGGTGTGATAGTAGATACACGTAGGGACTCTAAATGTATATTAATAATTACAAAAAACTAAAATTCGTAGAAATTTAAGGATCGCAATAAAAATCAACAATCTTGTGAGGAGGCGTAGTAGGAGCATGCCTGTGCCACCCCGTTCGAGGGGTTTTGTAACGACGAATTTATTTTGTGTCGGTGATAAGATGATGTGTTTTCCGATTAAATTTTGACCTGAGAATTTATGTTTAAGTTTGTGATATTAGTTACGGTAAAATATTTTTTTTTGTAAGCGCGGTCGCCGGTGTTCACCTCGGCATTTTGCCCCCTTTCGACTCTGCTCGAATGGGGTGCAAATTCCGCTGAGGAATGGTTGCAAGAAATCAGTATTTTCAACCGGCGTTCTCGCACCAAAGGTGACTGTATGTGATCTCAGTGATTTGTATTCTTAAAAATTCAAAGTTAGGTCTTCTTGTATGTCGTATACGCCGGTCAAGAGACTGTTTTTTTTTTTTTTAATTATTTTAATGGATTTTAGTGGTAAGGGTTATCTCACTCAGTGTGATAGTGCAGGTAACTGTACAGTTCTCAAGCTTTTTAATTTTTATATCGGTAATGTGAAAATACGATGATATATTATAGATTTATAAAAGATGTTTTATAACAAACAAATACAAATAATACCATTTTTTTGAAATGAATCAATTTTTTTATTTCCATACTGTCGAACCTCTAAACTAATCCGAATTTGTGTAAAAGTTCCAAAATAAAGTGACCGTTTATAAGTGAAATAACTGACCAGGTAAGTAGATACTTTTTATACATATACAAGCAGGAATATTGTCTTTTTGTTTTGCGAACGAAAACGCATAAGTATAAATAGAACAAAAATTATCAACCGCATTTATCGGAAAATATCACTTGCTTCGCTAAAAACTGTCCTAAACTTTTAAAATCTTTTGAACAAACCGTAACAACCTCCGAAAGATTTAATTTGTATTTAATTGACTTATATTACTTCTCATTTACGTACATGAAGGGATGACTGAAGGTATTTGTAGTTGTCATCGACTCTCATAGACTAAATAATAAAGCACTTCCAAACTTCGTTGAACACGAGACGACCCGTTTGTTCATATGAGTTACTACATTCGGATTTGAAAACAAAACCCCAATTGAGAGATAAGGTATAGGTTTACGAGAAGCATCTTCTTTGTTGCAAAAGGATCAATTACTCTAAAGTTCTACAACTCGTATTCATATTTGTAACCCATTATTTATTGGGCAATTATTACTCCCTTGGTTCATGTGTTGAATCCGAAAACCTTTTTTATTCTGCCCTTACAATTTTTCTACTGTAACGTCGTCCTCACCCAACGAAAGCATGCTCAGCCTTCCCCTATTTGTATATTGTACCGGTTCATTTTAATATAGATGTCAACAAAATCTATGATCTTTATATATTTAACAATTGAGGAAAATGACGATGCAATGAGGCAATTTATATTGTGTAGGTATATCTTTTATTAATTTTGACAACAAAATTATAATAAACTACAAATGTGTTGTGACTTACGAAACTAGTAGGATGGTTATTACATTTCACAGTCCTATAATATTACAACTTGTGTTAAAACAGATCAGAACTTAGGCCATCACGTCCCATCTACCTTAAACGCTAGCTCAGGCCCGACTGACTCTCTTCATACCTTATATACCTTTCCTCTACCCCTTCACTCTTTACCGGGGCACTTCCCGTCGCAACCGCTCCTTTCTAGGCGAACATATCGCCACGTATATTCAAACACAACCCGTACACACATGTATTCTGCGTACCTTGTTTTTAGCAGAAATCATCTTATTTTATGCAAGACTTTAATAATAAGATAAATATTACAGCAACAAATTAAAAGCCGTAGTCTCACATTAATCTACAAAAACTGACAATGTTTCTAAATAAAATATTTAACCACATTCGGTTAACATCAAATGCGATAGAGAAAATTGTCCAAAAGGAACGTAGTAATTGACATGAACCTCATTTAATTATATTAGTATTCACGAGTAGTTGATTGAAAGCAAAGATTTATAGAAAAAATGTCCATACTTTTATTAATAAACATAGAAATTCTGCCAGTATGCAACGTTATCAAACTGGTGAAGATTTAGTATCAAACTATATTTGGAAGTACTTCATCATAGGGCTTCAGCTTTCATACATTCATGAATTTTAATATGCTCTTTGAATTATATCCAGAAATTATTATGTTTAACAATTTACTTATTATACTTTTTTAACAGTTTACCTATACTGCTGTATACTACATAATGCTTTATATTAGAGACGATATAGGAAATCTTACCTTTGAGGTAGGTGACTAATTTTTAGCTTGATACGATGAAAATATTGAAAAATCTTCCTAGGAAGCAGGAAAGTGTGTTATAAGTTTCACCATCAATATATACACATTACACATTTACATAAAGATATATTCATTGGTTAATGTCGATAAAGATCGTTAGACTTTGATATGAAAATGTATCATTCAGCCGCACTGTCAGTACATAATATTGGCATAAAGACAATAGGATGTAGTCGTAATATAAGAAAGTCCAACTTGGTCATAACCACTTTGGTTAGATTTTTTAATTAATACATCACTACCTAAACCTTTACTAATAACCGTAACTATTCATTTGAGGTTTAACACAATTTCCGACGTAACCTAGTCATTACCTCACTACCACTATATTTTATTTCGCCGAATCAGTGGCTTAAACTGTATTGACAGTTTACTGCGATCGCGCAGACAACAGAAACGTAAGACTGGCTTGTAGATTACTTCTTAAACCGCACTGCTTTTACTCGTTTACTCTGAAGATTTTGGCTCATCTCGGATGTGCATTCCTTTTAGAAAGAAATGTTAGATCTTACTAACTTGTGCTTGTACATGAATATTGTCTCAATTGATCAGGTAATCGAAGTATCATTTCAAATGGGACCTTTGTCTAAAGTTTTTATAGAGATAAGAGAATTAGTAAGATTTAATAATAATCGGCAATCATCGAGACTTATTCGGTTTCTCGAGCTTCTAAAAAACAATAACAGCTTTATTAGAGAAATAAGAACTACCCATATGAAACATTTCATTGCTCATTCACATCTATTAGCATAAAAACGATGTTGTCATTTACTATCCACCCTTTAGTATCTTTTAAAATGGAATACCTTCATTCTTTGTAAGTACCATTACAGAAAGACAAACATAAAGACATAACCTATGATATGCTATAGGTAGTCAGTAATTATTGATCATTCTATTTATGTGAAAAGGTTTCTTTACATAAATCGAAAAGGTGGTATTCTTACCTCACAAGTAAAGAAATACAGCTTGATTAAATATATATTTATAAATAAGAGACAGAACTAATGTGTTACTCGCCAGCTTACCTTACTTTGGTCTCCTATAGGCAGAAATTCTTAATACTTCATCTTCAGCTGCAGATTGTATCTTCTGCTGAAGACGAAATCATCAAATGATGACGGAATCTTCAGCTAAAAACAAAATCTTCAACTGATGACGGAATCTTCAGCCGATGACGGAGTCTATGGTTGATGACGGAATCTTCAGCTAAAGAGGGAATCTTCAGCTGATGACGGAATTCTCAGCCAATGACGATATCTTCGGTTGATGATGGAATCTTCAGCTAAAGACTATCTTCAACTGATAACATCATCTTTGATACCGGCCGTGAAAGCCCACACTCTATCATCAGAAAGAATTCATTTTTAACTGAATACATAAAAGATGTGAAATTTAGTTAAAACGGTCACGAAGTAATCGATTTCTCTAAATTATGAAAATGAAAGACATTCGGTCGTATAGCGCACCACTTTCTAAAGCTACTTAATCATGGACATTTAGTGAACTCTATTTTAGAACGAGAATGAAAAATATAAAACGCGCCTTAGAAATATGGAACTCGTAAAATTTCGAAAAGGTTAACTGTATAAATTACCTAGGAACTTGCAACTCACGCATGCTGAGATCTCGTAAAACAGCTACGTGTTACGAAAATAGGACTTTTACAATAAGGTTTAGGGCTAAGCGTTTCAACAACAACCAAGAAAACGTTCATAAAAAGCTAAGAAAAAGAAGCATCTAACATATTTTATGAGGTTTTAATGGATCGTTAATAAAATGCTTATTTATATTACAATAATTAACAGTCAACTGTTATTATCATTTGAATAGATAAAATCAGTTAGCTACCATGGAAAATTACATTTTCACTGTTTTAAATTTAACCATATGATTGAATTGATCTCTAACACTTGGTGAAAGTTTTTAATATGAGTGAGTAATGGCGCATATTTGAGGGAGGAGGATGAAGGTCACAGTATGCGGTCTACGGTCATCTTGAGACGTGCACTTCCACTCTTTCCTATCCTGAGCTAATTTTAATTTTTCCCTAAAACTAGAATCCTTAACTATTTGTGAATAATAGTCTAACCTACGTCTATTTCTATTTTCTGTTTTTTAATTACTCTAGCAAGCCTTTCATGCCCTTACCAGTCTATCTCGCCTATTTCTTATTGACTTCCATAGCGCCTTTTGTTCTCCTACCTCCTCATTTTTAATCTTCTTTGTCCACAGTGTAGTTGGGACTATCGAAATTGGCAAAGCCCGCAATAAATAATATGTAAGAATGAACGTATCATTTTTCTTGTTTCCACATGGAAAAGAGATAACCGAAATATGGTAGAAATTCAAAACAAATAAGTAAATAAATAGTAACTAATAATAAAAACTGGAAGTAATTTGTTCAGAAAAGAAAGTTCTCTAGAATCTTCAGTTCAGTGCCTTTTCGTTGTACAACGTTCTTGATCAGGACTCGTAATTTATTTCAGCACCTTTTAATCTTTTTCAACTTCCTTTCATTAAAGTATAAAAAGATCGTCAATATAACCGTTTCAAAGAGCGAAATTAGCTCAATCGCCCTTAAAGTCATAAGCGCATCAAGAGGCAGGTCCTTCTGCTGACATCGAACTCACTTTTAAATTGCCTCCTATATACTGTCTTTTATCTTTTGTGGGCGGCTGGAGCCACACAAGCCTTTGACGGTCCCTTTGGTACTGCATTACTGTATCAGCTTGACTTGTAATTTATAAAGAAACGGCTCTCTCATAATTTTAATGATTTTTCGAAGTATGAATCGTTTTTTAATAGGGTCGTCAACCTGCTGTAACTCCAGATACGACACAACATTTGATTCGTACCATATGTATTCATGCCTATACAGGGTGTTTCTGAAATAAGTGGCAATACAATTCGATCGTTTCATTGGTTTTGTATTTACGTTAGTCGTAAATTAGTATCATGTCATAATGTTCTGCCATTGTAACAACTACTGTTCTATACTGACTTATGGCAGTGACATACTGATTTACTGCCAATTCGACTGACATACAAATGTACAACATTAAAAAAACAAATAGTAAACAATGCATGATTAAAAAAATACAGAAGACATACAATACGGATGCTGCTAACTATCAGCTGATTGAATGCGACTCTGCATTGCTGCAATTCTTTCTACCTGTACTTTGTACTACGTTTTTTAGAAACGGTAACCTTTGGGACACAGAAACGCTCATTTAATCACTTCCTGCAAGCTTGCTACTTATTTCAGAAACACCTTCTGTGTATGTCTGTATTATCACTAATACAATCAGTGATGAAAAAATTAGTACTGCCTACCAATACATCAAACATGCTATTCTTTTCTCTTTTGCAATATGGAAGTAAAATGAAAAGAAGAATCACTCCAATTTTACCCTATAAGATGGACGATGAAAGATTATTACATTAGAGTGATTTTTCTTCTTTCAATTTTCTATAATGAGTGAGCACATTTCCGTTCCTTCAAACCTTTTAAATACTTTAATTGTGGATTTTGTTGAAATGAATGCTAATTTACCTAAGAAAAGATAATTTGGTTTTGGAATTTGTAAATTTCCGTCCTTAAATTATCTATTACGGTCGAGGAAATAATTCTAAGAACCCTTTTAAGCAAATCGACTTTGAATATCTTAGCTTTTATCTTAAATCATTCGTGAAATTAAGCTACCACAAATTGTACTCGAGATCTAAGGGATGATTTTGGGAAGATAACCGACAGAAAGCATCAATCAACGCTTGTACGGTACTGAGAGGGAATTAGACCTATTAATGGACTGGGGGGCTTTTGATGGTTGTCTCTTGACTCGGGTCGATGTTAATTTAGCCTTTGATCTCGAACTGCGTTTGCATTGACTCTTCTTCACAAGCAAAAAAACAATTTTCGATAACGTTCAAAACCTCTATATCTGGTTAAATAAAGCCAGGATATTACTATTATTATCCAAAGGAAGTAAGTAAAAAAAATAGATTAGTTGCAGAGCAACTTTTTGTTTTAAAATATGTGGGTAGTTAGTTTGTGTCATCACCATCATACGGTCGTCAGTCCTAAGACTGGTTGGACACGTACCTCCACTCTTTCCTATCCTGAGCTAAACTTCGCATTTCCCTAAAACTAGAACAACCCACATCCTTAACTATTTCCGAATAGTAATTTCATCTAGGTCTGCCTCTACCCTTCCTAGCTCCTGTTTCTGCCTCTAATATGTCTCTGACTAGACCTTCATGCCTGAGAAGGTGGCCTACCAACCTATCTCGCCTATTTCTTATTGACTTCCATAGAGTCCTCTGTTCTCCTATTCTTTCTAACATTTTTAACCTTTTCTATCCACGTTATCCTCATCATTCGCCTATAACACTTCATTTTGAACGCTTTTAACCTTTTCTTTTCCGCCACGCCCACTGTCCATGTTTCGCACCCGTACAGCACCGCGCTCTAAACATACACCTTTAACAATCTTTTTCGAATTTCCCAATTAACCATTCGCGAGCATAGAAGTGGCTTCTTTTTATTAAAGGCGACATGGCCCTGCGCTATCCTCTGCTTTATATCCCTATTTTGTGTACTGTTACGGAACATCTTAAATTTATTACGGCTGATCGTACATGATATTTATATGTAATTATATGTATTCTGACCATACCACTGTTGCTCAACGTTAGAACTTGTTTTTCTTGAAGTTTATGTTGACAGACTGGACTGGGTCTATAGAAACCTGCTAGAGGGATTCTTTTTACACTTCAGCTTCCAGGATATGGAATTTTTAGACGATTTCACCTTTTCTTATTCGGACTATTACCTAGCTAATACGTAGGCAGTAAAAAACATTAACAAATTAACCATGCCCATAATATTTACCTGCCGAAAATATTTTTTATTACTTACATTCATATTAAGGAAATCATTTTTTAATGACGACAAATAGCACTAAAAGTTTATTAACTCTGACTTTGAAAGAAAGGAATTAATGTAGAAATCTGATAATTTATCGATTTTGTAATTGCATTTGTATGTATGGTATACATACAAAGAGCAACAACCTTTATTTTCATTTGTATGCAATTATCAATCGATTGACCTTTCGTACTTTATTAAAAGATATATTGTATTATATCTACTTTAAGATAATTATTAAAAGTTTTTTCAAGGTTTTCGTTCATAAACAGGTATTAAAGCGTAATGCTATAATTTCCTTAATTTACCATCGCAGATACAATACAACTTTCCTTAACAATAAGTTGTTTAATAATAGAACTTAATGTTCTCTATTAATAAATAGTTAATTGTACCATTGTACCTCTATTTACACGTAATAAAAACAAGACTTCTCCAGAATTTTGCTGGTAATAATTAAACGCTTTAAACATTAATGGATGCAAACGAAAGGTTATCAACTTCATTAGTGAGTCACATTTCGAAATGCGATTGTTTACTTCTAACTGGCAAAATTGTATGCAAAACGTTTCAAATAGCACAGACAATGTCAAAATGTTATTACGAAATCGGGACGATTTAAATTCACGAATTCTAGTCAATCTCAGTATGTATTGCTATCGATTTTTTATTAAATTGATTTTATTAAGGACAAGAGAAACGCAGTTATTAAATATACATGTGCGGATCCATATATATTTCATTTTGTAGCAACAACTACCCAGCTCAGACCACTACAGTGGTTGCATATCGGTGATTTAGCAGATATGGTACCTGGAGCTTCCTCTTCTATTCTAAAAATTGGTTAGAATCTCTGCTTGTTTTCGAAATTCCTCCAGTTTGGTGGTTGTGTGGGTTGCCACCCACCAAACACCAATTTTTGAGAATGTACTACAATGTTCATCAATGTTTCCAGTGTTGTTGTCAGCTACGATGTTCTCAAATACCTGGGATTGTCCTTAGCTAGGATATTGTGGAGTGAATTGGCTCATTTTTAATGTCATGTAAATAAAGACGTATGTAGATGTCAGTGGTTGAGATGGAAAACCCTTAGAAAGTTGAAAAAAAAAAGTAAATGCGATAGTCCTATTGTGGACAATGACAATTCTGAATGTCCCAACTATAGAATGTTCTTGAATGTTTCTAGGGTTGCCTTCAGTTAGAATGTTCTTGATATAGAATATGCTTGAGGGGTGGAAATGGATTCTGATACTGAATTGGCAAATTTTCGAATATTATCACCAAAGTGCTTTAAAAAGTTTTGGAAACTCCTTTAATGTTCCAGATTTCTTCAGTCTTGTGTGCGTTTCTGTTTATGGATCGACCACGTAAACCCGGCGAAGCAAGTTGTCATTAGCTAGTTAAAAATAAAAAAAAATAGACAAAGATTTAACACAACGCTTGATAAAGACTGCGCACCAAAGATTACCAAACTCAGAAGAAAATTCAATGGAGTTCTGTGAACTGTACGGTAGATTAAAACATCAGATTGAAAATATTCAATAAGCACATATCATATCCACACCGGCTGAAGAGGACCTTCATTGCTCCTAGAACGGCCTGAGGTAGAGGGTTTTAGTCGGTAGGTACGAGGATTTCTTCCTCGGGAATCCGACACTATCCTGTCGTGAGGACGGCTGGGTGTCTGAAGATTTCCCCTGTTCCACGAAAAAAAAAAAAGGCAGACGAAAAACGACCATAGACCTACCAATAGTAGTCACATTTGACGGCTGAGAAGGACCTTTATTGGTCCTAGAACGGCCTGAGGTAGAGGGGTTTTAGTCGGTAGTTATGAGGACTTCTTCCTCGGGAATCCGACACTACCNTTATCTCTTTAAACGTTGATAAACTAACTCAACAGGGTGTCTTTTAAAGATTTCCCCTGTTCCACGAAAAAAAAAAAAGGCAGACGAAAAACGACCATAGGCCTACCAATAGTAGTCACATTTGACGGCTGAGGAGGACCTTCATTGGTCCTAGAACGGCCTGAGGTATAGGGGTTTTAGTCGGTAGTTATGAGGACTTCTTCCTCGGGAATCCGACACTACCCAGTCGTACGGACGGCTGGGTGTCTTTTAAAGATTTCCCCTGTTCCACGAAAAAAAAAAGGCAGACGAAAAACGACCATAGACCTACCAATAGTAGTCACATTTGACGGCTGAGAAGGACCTTCATTGGTCCTAGAACGGCCTGAGGTATAGGGGTTTTAGTCGGTAAGTTATGAGGACTTCTTCTTCGGGAATCCGACACTACCCAGTCGTACGGATGTACGGGTGTCTTTTGAAGATTTCCCCTCTTCTACGAAAACATAAAAAAAGTCACATNAGGACCTTCATTGGTCCTAGAACGGCCTGAGGTATAGGGGTTTTAGTCGGTAAGTTATGAGGACTTCTTCTTCGGGAATCCGACACTACCCAGTCGTACGGATGTACGGGTGTCTTTTGAAGATTTCCCCTCTTCTACGAAAACATAAAAAAAGTCACATTTGACCATTCCAGCCATTTATTCTAGGTGGTGTTACTGTTACCTCTTACTAGTTCAGGTGATGCTGCACTCGTCAGTAAAAATAGACGGCGCAGGAGGATTGTTGCTAATTCCATCAACAACCCATCATAATGCAACGGTTTTCGAAATAACTGCAAACTATAACTTGAGCAACGGCGGATATTAAATTGCTCTTATGGTGAGTCACTCGTTGCGTGCACCTGTTATATGTATTAATAAAATAAAGGTGTATTTGTGTCCGCTGAAATGGATATTTCTTTCTTCATCAAAGGTATATAGGCACACGGGTACATACGATACGTTTGTATACATTTACCTAATGTATAATTGTACACGAGTACTCGATAATAATGATAATAATACAAAAGCGTGAGTAATAGTGATTATGAGTAAACAACAGCGGCAGCGGACGCATTTTATGGAAATTTATTTTAATGGGCTGTCGAAGGTCAGGTGACTTGCGAACAAAAGTTGCTGCTGGTTGCCTTTTTTTTTTCGCCATAATTAAAACGTACGCGCAATTTTTGAAACTAGATCGGTAGGTATAGTGTATTATTGTAAGCGGTCTCGCATTAATCGAGTTATAATAATTAAGGAAACGAGGACACGTGCTGCGGAAAAAGAAAAATTGCATAAACGAAGGCAGAGCTTAATTAAAATTTAGCACACCGGCTAACTGTACATCGCACGCTAATAAAATTTTAAAACTTCTCTAACAACAGTTCAGGGACGTATTTACATCCAAAATTTCGCAGGTTGTCTTAAAGAGTTGAAGTCTCAACGTAACTCTTTAACATTCACTCCTCCAGTTTGTTAATAAAGTTTAGTTGGGACGATTACAATTGGCAAATTTTATCTGTAACAATGACTGTACAGTCCATTTCAATTTGTTAGAATTGTGACCTTGAAAAAATCTGCGCGAAGATAGAAAGAATACACACTAGGCGTGAGCAAGACAGAAATAGTTGGAACAAGCTTGAACGAGCAGAGCTCTCGATGGGCGGTCTTAGGAGATCGGCTAGAACTGTACAGTACTAGACGAAAATGTTTAGCAATTTCTTAAAACAAAAATGTATATAAATTAACAATAGAAAACAAAGCAAAAGTTTTATAGGTGTGTCGGACGTTAACTTAATTCATTTGTTATTATTTTTGGCTAAATATGCTCTTAAATAAAGCAAATTCTTAAATTTTAACGGGGCAGTTTAAATAATTTTGCAAATGGTACTGTACAGTTTTGTCTAGCTCTCGCTCGATGATCGGTGAAGAAATGAGCTCCGCAGACAAATATGATTGAATTTGGAATTATGCTACGGCGCATCCTAATAAAGGGAAAGGGCATATCTCTAACTTCATGAAACTAACAGTATCTTCTTTCTTGTTTCCACCTGGTACTGTAGTTATTTGCTGTGTTTTAAACACGCCCTTGTTAAGTTAGGAAATACTTCATGAGTAGTACAGACAAAGTGAAAAGAGATAACCGAATAATAGTAAGCAGTGCAGCGGTTAGGGGTTGCTTAGGTACGAAAAAGATAAGGGTCGGCTTTATAAGTGCGTGGTTGAAATTGTATCTTTAAACAAGTGTCTTTGCTTTCCTAAATTCCTGAGAATGTTGAACTTTCTTTAAAGTCCGATACTGGTAACATGCTCTGCTCTGCTTGCATCTCTTTCTGTTGCACATTGATTAGTGTAATGTTATTCCTTTTTCTTTATTAGTGTCCGCTGCAATTCTCACCTGACATCTCTTTTCTATGTTTATGATATTCCTGACTACGTCTGTCGTGAGTAAAAGTAGGCGTTCTGTCAGCAACGGCTCCAATCTAGTTAGTAAGTTAAAAGAAGAATGTAAATGCAACAGTTTTATTGCAGACTATGCCAACTTTGAATGTCCCAACTATAGCTGCCTCTTTAATGAGAAACTCTTATAGAACGAAAATGTGGCTAAATTTTAACAATGAGATGCATTTTCTCTGTTAAACTTTGGATTCCGTTCCTAACGAAGTAATTAACAATGAATGAATATCTTCCCTACAGTTGCCTCAAAATGAATTTATAACTACGGAAGATATTCCTTCAATGTCTTGCTCAATGAGGCAGATTGCCGCTAAGGGAATGATGCACGAGCAAGGGCTTTATAATATGTGATTTTAAGAAACAATGTCAAAATAAAAAGTTTCGAGGAAAGTCAACTGTAACTGTAAAATTATCATGAACGTTTATCTGAGTTATAAGCTGCTTCCGAAAAATAAATGTTGCTTTTCCTGATAAGTAACATTTTTGTAATTTCACTCCAGGAATTTAGAAATGGATTAAAATTAAAAATGATAATCTGCCAAGGTATATTTGTATTCAGAATTTGGGAATTCAGTTCAAATCACCTTAAACAGATTCCGAAATGGAACATCTTTTCGGCTAGTGCCCGTTTGGCATTGATCATATCTCGAACTGAGTACTTATTTAGACGAAGAGGCGGATTTGATATCCGGAGTGGTAATGTTTATCTATCCCACAGGAATTGTACGTTGCGTTTGATATGTGGTAGCGCAATTTATACGATGAAGATGCAATTTTCAAATGATACGGGAGAATCATAGGAATGTTTAACACAGATGGTTGACTTCTAAATATTGTTTTAATCAATAGAATTTCCTTTATCAAATCTCAAAAATATCTTATTATCTCTTTAAACGTTGATAAACTAACTCAACATCTATCCCATTGAATTCAGTTCGTGACTCTAATGAGAGTAATACTTTACCAATTTGAAAAATTAATCTTCTCACTGGATTTTCTCTAGAACAATATGGTCTATTCATAGGTAACTTCAAAATATTATTAAGTAGGTTTCTAAAGCTATATTAATAGTAAAATAAATACGTTTGAGCGTGCGAGTCTTAAAACACAAGACGAAAAAATAGGTTTATATTTTGGCTGTGAGAGACATTTCGAATACAGTCATTAAGTAGGACATTTGCGGTCCACACCCTTATTAATGTAAGGGCAGGTATGGTTCAGGTAGACACATCCGTGGTAAGACATTTGTGGTATTCTCACTTCTTATTATATACCAGGTACATATAGGCATGTTTCACCACGGATTTTTCTACCTGAACTGGTACCGTGCTAACAAAAATATTAATAAAGGTGGGGTTCACAAATGTCCCACATAATGACCGTACCGCAAATGTATCGGACCGCAAACGTTTCGACACCATTTTCAAATATGTTCTTAAAAACAAAACGTTTCTTTTCTTTGGTTCAAAAATTTTATCCTTAACGTATTCTTAAACGTTAAACTCTTTTATAATATTCATATTAATTTGACATTTCAATATTCGTTTAATCATAGATATACTCGTGTATATATATATCTATGTAGCGGCTTCTTTTTTTTTAAGGTGACATCTAGCAGAAATTGATAGGACTTGAGCAAAACAGTTTCGGCTGTTGTTTGCCCTTTAATGGTCCTTTACTCGGTGAAAGGTGAATACAACCGCGTGGATCGGCGTGCTGTGTTAGTGCATCGTGCTCGTAATTTGCTCGTTTAATTACGCAGAATCCAGTATCGACCAGATTACCAAAAATTAAAGGTAGGTTGATTTACTAATTCATAATTTTTATGTGTATAGATAATATGTACTTTGATTTGGTAAATGTTCTTGAATATTAGTATGTGACTATCCGCTGTGTTGCCGGTTCAGGCGTGACTGGAGACGATCCAGTTTTAACCGCATTTTAACCAGCGTTTACAGGAGATGTGAGGAAAGGTATTTACGTATTTTGTACTGATTTGAAGAAATTCGGTAACCAAAGCATATTACAAAGACGAAAATAAAGATAATCTAAAGGACGCAATGATGTAAATTTAGGTTTGATCTTTATCATTTAGATTTTTTACATGTGATAATTTTACAAAAGATAATGAATCAACTAGAATCGTTAATATTGATTACAGTCAGAAGTTAAATTACATATAATTATTTTTATATCGATGGCATTAATGGTACCAATTAATCGAATATTTGTATTAATCATCATTAGATCAATCAATGATAACAAATCGTTAGCAGAACTGAATTTATTTGAAAATATTGCGTAATAGGTTCTTGTACTTGCACAATTTAATGATAACGTTGAAATAATGAATCAATTTTTAAAATTTTGGCATTTGTGGACAATTGTAGATAGAAAGGTGTAGAGGGGTGAACCAAAATTGATTTGGATCGTTACAATTGGTATTTAATGTTTTTCTTTATGAACCATACCTCCTATTTTCTTGAAAAATGTTTAGACAGTTCATCGCGCTATTAATGAATAGTTTCCAAATTCCCTTGGGAGAAGCACATGAAGGTACAATGTAGCACCAGGGAAACTAATCGGTTGGAGATTAGTATTTGGGCTCACCCCCACCAAAGGTGTGATACCTCGATGGAGAGCCCAAGAGTAGAGGAATATTTTGGTTGGGGTCCAGGTTGCCGGAAACACCTGGTTTTAAAGTTGTGAGTTATCTATGCTCTTCCTTATAGGCAATACATGAGATTATTATAGGTTAGGTTAGGTTACGTTACGTATTTTGGTATAGTCATTATGCTTAAAAAAATCACTTAAGCCCATCTTCGATGTATTGTTTAACTTACGTCAACCTTGCTCCTCATGCGCCTTCCATCGAGGTATCACATCTCCTGGCGCACTAAACTGCAGCCAAATTATTCTAATTCAGGTTACAAAACTAGCATATTTGTGTGGTTTTTGCATTAGAAAATCATTTAACGGAATTGTGGTTCATAAGAACGTTTGGTGATGCTTTCAATTTCTTTTGTTTTGTTTGGTTTGCAAAATAGGTAGGTTTTGCAAACTTGGATTGTGTCCAGAGCTTTTCAGTCCTTTAGTGAATGTCGCATTCATTTATCCATACTTATTAGAATTCAAAGAAAGCCGTTTTTTACTTGTTTATTCTGAAAATCGCTCAGGTGTTGGCAGACAAAGGGATATGAATAAGCATAATAATTCATCGAGCTACTGAAAATCGCCAGATGTCTAGATTTACATACAATGATGTTTTTTATTGATTCATTTTTTTTATGTCGTTACTTACTGCGTATAAATGCGTACATAGACAAGTAAGTACATGGACACGATATGATATGCTTATGCAAATATGTGTTGATTTTTACTTTTTATAATCGTACATTCTTGAATAATTACTTATCGTTCTATTAAAAAAACGGGAGTTAAGAGGGGTAGAGGTAGACCTAGATTAGATTACTGTTCGCAAATAGTTACCCTAAACAAAAATTTTCAGTCTTTCTCCAGTCTCTCAGAGTCTTTCAGAGTCTTTCAGCGCTTCTGAGAGCGTCTCTCACAGTCTTTCACAGTCTCTGAGTTATTGCCTAGGTGTTTTTATGGATCTCTCATAGTCTCTGTATGAGAGCCGCCAACGATAAAATTGTTAATTCAGAGATTCGAGTCTCTCACAGAGAGACTGAATGAATAAAACTGAAAACTCGAGTCTCTCGTAGAAAGATGGGATCTCTGAAATATGTTGAACTTGAACTTGAAAATTTTAACCATGTCTATCGAGACATCACTTATTGAGAGATTCGAGTCTCTCGTTCAGAGATTCGAGTCTCTCGTTCAGAGGTTTGAGTCTCTCGTTCAGAGACTGGATACGAAATGAGGATCTCTCTATGAGCGACTCGAGTCTCTCGTTCAGAGACTAGATACGAAATGAGGATCTCTCTATGAGCGACTCGAGGCTCTTGTTCAGAGACGCTGAACAGTTTGTTTTGACAGTCTCTCTCGGCGACACCAGAAAGACTCGATGAGAGACGGAGACTCGAGTCTCGCTTTCAGAGACTCCGACAGACTGAACGTTTTTATCTCGGGTAAGGATGTGGATTGTTCTAGTTTTAGGGATATGCGAAGATTAGCTCAGGATAGGAAAGAGTGCAGGTACGTGTCCAACCAGTCTTAAGACTGACGACCTGATGATGATGATATTTAAAATGAAAAAGGATAGTGTTTTATTAGTTTTATGTGATCATCGATGATTTTTGACACATATTTGGGACATCAACACGAGCGAAGCCGTGGGTAAAACCTATCATGAAATTTTGTATACACATTGTCGGGGATATGGAAAAGGACATAGGGAACCTTATCTAGAAAACAGTAATCATCCTGAGAGATAGAAAAATTAGCTTTATGTGGTCGATGATTTTTGACAATTATGTGTTAAAACTTAATAATAAATAATGAAATGTAAAAACAAAAGGATTGTGACATTCACACAGGCAGACAGACGGAGAGACAGACGGGCATGACGACATATTTTATAGGAGTTTATCATCACAACAAAAAATAAAAATCATACTTTTTTCTTAATTTCCTGTTTACTTATTAGTAGCTGAAAATTTTTCATGCAAAAACCTGTCAACTTTCGAAAAGGAGTATCTGTTATTAAGTGCAATGCTACAGGATGAACATGTGCTCGACACCACACACGTATATACAGGTGTGTATTTGCGTGTGTGTGTGTGGTTGTATTTATGCAACTTATGTTTATTAATTATCCAGTTAATTTGCAACTCGTTTACGGCGGCCGCGGACGGTTATCTTTTATTCATGAGCAAACTAAATCGAAAACAAAGCAATAAATCATGCGATTGAGCAGAGAAAAATAAGCATACACCTTTTCTAAAACAGCCCTATTATTATCTACTTAATTGTATAAGTGTGCCTATAATACGTATGTGCTTGCATATTTGCGAAACAGCGCATTCTTTCTAAAACAAAAAGTTATTCTTTGCAAAATTGCCGATTATGCAAATGGGAATATGTCGTTATACGAACGGTTTTGTTACAAGTAATAATTAAGTAAATAATATTAATAAGCAGGTGGTCACCCCAAAAATTAATATATATGCGCAAGTTGTTTGATGGGCTTAGTGATGGGCAACATTACTCGTGGCTTTGCAGTCTTAGTGTTGTTCTTGCGAAGATGTATGACTAAGACCCAGATCAAGATCAAGACAGTTTTTATAGTAGCAAGACCAATACCAAAACCGAACGAACAATACCAAGACCGAATATATGTATGTTTGGAGCGCGGCTGTGTACGAGTGCGAAACATGGACGATGGGCGCGGTTGAAAAGAAAAGGTTAGAAGCGTTCGAAATGTGGTGTTACAGGCGAATGATGAGGATACCGTGGATAGGGAAGGTTAGAAATGAAGAAATATTAGAAAGAATAGGAGAAGAGAGGACTATATGGAAGTCAATAAGAAATAGGCGAGATAGGTTGGTAGGACACCTTCTGAGGCATGAAGGTCTAGTCGGAGAAATTTTAGAAGCAGAAATACGATTTAAGACCAGTAGAGGTATAATTAGCTTAGATTCATTTACTTTGAAATATGCGGTCAGTTTTTGACTTATAACTGAAATTGGTGCAACTGAGATATTTTGAAATTAGCCGATCATTAAAATATTTTACTAAAAGAGGAAGAGTTCTTTGGGTCTACTGACGATATCTTATATTAGGTTTATCGAAATTTTAAATTAAAAACCGCATTTTCGGTAGTCATTTTGACATGGTCGATATGCCACAATATCTGAACAATGATGTGTAAAGTTAAAAAAGATCATTAAGTAGATATATCATACGTTATTGAAAATTTTCATTAATAATGAGTGAGTATTAAGACGTACTTTATGAATGTCATCGTTATCGTCGGCAAAAATTTCATTTGGAGAATTTAATTGAATTTGATATCGCAAATGAACTAATTGAAATAATCGAAATCCAAACATTAAAAAACATATTTACGATTAAAAATTTATTACAATCACACAAAATATGGTATGTTCGATTACATTATTAACTGTAAATGAAAAATTTTACAAATGGACACATCCTAGTGGTTATCTTAGATAAGTTTTCGCAGATCGAAGGTACATGTACCACGCTTATATCAAATTAAAGGTCTCGGCGTTTTACATTCATTTACCGGGTGCTATCCCTTAGGCGTTTAGACCATTGCTTACAATTCGGGAAGACACAGGTTCGATTCTGGATCCGTTACCCCTGATCTAAGTTTTTCTGTAGAATCTTTAAATTACTTCAGTTTTCTAAAAGAAGACTGAAGAGGGTTTTCCGCCCTAATACCCTCCGGCGTAGTCCAGCATTAGTTGCTGGGTGTATCGTATATATTTATATGGTCGTTAATCGCTTACGAGTTAATTCAGAACGATATAATATTGATACATAAGCAAAAATAAAAGGAATACTTTTCATGGTCCTTCGAGCCGCACAAAAGGTACGTTTGTGTATCTACATGCTGAAAAAAATTTAGCATTTTATTTTGAAACTGGACGATAGTCAGTCTAAAGTTAGGCTAGTAGTAACAATTGAGGGCACACAGGGCATCCAAGTGAGTTAGCTGCTTGAGTTGCTGACATGCACTTTATTTTTCAGTTTTGCATGATACATACACATATCAACAGTGAATATTTTCGTTGTTATTTTGTGCCGTTCCTGTTCCAGATTTTGTGCACTATATCGTTTAACGAAAATGTATATAGAGTTGGCAAGACGGGAATAATTATTTATTTGATATGTGCACGTTTATTTGTTTATTGCATAATGTGAGAAGCGATAACTGTATGAAAGAAATTGTCGATAAATAATTCCAACCGGTTCGCTTCCTCATTCTTACGATTTTGAAAGACTAAATTTGTAACAAAAAAAAAAACCGACGTCTTGCCTCCACTGTACTATTTGGCGCCAGAGAGGCGCTTATTTTTGAAGCAGCAGGTACCTCTGTATCTGTCTGCCATGTTTTAATTTTAACGCATCGAAGTGGTACTTGCATTAGGGTAAAGTGGATAGAAATAAGATATGACATAAATCAAATGGAGACGTGTAATAAATACCAACGGAAGAAGGTCGGGTGTATTAATTATGTAACGTATTATCTTTTAGGTCGAAGTAAAATGATTTTTTTGGGTTTTTGTCTGCCTGCTCTGCAGTGGCAAATAAAATTAACAAAAGAAAATGAAGCAAACAGTTGCTTGTTGTAATTCAAAAATAGATTGCCAATCTAATTATGAAGATCTAAGAAATAGTTCTTGTTTTTTTTGTAATTTTAATATACATAGCTTAAAGGTATTCTTTTCACGTATAAGTTATACTCCGTTAAACAAATCTTGTATCGTGAAATAAAAGAATAAAATCTTTGCTGATTTTGGGTAAATTTCTGACCAAGAACTTAATCAATATTCTGATTAAACTGTCTCTGCATTTGGCTGCTGATTTTAGGTATCTAGGAAGTCAAATAAGTCAGGGCGGAAGGAGTAGTAGGGATATAAAGCAGAGGAAAGCGCAGGGTCAGGTCGCCTTTAATAAAAAGAAGTCACTTCTATGTTCGCGAACGGTTAATTTAGAAATTTGGAAAATGTTGTAAAAGATGTATGTTTGAAGCGCGATTCTGTAGGGGTTGCGATACATGGACAGTGGGGGCTGCGGAAAAGAAATGGTTAAAAGAGTTCGAAATGATGAGGATACCGTGGATAGAGAAGGTTATAAATGAAGAGGTATTAGAAATAATAGGAGAACAGGACTCTATAGAAGTCAATAAAGAATAGGCGAGGTAGGTTGGTAGGACACCTTCTCAGGCACGAAGGTCTAGTTAGAGACATATTAGAAACAGAAACGGGAGTTAGGAGGGGTAAAGTTAGACCTAGATTAAATTACTGTTCGCAAATAGTTAAGAATGTGGGTTGTTCTAGTTTTAGGGAAATGCGAAATTTAGCTCAGGATAGGAAAGAGTGGAGGTGCGTGTCCAACCACTTTTAGGACTGACGACATTATGGTGATGATGCATTTGAGTGGATTTGAGATTTCAACATTACTGCTTTGTATCGACCCGAATTGATACGTAGGTACGGGAAAATTTTATTTATGCAATTATAAAGTCTTGGACAATGAAAATATTCGAGGCGACATCGTTAAACTTGCACCATTGAAGGTTGGTCTTCTTCCAATCTAATGTGTATTATGAAATTACTACCTATTTCGTCGATACTGAAATTGGAAGCTTCATTCCGTCTTTTTGCTAGTTCAATAGCGAAGTCGAGTATAAATAGAAGTGTGAGCAAGGAGAATTTAATACCGAGCGGCATGGCCTAGAGGTTTAGACCATTGCTTAGCATTCGGGAGGACGCCGGTTCGATTCCGGGTCCGTCTGCCTTTGTCCAAGTTTTTCTGCGGTTTCCTTGGATCACTTAGGTAAATGCTGGGGCAGTAATATTCCACAGATAATCTTTCATTCTCTTCTATCTTCATTTCGTCCGTCTCATCTTTCTCACCCGAACCACCACCCACCCATTCCCACGATTCCTGAAAGCAGGCTGAAGAGGGCCTTCCGCGCTACCTTCCGGCGTAGTCCGGAGGGACTGCCCGCCCAGCATTACTGGCTGGTGGGAATGGAACACCCAAAAGTTTAAAAGTAAGGAGAATTTAATAAAAATTTGAATACGTATCCCTCGATAAGGGTAGTTTAAAAACAGAAAAATTATTTTTACCCCATCTCAACCATCTCTATTTTCTTAAAGTATGAGGGATTCTTCAAGCGTAGATACTTTCTTCTAAAAAAAACTCTGACCTCAACGATAACTTTAAATGACAATGAAACTGACACAGATAGTTTATAATTTGTTTTTTTTGTTACACGCGCATCGATTCGTTTAAATGTTACATAAGTTAATGATAAAAAAAAATATGAGCAATTATATAATCTTTGCTGGTGTTTATAATTGTGTGTTTTTTGATTCATGCTAATCAAGTTAAATACGTTTTATCACTACCAAAACAACCGGTTAAGTTATTTAGTGTTTCTATTTTATCAATATGTTATTTACGAACTCTTTATGTTTCACTACTGTCTCCTGTATTAGTTTTAAAACTTGATAAACAACGAATTCTGTTGAAAGTGGGTTTTGTGATACAGGCATACTCATATTTTTTGGCCGGAATGTCGTGTCATGTGATTATTATAAAAGGTGTAATTTTGAGGGAATGTTCGAATAAATAGTGTTGAGCTATTTTTTTTTGTTTAGATTATTCTCGAGGAGGGGAAATCTTCAAAAGACACCCTCTGAAGGGAGGTATTGTCGGATTTTTACCGATTAAAAGCCCTCCTCGAGTGGGAAGATCAACCCGAAGGTTGTACATCCCCGGGAAGGAAATGGAGAGGTCGGGAGGGGGAAGAGGAATGGGTTGGGAAAAGGGTTAAATATGGGGAGGAGACAGGAGTATTTAAGGGGGGGAACCGTCTAAATAAGTGGTTCATCTCTTAAGGGATGGGTGGACACTCGCCCTAAAAAGCGAGGTGTGTTGATGTAAAACAGGAACACTTAATATACTTCATGAGAAACCTTAGGTATTGCTTAATTCTTGTTTGTTAGCTTTAATGAAGATAAATATTATGGCATTAGTTGTTCAATTAATCTAGAAGGGTTTCAAGGGTGCAAAGGGTTTAATTCATGTCAGGAGGTACATAAAATCCCTGTTAAATAGAGAACAAGGCACAACTCCGAAACATTAAAAAATTGCTCGACGTACGAAGAAATAACTGGGGTAGATGGTCATGTACCTTTCTGCTTCCATTTGACACGTTTTAATGTTATTTATGATCATATGGCACTACAAATTTAGCTTGGCTTTTGACATTTTAATGTCCATAGATGCGCAATGGTTAATAGTAACGGCATTTGTCGGCGCACACTAAGTCGCCCGATGATATAATAATAATTACAATGATCACTTTCAAATGATCAGTAGAATCAATCACCTGAATACTGCCCTTGAAAATGTCAACTACTGGTGAAGTAAATTTTTTGAACTCTTTGGATAACCCTCGAATACTGTACCAAAGACAAGATTCTATTTCTTTTCAATTGACTTCAAAGAACGATAGGACGTTATCGATTTGTTTTAATGGATGCAAGTACTGTAATTATTCTAAAATTTAATCAAAATTAGCTCAGTAATTGTAGCAAACAGGATCAGGGGGCTCATTACGTTCTCTTCCCAATCCTGGTCAGATTTATCCTCGACCCAGCTCGATATAAGGTCAACTTGAACCTACTATTAAGAATATATCTACTTATAGGCACTGTGATGGGGTTATGGGATGGTTGAGTGCTTGGGCTTATGAAATTGTATCTCCTTCTGTCTTTCGTCATGTCAATAAATAATTATGATTTCCGATTTCCTGAACTGAACAGGATTACCAACGCGAGATTGTGTCCACTCGAGTATAGTGTTTTAAATATTATCTTTATTCCGAAAAAGTCTCATCATCAAGGATTTCATTTTAGATTAGCATGTCTTCTATTCGCTATTACAGCGTTACAGTGTATCAAAGTTGGTCTTTTCGAGTAAATGAAATAACTTTTAATATCATAAACACGGATAGGAGTAACCGGTCTGGAAACGGGTTTCAGTTTGTTTGTCTTGATGCTCTGTGGAGACTCGAGAGTAACATACAAGCAATTCGACGAGGACGTGGCCAAGAGATCTCAACGAAGCAACATCTCGTAATAATAAAACTTTCAGAAGTGACTTGACACGAACTGGCGCTGCTTTCTTTATCTCCGGGTCACAGTGTGTGGGTGACAGCGTTGCCAATCTTTCGAAATTAAACACATCACGGAACTCGTCGAAATGAAAACTGGGCCACGTTTTCTTTCTATTATTTAATATTTGCATTTGGATACTGAAATCACGTTGAGATCGTTTCTATTTGCTTTGTTGTTCAAGTGAAGAGAATAAAATTTCCTTAACGTATTTTCCATTTAATTATTTATTGATTAGTATTTTAGGCAACATGCCTACAACGAACTCGATTAAAACAGTATTTTGCTATCTTTGGTTATTATCTTACAGAAAATAGTAGCAATGTTCTGCTTCTTTTTTCTTTGAACAAAATCAACCATCAGTTTATTGGTCATGAATTGTACCGTTCTAAAATGTTCTGTTGTTGTTCTGGTTGTCATCAAGTCATCATCCAGGCAGTCTTGTTTTTAAAGACGATAGTCGTTTGTCCAGACTCATGTTTTTAGAACGATATATAGTAGTTGTCAGATTTGTTGGGTTAGAAAACTCCGGACTTGTACCATATCGTCTTTTGATCATTTTATTATTCTGATTTCAAAACTACGCTGAATATATTTCCGTATAATGGTGTGTGCTTCATGTGGATTATATTTTATAGCACGCTAAAGCTGGTATCTACTCGTTTTAGGCTTGGTAATAGACGTTCTTCTATAGCTCATCCTAAAAGCATGAGACCATATCTTCTAATTCACAAACTTAGACTAAGATCATATGTATAGTTCTTAAACACCTTATTGAGGCTAAGTGAATAGATTTAGGCTTAGATTTGCAGATGATACAGCAGTATTAGAATCTAGCAAGGAGGAGTTAGTTAGTTTTAAATAAAATGGAAGCGGTATTGACTAAACTGTATGAAAATAAATAAAAGTAAAACAAAAGTTCTGGTATGCAAGGGAAGAAAAAGTAGAGAAAGAGCGAATATAAAGATAGGAAACGAAAAATTAGAAGAAGTGACTGATTCAAGGTATCTAGGAAGTCAGATAAGTCTGGACGGAAGGAGTAGTAGGGATATAAAGCAGAGGATAGCGCAGGGTCGTTTCGCCTTTAATAAAAAGGACTCACTTCTACGCTCGCGAACGATTAATTTAGAAATTGGAAAAAGATTGTTAAAGGTGTATGTTTAGAGGCGTTCGAAATGTGGTGTTACTGGCGAATGATGAGGATACCGTGGATAGAGAAGGTTAAATATGAAGATGTATTAGAAAGGATAGAAGAACAGAGGACTCTATGGAAATCAATAAAAAATAGGCGAGATAGATTGGTAAGGTACCTCGGGCATGAAGGTCTAGTTAGAAACGTATTAGAAGCAGAAATAGGATTGAAGAGGAGTAGAGATAGACCTAGATTAAATTACTGGGTAAATGTCTAGATGATGGCCCCACCCCCTTAGGGGGTGGGGGTGGGTGGGATCGAAAGAGGAGGTCTCCCCCATCACTGTACCATTAAAAGTTCGGGAGACCTCCTATTTCGATCCCCCCATCATCTAGACCTTTACCGATTACTATCAGCAAATAGTTAAGAATGTGGGATGTTCTAGTTTTAGGGAAATGCGAAAATTAGCTCAGGATAGGAAAGAGTGGAGGTACGTGTCCAACCAGTCTTAGGACTGACGATATTGTGATGATGACATTATCGTTCATGTAATGAAGAAAGGGTTTACATATCTATTATTAGGGTCTCTAATTACTACCAGGTTTTGAGAAAAATGTTACCATCATATCATGAATTGTTAAACCAAAATTCGAATGATTTTTTAAGGGATATACATTACGGTAGGATATTAATCTAATCCTCCTGTAGTGCGGTGAAAACACTCACGGTATCCATCTAAAAGAGAATAGGTTAAGGGATGCAACATTTGATTATCAGTAAAAGAGCCCATATTCGAATATGTACTTATAGTTTGTTCTCTGATTGTTTTAAAGTGTTAAAAATTCTGAACGGAATGGATCTAAAAATCGTCATGAATAGCCTTTTATGGTGAAATAAATTATTAGATTTAAAAGCAAATAGATTTTTGACTTTACGCAAGATCTAGAGTATATTACTATAACATTATAAGACAAACCAATCAACCAATTAAATCCTGCACTCGAACAGCAAATACTAGGAATTGCTGGAAATTAGCAAAAAACATTGATAGCTCAAAGTACGCAACTCTCTTGACACGAGTCCGACTCGCCAAATGATTAATTTTTTTTGTTTTATATGAGTGTATTTGTATGTATGTCGAAACGGGTTTTCGTTATGCCTGGCAACACTGTTGCCCGGTATTATTATTATTCTCCTTTAGTAAGCAGTAAGCTGTATATAAAATAAAAGCAATCCAACCATCTTGAACGAAGAACACGGCCCGTCGAGGATGATAAATGTTACACGTGTTCGTAAGGGCCCTAGCAGAAGCGCAGCATATCGAAACAATTAATTAGGACGATCATTTGTTTGTCGTTTCTTTCTTGTTTTTTTTTTTCGTTGATTTCACGAAGCAAGAAAACTAGCAGGCATTGACGGCGAGAGGTTCTTCGAGATGAAGCAACAGCGAGATAGGGCTTTGGTTACGAAAGTAGCTCATCACCGAAATTTACTCATTGATTTGAAAAAACTCCGTTTAGTCTCTTCAGAATTCAAACAACTTATTCCTTTCTTGGCTAACTACGCTGTGAATACTGATGAGAAGCTACTATTATGTACGGATCAATGGATTTTGAAGTCCTTGCTTAATTTTGTTAAGAAGAGAGAAAGCTCTGACAAAAGGAATGGACAGACATACGGATAGAGTTGCCACAACAAAAATGTTAAAATTAAATTCTCGTAAAGTGTAAAAATGTATTTAAAACAGAAAATCACTATCTTAGGTGCTCTCTTACATTGAAGATCTAGAAACTATATAAAATAACTGAACTTGATCTATATACCAATGCAATATCCCACCCATTCAACTGTGCGGAATATACATTTCAATGATTTCACCTATAGCACCATTGGACTCTTCAGACACTTACACCAATCTTGTTCGTATTGAATATAACAGACACGCAACATGCGTTGTGCGGGTGCGAAACATGGACAGTGGGCGTGGCGGAAAAGAAAAGGTTAGAAGCGTTCGAAATGTGGTGTTATAGGCGGATGATGAGGATAACGCGGGTGAAAAGGTTAGAAATTAAGAGATATTAGAAAGAATAGGAGAACAGAGGACTCTATGGAAGTCAACAAAAAATAGGCGAGATAGGTAGGACACCTTCTCAGGCATGAGGGTCTAGTCAGAGACATATTAGATTCAGAAACAGGAGTTATGAGGGGTAGAGGTAGACCTAGATTAGATTATTGTTTGCAAATAGTTAAAGATATGGGTTGTTCTCGTTCTAGAGAAATGCGAAGATTAGCTCAGGATAGGAAAGAGTGGAGGTACGTGTCCAACCAGTCTTAGGACTGACGACCTTATGATGATGATGATGATGATGCAACATATTTGCTGGAAGCTTTTTATGGAATTAAAAGACCTCAATAAAAACCACACATCAGTTATACAAAAATAGGTCTGTGGATCTGTCAAAGATAATGAACCAGGACTATGCCATTTCTATGGATGATAACATCTGTCTGTCCAGAAAACATCCGTTTTCCTTAATAATTTAAAGTCTTCATTTGCGAATTGGCATTATCAAATCGTTAGAATTAGTAAGTTATCGAATTATCCACACTCGATAATAAATTTGTAATATCTTCTTACACCAAATCCTGCCGAACAGCTGTAATAGACAGAACATAACACAAGCCCTATCTTTAAATAAATACAAAAACAACTTGTCAATCTAAAAAGTCTAAAGGCTGTCGTCGGTTGGAGTTGCTTCCTAACGTTTCGCTAGCACGAGTGGCGATCCTCCTCAGAGGCCCTTCTATCTCCGATGCTGGACGTGGACCGGCGACAATACTTTTTGAATAGACCTAGTACATAATACACAAGATGCTCTAAACATCTTTACTTATTTCGTAAAAGTCTTAACACATTTGCACTTACGTGAAGAAGCCATTCTATGGCGAAACAACCGTCCTGATTTATAAAAAGGGTTTTTTGAAACTTTCTTGCATTCATGTACATAAATATAATACTATCGACTTTGATGAATTGCTAAATGGAATTGGATGAATTTCCACTAACAGTAAATTTGAACGTTGGCAGTTCTCCTTGTACTGATTGAAATTTTGTAAATAACGAAGAAGTGTAACATTCGAACACAAATGTTGTGTGTGGACCTTGGTGTGTTATAATAATAAGTTATAATTAGAACTCCTTATGTATGGAGGAGGAATTTAAGAATGAGATTCGTTACAATTTGTTTAATTTCTAATCTAAAAATATCGACAAAGCGCCACGGCTTTGAAGGTTAAAAATTCTCAATTCGTATTTCCATTTCCCAAGAGAAACTGAAAATTTACGATCTGGCAGAAGTGTACACACATGTACACGTGTATCTATTATGTAAATATAATTCGAGCTCTATATGCAGAAGCACTTATTTTTAGATTAAGATAATAAACGTTTCGTTTGAAGCCAAGGACGGATTGGGGATCATCGTCACTACGGATACTATCTGTACAAACCTTATCAACATTATAAACGAGAATCAAACAAGAAAAAATACAATACAATGTGTATGTTTATGTATCAACTTTGCGCAAATGTGTTTATGATCATGTTTTTCTCTTTGCCCGGCTTTTTGTTTAACAGTTTCTTACCTGAACACACGGAATAAAAAATACGCCATCACAATGAAAGTGTTAAAAAGTTCGTAAACAACTTTAGCTTTCAGTCACAGATTTTCTGTAAATTGCAAAAAAAGCCGTCGGTAATAGAACGTTTTATTATGTTTAATATTTTGATACTAGGTATGTATGAAACTTTTCAATGAAAATGGCGTCAATAACAGATAACGATAAGTTAATGTTTATAGCGTCCGTCGGTTGTAGCAACCGAATTGCGTCAGTCTCTTAGTCGTCGTTATAACCAGATTTTATTTTATTTTATAAGTACCTACACGTGTCAAGGTTATGAAGATGATCTGAAATTAATTTCCTCAACTTAGAACATTCTACATCAGGACAATCCTAGATCTAGATTCGAGAAGATTCTAACTGAAGACGACCCTATAAACATTAAAGAATATTCTAGTGGTCCTAGAACAATCCGAAGCGTTCTCGATTCTTCCGATCCAGTTCATTCTAAAACATTCTACATTAGGACAATCCTAGATGTAGATATTCGAGAATATTCTAACCGAAGACCATCCTATAAACATTAAAGAATATAACACACACCAGACTGAAGGAATCTCGAACATTAAAGGAGATTTCAAATATTTCTTAAGATATTTTGGCCAAAATATGCGAAAATGCTGTAGTTCAATGTCATAACCTATCTTATTCGCCATTCGAAAATAGTGATCGTAGAACATTCCGGTGCTTTCTCGATTCTTCCCGAAAAAAAATCCAACTATTCTTCAGAATACTACGGTCAAAATATGAAGGGGCTGTAGGTCAACCACCATATCTCCTGTAGAGAAGGTGGAGCTGTCGACGTCGATGTACAACCACCAAAGTGCACGACTGGAAACTTGAAGCTAGTACCACACTATACTTCGTTTACTTTCTGTAGCGATGTGCTCCTTCCATTATCTTGAATGCGCGCTGGCAAAATTGTAAGTAGGGAGAAAAAAGCTCATTATACTCTTGACTCTTGTTCATTAAACATACTTTTTCATACAGTACCTGC
>NW_020442468.1:676124-683540 GCF_000699045.2 Agrilus planipennis
ACTGTTAAGACAGCAGGTAAAAGTTGGTCTGTGTTCTGTCGGAGCTGCCTGCGACGCGCTGATGAGATCCAAAAAGATCGAAATCGCGATCCGCGTCTGGCAGTTTCGACAGAATACAGACAATTTCGAATTGTTTTATTCGAATTATTTTAAGGTTAGAATCGCTCGAAATGTGGTATTACAGGCGAATGATGAGGATACCGTATATAGAGAAGGTTAGAAATTAAGAGGTATTAGAAAGAATAAGAGAACAAAGGACTCTATAGACGTCAATAGTAAATAGACAGATAGATAGTTGGTAGGACACCTTTTTAAGCATGAAGTTGTAGTCAGACACATATTAGAGATAAATACAGGAGTTAAGAGGAATAGAGGTAGACCTAGATTAGATTACTGTTCGCAAATAGTTAAAGATGTGGGTTGTTCTAATTTTGGAGAGTTCAGCATTCAAAAATATTAATGATTTTGTACTTACAATTAGTAAATGAAAAATGTTTTTATCTTTATAAAGCTCCAAGTTTTTTAGAGTCGACTTTTAATTCTACTTCACATTAATCAACTTAATTGAATGAGTAAAAATTGCTGATTCATTGTTAATTGATTGTACATGTAATTTTACATCTTACATCTAAATATGACTAATTGTTGTTGAGTATTATTTCTTCAACTTTTTGTCGGCCGTTAAATTATGAACGAAAAATAGAATCGAGAAAGAAAAGTTAGTTATTAAAGAGTTCCGTATTGCGAGCTCGATATTTCTTGTGCTCTTCTTAAACCGGTACCTACAAAAATAAACGATCTCAACTCGACGAGAGCGTTAAGGGAGAGTGGGATTCTTTATTCAGAGGAAAGTGAACGAGCGGTGTTGCTGTGCCATTAAAAAAGTTCCTGATTTTCCCCGAAATACGACGACGAGAACGGCGAATCTCGACGATAATAGATGGACTCTTTCGAGGTCACCTTTTTCTTCGAGCCACGTGCCCTTTTTGTGCCACTACCCTCCCTTACGCACCCTTGAACTTTCAAGGGCACGTACCGATCGATAGAGGAAGGCGAAATTGGGCAAGCCCTGGATACACAAATAGCTCGGAAGGGTGGAAACAGGGATAACGAATAACGATATTAAATCCTTTGCGCCGTTTCATGTATATATATATATTTATGTACTGGATCTATATATAGATAAACATGTACTGTTCCGGAAAGACCATTTTGCTGGTTTGTATCACGAACAATGTCGTTTGGACACGTCAAATTGGCCTAAACATTATTACATCACACTGCAGACACTAACGCATGACACATATTCACAGGGTGTCGCTCTGAAACTACATAACTGTATTTAGGAAATGTCAAGGTATTCAATGTAATTCTAAAACGAACCATTAACTGGTTATCCTGTCATCATTATAAGGCCGTCAGTCCGAAAGACTGGTTGGACACGCACCTTCACTCTATCCTATCCTGAGATAATCTTCGTATTTCCGTAAAACTAGAAGAAAAAACTTTTGGGTGTTTCGTTCCCACCAGCCAATAATGCTGGTGGGCGGGCAGACCTTCCGGACTACGCTGGAAGGTAGAGCGAAAGGCCCTCTTCAGCCCCCTCTTAGGAATCATGGGAGTGGGTAGGTGATGATTCAGGTGAGGAAAATAAGACGGACGAAAGGAAAACAGAAGAGAATGAAAGATTATCTGTGGAATATTACTTCCTCATCATTTATCTAAGTGGTCCAAGGAATACAGAAAAACTTGGATCAAGGCAGACGGACCCGGAATCAAACCGTCTGAAGCAATGGTCTAAACGTTTAGGCCACGCCGCTCGGTAAAACTAGAACAACCTTCATCCTTAAGTATTTGCGAACAGTAATCTAATCTAGGTCTACATCTACTTCTCCTAACTCCCGTTTCTGCCTCTAATATGTCTCTGACTAGACCTTCATGCCTGAGAAGGTGTGCTACCAACCTATGTCGCCTATTTCTTATTGACTTCCATAGAGTCCTCTGTTCATCTATTCTTTCTAATACCTCTTCATTTCTAACCTTCTCTATCCAGGGTATCCTCATCATTCACCTGTACATGCTGTCTAAACGAGTGCGAGCTTGCAGGGTTGCAGGGTGTACGCGCGACCTCCGTTGTCTCATAAAACTGACTCTCAAAGGGCCAAAGAAACTGCAACTTTAAACATTTTAGACAGAAATATTTGAATGAATTTATTTAGTGAATTCGGCGAATGTTTCAACGGATTGGTCTTCTAAAGAATAGGTCGAATTCGTCCAATTTCCCTACATTAATTCCAAGATAAATTAGTTTAAGTAGAAAGAGCACTTGGTCTTGCCTATTCCCTCGTTAGTTATTTTCAATGCTTTTCTCCTTATCGGAGGTTTCATTTAAACTAAGTTAGGTCACCACCTCCAGTTGTTGGATTCAGTTAACAGTTCAGTCTCCTTTTCTGTAGGTCGTAATAATGACCATTCACGTTAACAGCTACCCATTGTATAACCGAAGAGAGGCTATTGGTCTACTTTAAAATACTTTTGTTAGTATTCTTGCCTGCATGCAATTGGAAAAAATCAATCATTTTGAAATGAACATTGCAAAACCAAACAGAAGAACAATATTCATCGGAAGAACAAATTTAACAATCCATTGTTTGGTGTTTCGCATTTGAGACTTTCGGACGAGTTTGTTGTTCGTGCTTAAGTTGATTATTAGTTTACTGTTCTTCGTGCACTTTATCTATTTCTTTTTATTTTTTTATTTGGTGTTTCGAATGATACGACGATGCTAACGAAAAAACCAGTAGGCGACAACAAACTAAACTCTTGAATCAAGCAATCAAGGATCCTTTCTTCGTTCTTCGGAAGCAAACGCAAACCAGTCGGACGGGAACAGCTTTTAGATACACTTGGGATACGCACAGCAAACAGGTGTTCGAGTCGAGATTTGATACACACACACTCGCGTATAAAAACATGCACACTTGCTAACCGGTCGCTTAAAAAGATACGTACGGCACGACTAACTGCGATCACTTTCAATTTTACGGCAAGCTCATTTGAATAATTTGCACGTTAATTAACCAACCACATCCGTTGAAGTCGAACTATGTCTCCTTTGACAAGGAAACTACAAATTGTACGTACGTTTTTATTGAACTGTTGTTGATCACGTTGTTATCGTTTTGTTCGTCGAAACGTAATTAAATTTTGAAGCACAGAGCAAGACGTTTTAACAATTTCAATGCCAAAAATGCACTAATAATTTCAACGCTGAAATGCAGCTTTTAAGCTACAAGAATGAAAGAGGATGTCAGTGGCGGCTATTACAAGAGAGAAAAAGGATGAAGTTAGTCTTTACCGAATTTTTGAATGGTATCGAAACTAAAAATGGAACAAGATGTTAAATAGTGAAGGAGCAACAGGCAATTATAGAAGTCAGGAAGAGAGTCGGACAAGGATGCACACTGTCACCGCTACTTTTTAATCTATCATATCGAAAACGCGATAAATAAATATATAGGGACAAAAGATTAATATCCTTAGATTTGCAGATGATGTAGCAGTATTAGTATCTACCAAGGAGTTAGAGATAGGCGTAAATATAATTGGAATCGGTATTGACAAAACAATATTGTATGAAAATAAATAAAAGTAAAACAAAAATGTAAGGAAAGAGTGAATATAACGAGACGAAGATTTAGAAGAAATCACTAATTTGCGGTATCTAGGAAGTCAAATCACTCAAGATGGAAGGAGGAGTAGAGATATAAAGCAATGAAGTCACTTCAATGCTCTCGAATTTTTAAATTCAATTGCTTGTTCCTTGCTTAATCTCATTTTAACTATAGCCTTATCCCTTTCCTCGTCATACCTGTTTTTCGTACTTATTCTCAGATTTTTTTGTGCATACCTCTTTCTTTATATCGTTGTTTTTAAAATTTTCCAGCTTTTCCTCATTTGATCACTCTTGTTCTCGCTTCTTCCACAATTTCTCCACATTTCGTTTCTCTCCTTATTATCTAGTCTGGTGTGCTTCTTTCTAAAGATATAAGCCATTTTATATATCTTTTATAAATTTTTTCTATTTCTTCATATTTTTTCCATTCCCTTATTTCATCTTGTTATTATATCTGAAGTCTGAAGCCCTTTTTTCTTCATTAGTTATTCATGTGACAATTTGATTGAGTATTTTAATGAGAAATTTGCATTCGGTTCATTATTATTCTGGGGCTAAATTGGAAGCTTTTTAATAAATAGCCCAGAATGTCGAATATTCGACTCGGTTTGATTTGAACATTATACGCATATTTTTAAAAATGATTTTTTATTGTATTTAGCAACATTATCTTGACGACTTGTAGTGAAAAATAGAACTAAGAAGCATGCAATTTCAATTTCCTTTACTTGTTACATGTAAATGTATTCGAAAATGCAATTAGTTTAATAGTTAGACTCAAGCAGATATTTTTTTCGCGTTATAAACAAATTTAATGCACTAGTGACGTTTTAACGGTGCGAAACGAAAGTTATTTTGAATCGCGTGAGTGTTGGCGCATACAATGAATGCACTTTTAATAACCACTCGCTGCATATTCATTGTACTTGTTGCTTAAAACAATCCTTTTCCGACTAATTATAAAATTAACCAATAATTAAGAAACAGATTTTAAAATTAAACCTTATTGAAAAACGCCCAACACTACAAAATACATTAGACTGACCTGTTGGTAGAACGTATGCATAAATGTTTGAAAATATTTCTTTTAAAGGCAATGCGTGAAGCGTGGATCGGCATTTCACGCACTCGCCGCCGCCGTGAAAAAAGAAGTCAAAGAAATAGCGAGCACGCACCTGTTGGCTCCACGAGCTTTAATTCCCTGTTAAGGCCATGTTAAACGGCGCGTGGATCGATATATCACGCACTCGCCGACGTCATGAAAAGAAGTCAACGAAATAGCGAGCACGCACCTGTTGGCTCCACGAGCTTTAATTCNTCTACTTTGCGCCGGTCAAACTGAAGGTCACATCGCTACAGAAAGTAAACGAAGTGTACCACACACAACTATCGGTGGCCTAGACTATTTTAATTACTTTTTTAACGCCGCCCACTCTGGCCCAGATCTTTCTGTGGTTTCCTTGGGTCATTTAGGCGAATGCTGGGTTGTGATATTCCAGATATAATCGCCCGTTTTTCTTTTGTCTTCATTTCATTAGTCTCAACTGTCTCTCCCCAGTCATTCCTCCAATTCCTAAAAGGAGATTAAAGAGGACTATTCTCCTATACCCTCCAACTTTGCACCGGACTGTAGGGAGAAGGCTTTGCTCAATCATTAGCATTAGTGCTGGGGGAGGACGCGAGAAAGAACACGCAGAAATTTGTTTTAAAATCGACACGGAATCCGAAAACGTAAAATATGCGCAAACATGTTTATGTTTTTTATAGCAAAAAGTTAATTATAGTTCCACGCGCCGTAGTAAAATAATTACAGTTTTTAGCATTACCCAAAATACGTAAATGTTTTTGCAAAAATGAACCAACTAAAACGAAAATTTGATAATTACGTACACATGTGATACGGTATGTTAATTAAAAGTGGCTTTAAGTGAATCAAAATTGACGCATAAGCATTTAATCTGTTTATCTTTTTAATTAGCCAAGTTAGCACTTCCTTTTAACCGCATTACTATTCTGGTCAAGATAAAATAGTTGCAAACAAATGTGGATACACATTTAATACATTAGCACAGGGATCTGTGTTTGTATCTGTAAATAATAGAAACTAGTAAATAGATACACCCACCTGTTTGCACCTATTATTATTACGTCCAACTCTAATTTCATCTAATGCTTTATTGTAACTGTTTGCAATGATTTATGTGACTTTTATGTGCAAAGTTTCTCAACATTCAACTAGAAACTGCTACAATGTTTTCTAGTTTAAGTCATACGTAAATGCACAATAACAAATGGTTAATAATTCGATGTTAATTAATCTTAACATTGCACGTGTCACTGATAGAGTAGACAAGACGTTAAATATACTTAAAAATGTCGGGATGAGTTACAGAGACATAAGAATGATACTTAGTTTATATACAAAGAGCAATAGTAAGTTATAGAGCTGGAGCTGCAACGTAGAGAAGTAAATATAAGGAAGGAATTCAGACAAAAATGCACACTGTCGCTGCTACAAAAACTTTTGGGTGTTTCATTCCCACCAGCCAGTAATGCTGGTGGGCGGGCAGTCCCTCCGGACTATGCCGGAAGGTAGGGCGGAAGGCCCTCTTCAGCCTGCTTTCAGGAATCGTGGGAATGGGTGGGTGGTGGTTGGGGTGAGAAAGATGAGACGGATGAAATGAAGACAGAAGAGAATGAACGATTATCTGTGGAATATTACTGCCTCAGCATTTGCCTAAGTGATCCAAGATAACCACAGAAAAACTTGGACCAAGGCAGACGGACCCGGAATCGAACCGGCGTCCTCCCGAATGCTAACCAATGGTCTAAACCTCCAGGCCATGCCGCTCGGTTGTCGCTGCTACATTTTAAAATATACATCGAAGACGCCATCAACATCATTAAAGACAGTACAACTGTAGGGATAGATATACAGGGGCAAAAGATTAGCATGCTTAGATTTGCAGATGATATAGCATGATACCATCTAGCAAAGAGGAGGTTAGAGGAGTTAGAGGTAGCTTTAAATAAAATGGAAACGTTATTGACCCAGCAGTATTGCATGAAACTAAATAAAAGTAAAACAAAAATACTGGTATACAAGGGAAGAAAAAGTAGAAAAAGAGCGAATATAAAAATAGGAGGCGAAAGATTAGACGAAGTGGCTGATTTTAGACATTTAGGAAGTCAGATAAGTCAGGACGGAAAGAGTAGTAGGGATATAAAGCAGAGGATAGCGCAGGGTCGTGTCGCCTTTAATAAAGTCACTTCTATGCTAGCGAACGGTTACTTTAGAAATTCAAAAAAGATTGTTAAAGGTGTGTTTGGAGCATGACATTATACGGGTGCGAAATATGAACGGTGGGTGCGGCGAAAGGTTAGAATCTACTACAAATGGCGCAGTAAACGCCATTTGTAGCACGATGTTACATTTTAGGATTACGTATGCTCCAACAAGGTCCACTTGTGTGGAACTCTACTTGCTGAAAACGAATCCCGAGTTGGTCTGTATTCTGACGGAGCTGCCTGCGACGCGCTGATGAAATCCAAAAAGATCGAAGTCGCGATCCGCGTCTGGCAGCTTCGACAGAATACAGACCACTTCGAATTATTTTATTCGATTAAGCTAACGTGCCTATCACGTTGAGGTTGGCTACGCCGGGATTCGTTTTCAGCAAGTAGATATCCACACAAGTGGACCTTGTTGGAGCATACGTAATCCTAAAATGTAGCATCGT
>NW_020442468.1:687064-727104 GCF_000699045.2 Agrilus planipennis
CAATATTGTATGAAAATAAATAAAAGTAAAACAAAAATGTAAGGAAAGAGTGAATATAACGAGACGAAGATTTAGAAGAAATCACTAATTTGCGGTATCTAGGAAGTCAAATCACTCAAGATGGAAGGAGGAGTAGAGATATAAAGCAATGAAGTCACTTCAATGCTCTCGAATTTTTAAATTCAATTGCTTGTTCCTTGCTTAATCTCATTTTAACTATAGCCTTATCCCTTTCCTCGTCATACCTGTTTTTCGTACTTATTCTCAGATTTTTTTGTGCATACCTCTTTCTTTATATCGTTGTTTTTAAAATTTTCCAGCTTTTCCTCATTTGATCACTCTTGTTCTCGCTTCTTCCACAATTTCTCCACATTTCGTTTCTCTCCTTATTATCTAGTCTGGTGTGCTTCTTTCTAAAGATATAAGCCATTTTATATATCTTTTATAAATTTTTTCTATTTCTTCATATTTTTTCCATTCCCTTATTTCATCTTGTTATTATATCTGAAGTCTGAAGCCCTTTTTTCTTCATTAGTTATTCATGTGACAATTTGATTGAGTATTTTAATGAGAAATTTGCATTCGGTTCATTATTATTCTGGGGCTAAATTGGAAGCTTTTTAATAAATAGCCCAGAATGTCGAATATTCGACTCGGTTTGATTTGAACATTATACGCATATTTTTAAAAATGATTTTTTATTGTATTTAGCAACATTATCTTGACGACTTGTAGTGAAAAATAGAACTAAGAAGCATGCAATTTCAATTTCCTTTACTTGTTACATGTAAATGTATTCGAAAATGCAATTAGTTTAATAGTTAGACTCAAGCAGATATTTTTTTCGCGTTATAAACAAATTTAATGCACTAGTGACGTTTTAACGGTGCGAAACGAAAGTTATTTTGAATCGCGTGAGTGTTGGCGCATACAATGAATGCACTTTTAATAACCACTCGCTGCATATTCATTGTACTTGTTGCTTAAAACAATCCTTTTCCGACTAATTATAAAATTAACCAATAATTAAGAAACAGATTTTAAAATTAAACCTTATTGAAAAACGCCCAACACTACAAAATACATTAGACTGACCTGTTGGTAGAACGTATGCATAAATGTTTGAAAATATTTCTTTTAAAGGCAATGCGTGAAGCGTGGATCGGCATTTCACGCACTCGCCGCCGCCGTGAAAAAAGAAGTCAAAGAAATAGCGAGCACGCACCTGTTGGCTCCACGAGCTTTAATTCCCTGTTAAGGCCATGTTAAACGGCGCGTGGATCGATATATCACGCACTCGCCGACGTCATGAAAAGAAGTCAACGAAATAGCGAGCACGCACCTGTTGGCTCCACGAGCTTTAATTCCCTGTTAAGGTTATGTTACACGGCGCGTGGATCGGCATTTCACGCACTCGCCGCCGTCGTGAAAATAGGTCAAAGAAATTGTTTGAACGAGCCTGTCCGCTCCAGGCTGCGCCGAACCCGTTACATGGAGCGTGAATTGTCAATCCACGCGCCGTGTAACAGAGGCTTTAAGTCCCTATTAAGGCCATGTTACATAGCGCGTGGGTCGGCATTTCACGTACCCGCCATTATCGTGAAAAGAAGTCAAAAAAACCGATATAACGCGCCTGTCCGTTCCAGACTGCGTCAAACCTATTACAAGGAGCGTTGATTGGCGATCCACGCGCCGTGTAACAAGGATTTTCAGTATCTTTTAAGGCCATGTTAAACGGCGCGTGGATCGACATATCACGCACTCACCGCGGTCGTGAAAAGAAGTCAAAGAAATCGCTTGAACGCGCCTCTCTGCTTCAGGTTGCGCCAAACCCGTTAGGTTGAGCGTGGATTGTCAATTAAGGCCATGTTACACGACGCTGGGATCGATATTTCCCGTACTCGCCGCCTTGAAACGAAGTCAAGGAAATCACTTGAACGCCCCAGCTGCTCCGAACCCGTTACATGGAGCGTGAATTTAAACCCCGGTTATGGCTGTTACACAACGCGTGGATCGACATTTCACGCGCCTGCCGCTGCCGTAAAAAGAAGTCAAAGAAACCTTTAGAACGCTCCTGTCCGTTCTAGGCCGCGCCGAACTCGTAACACTGAATGTAGAGAACTGAGATACCTCCATTTTTTTTTATTTGTTTTCGTGGAAAAGGGGAAATCTTCCAAAGACATCCAGCCGTTCGTACGACTAAGTAGCGTCGGATTCCCGAGGAAGACGTTCTCAGACCTATCGTCTACAACTAGAGCCGTTTAGCTCCGTCCTTTTCAGCCGATAACTCTTAATAATTTCTGTCGATTTCCACATTAACTGCTCGTGATGAGTATAGTTTTGATAAAAGCAATTCGACCTTATGCCATTCTTTGTTTAGGCACTATTGCCTTCTCCAACCTAAATTATCTGACTTCCTAGATATCGAAAATCGTTTACATTTTTTGTATTAGCCATCGTTGAAACTAACTTTACTTAATGAAAATCTGATGCAACCAGAAAAACATATTCAATAAGTAGGGAGATTGCCAGACTGTTTCTGTAGTTCTGCTTATCAGCCCTATGGAGTTTAATTGATTAGCAGTTGCAGGAACAAACTGATAAAAACTTTTTTGTCAAGATCTAACAAAGTTGTAGTTTTTTGGTTAAAGTGTGTTTAGTTACTGTATCATGTTGAGAACATACTGATCCTCCTTTATATAGTATTACATCCCTAGATTAATGTTCTCATAAAAGAATACATGCTGGTACGTATTATACGTATGCATGTAATGTTTTCTGTAACAAATCGTTAACCGTGTTGAAAGTTAATGTGAAAGAACGACTTTCATCAATCTTTCACTTAACCAAGTGCCCGGCTACCTATGATTCGATTTTAATGATATATTCAAAACAACTGGAGCAAATGTGGTTGTTTGCGAAATCGCGCAACTAAGTATGCATTCATACGCGATATACGTAATATTCTACCCATTATTTTCGTTAATAATATGTGGTTATCGTTAAGTTCTGCGTACCTGACTATTATTTCTTAACGTCTCTCTGTCACTAGTAATCTTACCCACAATCGGTGTAATCCCTAATGTACGCTATCCGTTTTGTTACGTACAAAATTATACAGCAATTATGTTTACGATCGTATTCGAGTCCGAATTAAAATCAAAAATTTCGTCTACAAGTTATACAACAAGTTCTGATACTTACGTTTATCAATGTCAGAATAAATAGTAAATAAATAAGATTTATTTTGCACTTACCTTAAAAATAAGAATGCTTAGAATACTGGGTGGGTATGTTATACAATAAATAAACGGGTTCTCCAAAGAACATATCGCAAACTTTTCGAAGACATAAACCCAAGACAAATATCGTGTTTGGGACATATTTTACGAGCTGAACGTTACATGACTTCCAGCGCCTTATCCTTCAAGCTGAGATCGAAAGAAGGGGGAGTATGAAGAAGGAAATTGCTTTCGTTACAGAATATTAAACAGTGGACTAGGCAGTGGGATGCATAATTTTAAATAAATGCAAACTGGCAATTAACATGAGATGACATCCTAACGAAAAGCATCTAATGGTATTTATTGTTAACTGTACGAACAAAGAAGTTCATGGTGGAATCCAGTATATCCAACAAAGTCCATAATTGTATATTTCATATCATATTTGACGTCTAGCGACTATCTCTTCAATTTTCGAATTCTATCCGAGTAAAGCGCTAAGCACTATCCAGCGTCAAGTTCTGCATCCAGCAGCAGGTGCTGTATCCAGCGCCAGCTTCTGTATCCAACGCCAGCTCTATAGCCAGCGCTAGGCACTTCTGTAATCAACGCTAGGTGCTGTATCCATCGTGAGGTTCTATATCGAGCGATATGTTTTGTATGGAGCGCGAGGTTCTGCATCCATCGCTAGGTGCTGTATCCAGCTCCAGGTTCAGTACTCAGCGCTAGGTTCTGTATTCAGCTCTAGGTTCTGTATCCAGCGCTAGGTTCTGTATCCATCGCCAGGTTCTATATCAAGCGTTAGCTGCTGTACCCATCGTTAGGTTCTATATCGAGCGATATGTTTTGAATGGAGCGCCAGGTTCTGCATCCATCGCTAGGTGCTGTATCCGGCTCCAGGTTCAGTATTCAGCGCTAGGTTCTGTATTCAGCGCTAGGTTCTGTATCCAGCGCTAGGTTCTGTATCCATCGCCAGGTTCTATATCAAGCGTTAGCTGCTGTACCCATCGTTAGGTTCCATATCGAGCGATATGTTTTGAATGGAGCGCCAGGTTCTGCATCCATCGCTAGGTGCTGTATCCGGCTCCAGGTTCAGTATTCAGCGCTAGGTTCTGTATTCAGCTCTAGGTTCCGTATCCAGGGCTAGGTTCTGTATCCAGGGCTAGGTTCTGTATCCAGGGATAGGTTCTGTATCCAGGGCTAGGTTCTGTATCCATAGTGAGGTTCTATATCCAGCGCTGGGTACTGTATCCATCATTAGGTTCTATGTCGAGCGATATGTTTTGTATGGAGCGCCAGGTTCTGCATCCATCGCTAGGTGCTGTATCCGGCTCCAGGTTCAGTATTCAGCGCTAGGTTCTGTATTTAGCTCTAGATTCTGTATCCAGCGCTAGGTTCTGTATCCATCGTCAGGTTCTATATCAAGCGCTAGGTTTTATACCCAGCGCTATGTTCTGCATCCAACAGTAGGTTCTGTATCCCGGCTGCAGATGCTGTTTCTAGCGCTAGGTCTGTAGCCAGCGCTAGATCCTGTATCCATCGTGAGGTTCTATATCCAGCGCTAGGTGCTGTATTCATCGTCAAGTTCTATATCTAACGCTAGGTTTTGTATCGAGCGCTAGGTTATGCATTAAACGCTAGTGCGAGTTCTGTAGCTAACTCTAGGTGCTGTACCCATCGTCAGGTTCTAAATGTAATCAGTTTATTATTATTTATTTTGCATTATGTAAAATTGGATAGATTTAAAGCTGGTGATACGATTTGGCATGGTCTACAAACGATTTCACGCGACCATCAGATTCTTTACAAAGATATAGTAGTACCTATATCATGAAGTAGTTCAATCGGATGGGCAAATTATTCGTTCAAATTAATTTTTACTTTAACTACCATTAATTAGATACTGTTTATAATGAATAGGAAAAGCTGCCGTCTTTTTATTCAATATCTGCTTATCAGGCACTTGTTTTTTATATTAAACGTGGCTTCTTATGTAACAATATGCATAAAATGTAAGCATTACTTGACAAAAAAAAACTATGTAGATGTGGGTAAAGTTGTTATTGCTTTCATTTGTTTTTATTGCAGAAAACTGCAAGTGCGTCTGAAAATTGTTGTCAATATTAAAAAAAGTATTACGTTAGATTTGTCGACGGACTGTTTCATACTTAGTAACTAAATTAATTAAGGCTGAACCAATCTAAACTTATCATAAATCAACCAAAATTAAGATATTTTACATTTATATTTAATATATCAACGGTTAAGTAAAGCAAAAACCTACTATCTATTTAAACAAATCAATATTATTTATCACCCATATTGATGGTACCTAATGTAAATGGATTTTTTATCTTTTTCGTATTATTTTTGAACAACGGATACATGTACATCTATAAATTAACGTATGTGTGTCTAAATGAATGTATAGGTACGGTGAATTAATTTTGGAACGTTTAATACAAAACAACGCAAAAAGCAGCGGTTCGCTGGCATTTGTTAATTATAGATAATGTGATTTTGATTGATCCAGTCCTCTTTGTGAAGTGTGTAGACATTAAAACAGATGAAAGAGCTAATGCACCACCACCATAAACATATACACCGAGTATCCCATCGGATGTGCGCTAACGTGGCTATCTCTGTTAATGGATAAATGAAGAAAGTAATGCAGGATATTTTGTGCTTATTAACTTCCTATATCCAAAACGAATAATTTGTCACTAATTTAGAAGTTATCGAAAAACAGTTATTTCGAAATTGTGGTTTTGGAATCATTGAAAATCAGCCTCAATATTTTTTTTTATGTTCTTCAGTCGTTTCTGAAAAGCATATGCTAACTTCAGTTTCTTTTGTGGGACACCCGGTATAGTCTCTCTCAATAACGGATTAAATGGTTGCTGTTCGGTTCGTTTGATGTCATCTTGTTATTATAGCTCTCTAGGTTATTTTTCGTCCTTCGGAAGTTGTTTGTGGTGTGACATATGGCTATGAAAACCGACGAGGAACATTATCCACCACCCTCTAATAGTGAAATGTTAGCCGATCGTTATTATTGCGATGTAATTCTATACATAATCCACAACAATAGCTAGCAAACCAAGTATCAACTATTTACGATTGCAAATAACAAACGCTTTTTTTTTCTTTTCGTTAAGAGGTTCTATTTCACTATAAACATAAAGTTGGAGTTGTGTCCATTAGTTAAAATTTATGAATAGTGTATACATTAAGGTAGATTAGAAATGTTAGGAGCACCATCATCGTTATAAGGTCGTCAGTCTTAAGACTGGTTGGATATGCACCTCCACTCTTTCCTATCCTGATCTAATCTTCATTTTTTTTTCCTAAAACTAGAACAACCCACATCCTTAACAATTTGCGAACAGTATTCTAATCTAGGTCTACCTCTGCTCCTCTTAACTCCTGTTTCTGCCTTTAATATATCTGCGACTAGACCTTTATGCCTGAGAAAGTGTCCCACTAACCTATCTCGCCTATTTCTTATTGACTTCCATACAATCCTGTGTTCTATTCTTTCTAATACCTCTTCTTTTGTAATCTTCTCTATCCACGGTATCCTCATCATTAGCCTGTAACACCACATTGCGAACGCTTCTAACTTTTTCTTTTCCTCAGCGTCAACTGTCCATGTTTCGCACCCGTACAGCGCCTCGCTCCAAATATACACCTTCAGCAATCTTTTTCGAATTTCTAAATTAACTGTTCGCGAGCATATAAGTGACTTGTTTTTATTGAAGACGACTCGACCCTGTGCTACCCTCAGCTTTACATCTCTACTACTCCTTCCTTCCTGACTTATCTGACTTCCTACGAAGATACCGAAAATCAGCCACTTCTTCTTATTTTTCGTTTCCTATCTTTATATTTGTTCTTTCCCTACTTTTTCTTCACTTGTATACCAGTATGTGCATTTCATCTGTATTGTTCTCGCATAAAAAATACCCAATGAACCTAAATGTTTTAACTCTCCATCTTATTTTCTTTTTTCTCTTTTCCTTATCCTCTTCCGACTTCCCCAAATTCCATTATTTGGTTTTTTCAATACAAAGTTGAAATTGCCAATAATTCTATGTCATCTGCATATGATAGCGTCCATATCATTTTCTTTTCAACGACTAATCTTCCTTCATTCACCCCTCTCATTTAAAACGCTCGTATTCAATATTGAAATCATCACCGATTGTGCTTTTAATTAATTCCGAAAAATCAGGAAATGTTTTCAAATTGTGTGTTGGCTTTTAAAGTTTTCACTTTTGTTGTAGGTTCTTACCCAGTGAAAATCATTTACTTTTATTTTTTATTCATCATTTCTATTACAAATATATCTATGTATGTATAACTGCTTTTATTGGAGTTGACTGTATATGCTGGCTGGTGTTGATTTTCGCTCTTATTACTTTTACGTACAACCTTGAAATTTAATAACGATGAAAGATTAGATCGCTCCAAGCCGCATTGTGTTTCGCTAAACAATTATGTTCTTTTATTTGCTCGCCATTGTGTGCAAATTAAACGCTGTTGTTGTTGTTGTTGCCCAAAAACTACAGATCAGTATCACATCTAACACAATTCGATGTCGAACTACTATTTATGCACAGGGAAATAGCTTTTTGAATTTTAAACAAGCGGCTTCCTTGAATTCCCGTAACACCATAAATAATTAAAATAGACAAACGTTTTAATCATTGTTCCAAAACAACTTTCTCTTACTTATTATGTATTATTATTTATTTTAGTGTGTTATTAACTTAGCAGTTTTAATTATAGTGATCGGTTTGATCTCTATGTAGTGCCTAAAAGCGATAGCCCTATTCTGCATCATAACTGCTGCAATATCTATAAGAAGACAACCAGTTATAGATTGTGTCAATAGCAAAGATAAATTGATTTTACTTGTAATTCGTAACCGTTCTGTTAAAATTAACAGATATTTGGTCGGATTTAGTAAAATTTAGCAACCTGTTGGATGTTGTTAAATATAAATATGGTCATTGGGTCATAAATAAATGCCCATCGTCATCGTCATAGGGTCGTCAGTCCTAATTAGACTGATTGGACATGCACCTTCACTATTTACTGACTATAATCCCTAATACGAAAGGTTCCCATATCCAAAACGATTTATAAACAATAATCATATCTAGACCTACCTCCACTCCTCTTAACTCTTGTTTCTGTTTTTATATTTTGGTAAATGTCTAGATGATGGGTGGGATCGAAAGAGGAGGTCTCCCCCACCACTGTACCATAAAAAGTTCGTGGCGGTCTCACTCCCATAAAAAGTTATGGGAGTTAGATGGAGGTGGGGGTAGGGGGGATCGAAAGAGGGTAGGAGGGATCGAAAGAGAGTGGTCACCTGAGTAAAACCCCATAAAAAGTTTGCGGCAGTCTCACCCCCATAAAAAGTTATGCCGGTTGAAAGTTGATTATTTAATAAAAAAAATATTTTCAAGCGGGTGGAGGTGGGGGATCCAAAGAGGGTGGTCACTTGAACAAAACCCGATAACCTAACCTAACCTAATCTAACCTACCCTACCCTATTGATAAAGATATTTAAATAATGTTTTATATAACTTTCTCAATACTTTTATGTATTTTTCATGAGTTTTACCTTTGAATATTGTGTAAGAATGACTATATAAACATTTACATGCCTAGAAATGTATAAAAATATGGCAAATATGTATATGGCATATTTATTAATTTTGAAATCCCATAACTTTTTATGGGGGTGAGACCGCCACGAACTTTTTATGGTACCGTGGTGGGGGAGACCTCCTTTTTCGATCCCCCCCACTTGAGAAGGTGTCTTTCCCAACCTATCTCGCCTATTTCCTATTGACTTCCTTTCCTTTTTAATACCTCCTTATTTCTAACCTTCTCTATTCACGGTATCCTCTATCGTCTACGTTTCGCACTTGTAGAAAGTATATTTCATACCATACAATACAATCAAAACCAGTGTCTTCACCCTCACTCTTACTACTTTTCCTTCTAGAACATTCTATCAAATATACTAACAACCCTGTCCTATAAATACTTCAAAAAAATCGTATCTATACACAGTCTACAGTCTACAGTCTCTACTACCACCTGTAAGTTGTTTCTGCTATTGTCTGCATTGTTTTTATTTTGTTGTCTTTGTTATTTTACTGTTGTATTGTGTTCTTTTTATCACTTTGTTCGCGTATATTCCTTGTGTCTTTTTGCTACTTGTGTTTCCATTTTTACTTTTTGAACATATTTGTTACTTGTTTGTATTTCGTGTTCTAGTTCATTCAAATTTCTAAATTAACCGTTCGCAATTACAAAAGTGACTTGTTTTTGTTTTTGTTAAAGGCGACTCGGCTCTGCGATATCCTTTTTTTTATATCTCTACTGCTCCTTCCATCCTGAATTATTTGACTTTCTAGATTCCGAAAATCACCAGCTACTTCTAATTTTTCGTCTCCTATTTTTTTACATATATTTTCCTTAAACAATAGAACTCTGAAACAAAAGAAAAACTTGTTTTTGAGTTTTTCTCCCCTTTCATCTTTCCCTGTGTAGTTCGAGGGCATATTTCCTTAAACTACAGACGGAACGTATATTTACTGTTATTTCTCTATTATTTTCCTGTGATTTTTCAACGGCCTACATTTCCGTGTGTTAGGCAATATCGAGATGTTGTTGCTGTCGGTGTTAATTTCGTTTTGCATAGAAGCGAGAGAGAAATCCTTTGACAAAAGTGAAATTTGTGTTCGCAACCAGTCGGAGTTTTCATGCAATTTCCACAATTTATGTTGTCCAATAAACTCGGCTGAATTTATAACCGTTTACGAATGCCCTTCGTGGGCTTTATATCCAGAATAATTTATGGCAAACGGCTCTGGTTACAATCCTGCGCTGCTACTTCTACTGCACAACTATTACTGCTACCTCGGCAACAAAACATGCAACGAAATATATGTACAAGCGTATAGAAAGCGTACAAAAGCACTCACACACGTACGTATATGGCTAGTGTTATCGTAGGTATCTATTTGCTGGCTTCGTTAACAATATAATGTCCGGACACCGGAGACCCAATTCAGGGAGCTAGGCAAGCAGGCCGAGCTCTTTTATTACATTGTTTATGGCTTATCGCAAATATTGTTCTAGGAAATAGTTGTCGGTTTCTAGTTCGATATCTGCTATCTACTACAGAAACGCTTAGTCCGTGATAATGCATCGTTAAATACCGCTACACAATAGCTACCTGCATACTGGGCGAACCACTAAAAACCACGATTTATAGTTTTCTTCCAATCTGTTAATTAGTTTTACGAAAGTGCGAATGTAGGCTCGATTAAGATGATGACATGATGATATAAATCTATAGATCTACGTATCTCTGTATTTATTTTGAGTAATTGAACTGACGTATGACAGGAATCTATCGTGCAGTTTCTGTTCTCAACCTCTTTGAGATTGGTATTGAAAATACTGCTTGATTCCATTATATGGAATCTATACTATGAAAGAAAGACATTTTATTGCTTCTGTAGCGTAATACTTAAGGCTGATTCATGCTATTGGTCAAGTCATGGTTTGGTCATGGACAAATGAAAATATCGTTAGAAAGAAATATCGCTTTTAACTGACCGGACTCTGACTCTTTTTATAGGTAATATGAACCCTGCTATATAAAGTGTGTACTATGCTTTAGTTGACCGTGACTTGAACGGAAACGGAAATTCTTGAAACAAAGACATTTGATTGCCACTATGACATACTGTTGAAACCCTATTCATACATCGTTCAAGTCACGGTTCAGTCATGGACAGATCAAAATATCGTTGGAGAGAAATACCGCTTTTAATTGACCGGACTCTGACTTAACTGTTCTTTATAAGTAATATGAACCCTGCTATATAGAGTGTGTACTATGCTTTAGTTGACTGTGAGTAGACCGTGACTTGACCGTGACTTGAACGGAAACGGAAATTCTTGAAACAAAGACAATTGATTGCCACTATGACATACTGTTTAAACCCGATTCATACATCGTTCAAGTCACGGTTCAGTCATGGTCAGATCAAAATATCGTTGGAGGGGAATACCGCTTTTAAGTGACTGGCCTCTGCCTTGACTGTTCTTTATAGGGTAATATGAATCCTGCTATATAAAGTGTGTACTATGCTTTAGTTGTCTGTGAGTAGACCGTGACTTGACCGTGACTTGAACGGAAACGGAAATTCTTGAAACAAAGTCATTTGATTGCCACTATGACATATTGTTTAAACCCGATTCATACATCGTTTAAGTCACGGTTCAGTCATGGACAGATGAAAATATCGTTGGAGAGAAATGCCGCTTTTAATTGACTGGACTCTGACTTGACTGTGCCTTATAGGTAATATGAATACTGACATATAAAGTATATATTATTATGCTTTACTGACTTGACTGTGACTATATCGTGACCTGACTAATAGTATGAATCGGGCTGAAGACTTTAGTTTGTCAGTTTGTTTGTTGTATGTCGTTTAATTAACGGAAATTCTTTAAAGAAAGACATTTGATTGTCACTGTAACATACTGTTTAAACCAGATTTATACTATCCTTCAAGTCACGGTTTAGTCACGGTCAGATTAAAATATCGTTGGAGGGGAATACCGCTTTTAACTGACTGGCCTCTGCCTTGACTGTTCTTTATAGGGTAATATGAATCCTGCTATATAAATTCTGTACTATGCTTTAGTTGATTGTGACTAGACAGTGACTTGACCGTGACCGTGACCCGATTTATACATTGCTTTGACTGTTCCTTATAGGTAATAGGAATACTGACATATAAAGTATGTATTAATATGCCCATTTCAATTGTTTGGTACCTAATCTTCGTTTTGTAACAATGTTACCGAAAATAATAAAATTTGCTTGATCACTTACCTAGACAATCATTAGTAGGCGATTTTTGTTCTCCACTTCAAAAAATAAATTCTACTGTGATGAAAATATAACGAAGAATTAATATTTAAACATAATTTAAACTTACACCAGGTACTAAATGCGCGTTAAAATGAGTTTCATTTGGTAAGTTGGTTATAAATATTCGTAGGTTTGGATTTTAATTAAGATATACCGTTCTAAAATACAGAATCACCCTGTATAAGTACTGAGGAAAAAAGGTCATACAAACTGGTGTTAAGTTTGTGGATAATTTATTATTTGGCAGATGTTGTTGGTAAACAACTGGCATACAACGACGACCGGTACACATCCAGGGGGTAGATACCCCGGAGCGACTAGGAGGACGGAAAGTGGTTTGTTTATCTCGGAGTTGACTTCCTGGCGCCTTCCAATCACAAATGGACGAAGAGAAAAGCGATAACGGCGCCAAAAACAATACAGACTTTTTAGCAGGATGTTGTCATCCCTAATAATAACCGCATAAAACATTAATACCGATATGTATAAAGTATAAAAACTCAAACTTCCCTAAATCGAACCTCCTAAATTGAAATTAAGAAAAACTTCTGTTCTGTCGTCACACTTTTAAGGATGTTTGGGAGGTATGTCAAAATGCTACGAGACAAATAAAAATTTGGAAGAACGTTCCTCATTCAATTCTAAAACTGTAAATATTACAAATCGATTCACTAAACCGTTAAAAAGTTATTGAAATTTTAAAAAATTGTAATTTTACACGTCATTTTATGGAGATTCGTTAACTGAACAGATTAAATTTATTTTTATTAACAGAAAAATGCTACCAGAAATTTTAAACTTTTATAATAAGTAACTTGAACTCTGGAGAATCACTTTAGCGTAAGGTTATTCAAATTCACTAAATGGTTATCGAGGAAAAAATGAAAAATTAGCTGAAAATCTCGTTTCTACTTGATAATATAATGATAATATTTATAATTGTCTGAAATAAATGCAGTTTTAAAGGTTTAATTATTATTTACAATCGGCTAAAGTTTAAGTGCTGTGTTATGTGATGATATAATGATACCTTCAATTATCATTTTATAATAATTCGATTTCTATCTAAAATCTTTTTAGAGTTAAGATTTTGTAAAGGCGATAAATCTCACTCCTTAGTTGCGAACTTCCACTTGACAAAATAGAAGATTCTGGCTTATTACCTTATGTGACTAATTGACCAGTTTTGGTGTCCTTGTTCTGAGATTTATTACAGTACCTCCATTTAGTCATTTCTAACTTTTGGATACAATAAAACCCTTCTTTTTAAAAAACTTGAAGCAAGCGATTTGGATACAAAGATTTAAAAACAACTAGCATTGAAATAAACTCAGTCTTGACTAAAATATATTTATGAAAGAGAAAGATAAGCTACTAATTATATTATTAATGATGCAGAAGGTTGGTTTTTTAATTTTCTGATTTTATTTTAATATTAATGCTTTATTTATGTTTATTAAAACTTTTGAAAGATTCTTACATCCTATCATTTGGAGTAGGAGGTTCACGATTTTCTTGTTTACGCTTTCCCAAATTTGCATACGTAAAATATGAATGCCCTCTCGTTCGCATAACGTAATCTATAATACAACTAAGCAGATCGTTAATTAATTGTGTTTTTATTAAGTTAACGTCAACGTTTATTGATTTTAATAGTAACAAATTGATTTGTGTAACTTCTGAAACTGGCTATTCATCACTAGGGGACCAATGCCGCAGTTGTATTGGCTAGTGACATAACAATGGCTTTCGTAAACATATTTTCGCTTTTGTCTCTTCGATACAAACTTGTCACTACCACTGTTAACACAATAAATTATTAATTGTACCTTTTCCCTGTCTCTCTCTCTCTCCTTCTCTCTTTCTTTCACCCCCGCAGTGCGTAGGCGGTTGACAAGTGTTTGACAGAGTATAAAATTTCATTTACTATATACAAGACATATTTATCTAGAGGGTGGAACTTTGTCGTTGTGTTTTACTTCACTGATTGGTTAAAAGCAATTTCTTATGGACAAGTGAATGAAATTTGTACATTATTTATAAAGGTACCATTAAGTGGATGATACACAACTGTACATGGACAGTTTGAAATTGTATCGTACCATGTGTTAAATTTTAACAGTGGATGAAAAGGGTAGACAACGAAGTGGGGGTGATTTTTGGTATATCAAAACAAAATCGGTGTATAAAAATGGTCAATATAATATCAAAAAAATTCTGATATAGTTAAGACGATCAAAGTTTGCATAGTCCTCAATAAATTACCTGCGAGAATGGACGTATCTTCTTTCTTGCTTCCACAAGGGACTGTAGTCATTTAGTGCGAGTGGGTAAAAAATTGTAAATGAATTTTCACATTAATATTTCATATTAACCACTATGAAATGTCAAAGTGTTTCATGTATATAGTATTAATGTAATTACATTAGTTAGACAGATCTGTAACATAATAAGTACGGTTTGTCGTTGTTGCTGTAGTCATCTCTCTTAGCTTAGTGGTCAGAACATTAGTGCGTAAAGCCAAAAGTCCCGGGTTCGATTCCCGGCGATGGTGTGACAACAGCAACAAATTTTCCCTCATTAACCTTAGGTAGTTTATGGTGGGTAAAGATTTGAAAATGAATTTTCACATAAATATTTGATATTAACCACTATTAAATGTCAAAGTGTTTGATATATATGTCATCATAAGGTCGTCAATCCTAAATCTAGTTGAACACGTATCTCCACTCTTTCCTATCCTGAGCTAATCTTCGCATTCCTCTAAAACTAGAACCCACATCCTTAACTATTTGCGAACAGTAATCTAATTTAGGTCTGCCTCTACCCCTCCTCCCGTTTCTGTATCTAATATATTTCTGACTAGACCTTCGAGTCTGAGAAGGTGTCCTACTAACCTATCTCGCCTATTTTTTATTGACTTCCATAGAGTCCTCTGTTGTCCTATTTATTTTAATATCTCTTCATTTCTAACCTTCTCTATCCACGCTATCCTCATCATTCGCCTATAAACCACATTTTGAAGTAAATAATGTTACCTGTTTGTATAAATTTTCATATTCATCTTGAGAAGTGGAAATTATTTTCTCCTTCGAAAATATGTATATGTGCTACGTATATTTTGTAGGATTTATTTGTTTAGTTTGTAAAGAAAGTGTTTCGGTTTTTATCCAAACAACATAATAATTCTCCTGCGGAACATAAAAAAAGTGTGGGTACGTTGAAGGAATGGCCTGTTTTCTTAAAACGTCTCAGCCCACGAGATTACCCTGGAGATTCGAGTCTGCAAAAGGCAGAATTTTATAAATAAATTTGTTTCAAAAGTGAGCTTTTATCGTGTTAGAAACTTTTTTAGGGACCAAAGCAAACTTCGTTTTATTATTTTGTTTCAAATTCCTATTCCTTTCAAAACGAAAGAATACAGATTTAACAGTGGCCTACATTTTAATTTTTTGAAAGCGTGTGTGGCAAAAGAAATAAAAGATTATCTACTGTAAAATTTACTTCAAGTGACTCAGTACGAACTTCAGCAAATTCTGCTATAAAACTGCTGTAGATCAATATTTCACTGCGACTACAGTTTTCGGGCTGCTTTGTCATGATCGATAGAGATCTAGTATTCCAAGTGAAATTATGAAACCACCAACTCTGTCTTTACTGAAGAACTATCAGCGATTAGGAGTAAGAAACGATTGAAAGAGTAGATCGTCGAAGAACTGGAGAGAATAGATTAAAAAAATAAATAGGGAGGAAGCCGCAACATCTATGTGAGAAGGAGAATAAAAAAGAAATGTAAGAAGCGTGCCACAATACCTTTGGGAGAAGGGGAAGAAAGAAGAGGAGAACTGTAAAAAACAGGGTAAGTGGAGAGACAGGAAAAAGTCACGATACCCATAGGAGAAAAGGAAAAAAGAACAGAGCTGGAAAGGATAGATAAAGATAGGATATACGCAGGAAGTATGAAGAAAATTACGATCAATGGGAGAAAGAAGAAAAATGAGTGGATAACTGGAAAGGACACGTTAAAAGAAGAAATAGAGAGGAAGTCGCAACATCTATGTGAGAAGGGAGAGAAGAAGAAGATGCAGGAAGCATGTCGCAACACCTACGGGAGAAGGTGTACAAAGAAAAGGAGAACTGCAGAGGATACGGTAAGAAGAGACGCAAGAAACAAGTCATGATATCCATAGGAGAAAAGGAAAGAAGGAGAGAGCTGAGAATGATAGATGAAGAAGAGAGGCAGGAAACAAGTCATGATATCCATGTGAGAAAAGGATAACAAGGAGATAGCTGAGAATGATAGATGAAGAAGAGAGACAGGAAGTATGAAGAAATTCACGATACCAGTGGTGGAAACAGAAAGGAGGGAGAGTAGAATCGAAATTAAAAGAGCAAAGAGAGGCAGGCGGCAAGTAGCAAGTAGCAATGGCAATGGAAGAAAGGCAAAGAAATGGATAGAGGAACAGGATAGGGTAGTGTAAGAAGAAAGGCAGATAGCAAGTTACCATACCAATAGGAACATGCAAAAACTGGAGAGAATAACTGGAATGAATATGGTATGAAGAGAAGCAGGAAGTAAGTCACCATTTGGTTGGTAATTTATCAAAACTGCTCATGGTGTGTGCTGATGAGGACAAATTACCGACAAAGTACTTCTTTTTATTTCAATCCACCCACGGGGGTCTTTGAACTGAATGTGATATGAACGAACAAAACAAATTCTTTTCAATTTTATTTTTCCCTGAAAAGAACTGATAATTTTATTGTTAAAGTAAAAAGTAATCATTTTATATATTAGCTACCTAACATAAATACATATATGTAACATAGGGTGTGCAGTATTGTGCTATTGCAGTCTTTCTAGGGTGTAATTTGTAAGGTTATTTACAGTTCTGCTAATGGCATATTTTGCCAACAACAGCTATTGGATTCTATCCAAACTCGCTTTGCTCTCTGTTCTGGTGCAGCGTGTGTTAATGCGGTTTTCTCTCGAAATGCGCAAATTGTCACATATGTGTGGACAATTACATGCAGCATCCCAGTATGGTATAACTATAATTAGTAAACGATATCTAAGTGGAGATACGATTCTGTTCTCGGTGGAGTTGGTGCATCTGCTATTGTGTTGTACGATGTTTAACGAAAAATATGCGGGTCAGTCTTTCAAACTGACATTTACCTAAAAGATTATTTGAACTTTCTCATTGTTAACAATAATGTAAAGCTGCTTCTGAATAAGTAAGGGAAAGGTATGATTCACTCTATTCAAAGGAATAATGTACTACGCCAACCGCTGATAACGTTAAATTATGAGATATTCTAGAACAAACAGAAGTTACCTTCTTCAGGGACTGAACAGTGACAGTCCCTGAAGAAGGTAACTTTGTTACCGAACAGTGCTTCGGACAACTACAGTGTCTTGTTTTGGCGTTGGGGTTTTGAGCTATTCTGTTTGTTCTACAACAACCGCCAAAGTTTTTCCAATCTTCATATTATGAGATATTCCTTAAGGTTTTCTTGTTTTATTTAGATCACCATTGGTATTGAAATTTTGCGTATGTTCTTCTATAGTAATTCTCCATGTAACTTTGGAGAAACTTCTGAATCATGTCTCTATAACTAGGTAGCCTTTCTTGAACATCTTGGAGCAATGGTGATTGTGAAGTTAAGGATTCTGGTTTTGTCATTGTTGTTGTCTATTGCTGACGTTTTGTCCCCCACCACATTGAACTTCTTCTTCTTCAGAGAACTTCTCATGATTATGATGATGATGAGTAATATGAAGCAGAAGAATTACTGAAGATGTCTGCGTGGTGCAGGACAAAGCTTCAGCAGTGGACAACGTAGCTCGAGTTAGATCCAAAATCTTAAACTTTGCAGTCAACGAAATTCCATATTTAACCTCAATCATGGGATGTTAATTGGAAGATCCATCAGCTCAAATCAATGAGTTGCATTATTAACTGATGACACTAATTAGTTCTTTTGTTTCAGATTGTCCAGCATCGTTAAGAGAACTGCTAGGATATTCCATGTAATCGACAATCCTGGATTACATAATGTAAGTACTGTAAAATAATTGAAAATTTTAATAATGTACAACATAATCGAGTGAGGTTCATTCGAAAGATACCAACATTCTAAGAATAACCTAAGTATGTTCTTTGATTTTTCATCAGAATCGTAGCTCTTGAGTTATAAGAAGTATTTACCGCGTACTGCGGACGAAACCAAGGCGGGTAATCGTTATATTAAATTTAGTCGGGTAAACTGTCATTCAAAAGATATCAAAATTGTAAGAATGACTTAAGTTGTTCACTTTTTTATCAGAATTATGTAGTTTTTAAAAGGTGAAGCGAAATAATGATGAAACAGTAAATTGCTCAAGAAAACACTCAGCTCAAATTTGAGGTAATTTATGGTGGATAACAATTAAATGAGTTTTCACATTAACATTAAATATAAACTACTATTAAAACAGTTCCTTAACGTACTTCATATGATATTAATATACATAAATTAGTTAGACGAATATATGACCTAATAAGCACGTTTCGTCGTTGTAGCTTCTGTCACCTCTCGTAGTCAGACTATTGAACATTGGTGCGTAAAGCCAAAGGTCCCGGGTTCGATTCCCGGCGGGGCTGTGACAACAGCAACAGTTTTTTCCTCATTAATTTCAGGTAGTGTGTAAAAAATTCAGAAATGAATTTTCAGAATAATATTTCATANTATAACAACAATAAATAAGGTCACAGTTTGGCATTACGGGCGAATAAAATTTTATTTTTAACCTTTATGCACATTCTGCACATTGTAAAATTATGGACTTGGCAGACAAACATTTAAACAAACATGCTATTGTATTTACGAAATTTTCTTCTTAACTGCATACAAATTGTTTTCCTTTTGTTAATAACATAACTCTTTTTACCTAAATATAGATATGTGTATTATATATAGATACGTAATAATAGATGCACTTGTCAAAATCGTTTTTTAATCGAAACACCAACAGCTAATGAAATGATATATAGTGTATATATATAATAATAACAATAGATTCCAAAACTATTGTTATCACATAACTTTTTTATGCTCCAGATTTGTTTAAAAAATAATGTTTATATATAATATAACAGTCGATTGCTAATTGATAATCTGAACAAAGTGATAATCCAAAGAATCCTTTGCAATAATCAGTTTGGATTATCGAGCATCCTTTATCCAAACACTACTAATTTTAAATTATTTTAGTATTGTGTGATCGTCAATGATCTTTGACTCGAACTATCATGAAATTTGTCATTGTCAGGTGTACAAAAAAAGGACATAGGGTGGCTTTTATCCAAAAAATAAAACAATACTGTTCCCGAGGGATCGAAAAATTAGTTTTATATAGTTATTTATGATCTTTGAAACGTATTTAGGATATCAAGAAGAGAGAAAAGCCCTGGGTAAAGCCCAGTATACTTCGTTTACTTTCTGTAGCGATCTGACTTCAAGTTTGACCGGCGCAAAGTAGAAAAGAACAGCAATAGGCCAGAAAAGAAAGGAGACAACTCTCTTAATCGGTGAGGACCATATAATCCGTACAGTACTGCACGGAAAAATTGACCATTTTATCCACTACAATTGCATTGCTCAAATGTTCTGTTATTGGTACCATTTACTACTGAAAATATCAACGAAATGTTTATTTATATTTGAAGACATATTAAAGGCTTTAACGCTTGTTTTCGACTCGCACTACTATTCATGATTGAACAAAACTTTTGGCAGGTACTGTATGAAAAAGTATGTTTAATGAACAAAAGTCGAGAGTATAATGAGCTTTTTTCTCCCTACCTACGATTTTGCCAGCGCGCACCCAAGACATTGGAAGGAGCACATCGCTAGAAAAAGTAAATGAAGTATACTTATTATATGTTTATAATTAGTTGAGAAGGCAAAATCAAATCAAAGCCCTGACCTGTGCTTTGTTTTAAATATGAAGTAATACATCAGTTAGTGTTGTAATATTCACATTCAAACCTTAATAATAGTTCACGACTCCTGTCTACCCACACGTTATTAATTTAATTAGAATTTTGACATGTTCAAGTGCCGAGGATAAAGAGTTAAAGTGATTTTACAATTTTACAACGTTTGCAAACTTTCATTTAAATTCCCTGCTATTCAAGGATATGCTTCCTAATATGGGACGTCGTTGTTTGTACTTCAATTTTGTTATAATAAATATGCATAAACACTTGTAAGAAGGCTCGTCGCGGCTTTTTAGTGTCGACACCCGTATCTTGTTCTAACTCCAGTCCATCTATCTGAGAATGTAGACGCAAAACCACGGCCAGAGTTTGCGTCAAACGCACGTCCATTCAAGTTCTAGCGGTAAACCTTGATTAATAAAAGCGATATTATAAATATATGCTCAACGAAACAAGATTTATAATAAATTCTGTTTTTAAAAAAGGAAATCAGTAGTTAATTAAAAAAGTTGAACTAATTATCACGTTCCTGTCATTATTATCCATTAAAATAGATTACGAAATACTAGTGTTAAAAGAGGCAATAAGCGCGATACATACCTAGAATAAATAATAGCCTATAATAAATTCAATTTGTAATAAAAATTAATACGAATAAACGTAAAGTAAGGGGGAAATATTTCGCCAGAAGAGGAATTGATATTAAAGCGGGTGTCATTGGCACCGAAAGTAAGAAAATGCTGGATGTATTTTTTAAGGGTAATGTTTCTTTGAAATTAACTATTTTGGGACCTCCTTGGAAATTTGGTCTAAACCATTTTAGTTTAGAGGTGTAGAAAACAAACTGACCTCATTTTTTGATTTGTATTTTCACAGGGTTGTTTGGTTTTCCATTATTTATTCCTTTGTTTAAGTTTTGTTTGTCCACTACATTCTTATTCAACGTCATCATCATCATCATCAAGTCGTCAGTCCTAAGACTGGTTGGACATGTACCTCCACTCTTTCCTATCCTGAGCTAAATTTCCCTAAAACAACCCATATCCTTAACTATCTGCGAACAGTAATCTAATCTAAGTCTACCTCTACCCCTCCTAACTTCCTCTGCCTCTAATGTGTTTCTGACTAGACTTTCATGCCTGAGAAGGTGTCCTACTAACCTATCTCACCTATTTTTTACTGACTTCTATACAGTCCTCTGTTCTCCTATTCTTTCTAATAATTCTTCATTTCTAACCTTCTCTATCCACGGTAACCTCATCATTTGTCTGTAACACCACATTTTGAATGCATTAACCTTTGCTCCAAACGTACACCTTTAACAACATTTTTCGGTACTAAATTAACCGTTCGTGAGCATAGAAGTGACTTCTTCTTATTGAAGGCGACTCTAATCTGCGCTATCCTCTGCTTATCCCTACCACTCCTTTCGTCCTGACTTATCTGGCTTCCTAGATATCTAAGATAGGTCACTTCTTCTAATTTTTCGTGTTCATCTTTATATTCGCTCTTTCCCTACTTTTTCTTCCATTGCATATCAGTATTTTTGTTTTATTTTTATTTATTTTCATGCAGTACAGTTTTGTCAATACCGCTTCCATTTTATTTAAAGCTATCTCTAACTCCTCCTTGCTAGATACTAATACTGCTATATCATCTGCAAATCTTAGCATACTAATCTTCTGCCCCTGTATATCTATCCCTACAGTTGTACTGTCTTTAATGATGTTGATCGCGTCTTCGATGTATAGATTAGTTTTAGGATACTTATTCAACGTACAATTAAAAATGAGTGATTTTATATTCATCTTCATTAGCCCCAAATTTCAGTGTTCTAAAACGTTCGCAGCAGTGGGAGTTGGAGATATCGATAAATGAGTAAACCGATATGCCAATTTACCTCTTATTTGCTTTAAATTGATAAACTCATTTGCTTCACGACTTTGGTATTGCAGATCTTGGTATTGGATATATTCCTACATACATGAAAAGCTTATTAGGAATAGTAAATGTTATGAATGTGATTAAAATGCTAAAAATGGAGTAATGCGTTTCCATACCTATAAGATCTTTGCTAGATCTTCATATAACTCTATTCAATTTTGGAAGCATTTCAACAGAATTTACAGTATGAAACATGTCGCTGAAAGCACCATAATAGCGTGATATAAGGCGATTAGGCCATAAATTACGTAACGCTAATTAGGGCGTTATGATCTTATTACGTGGGCAGAGGGTAGAAGGGGGTCAATGTTTTCGTTGCGTAACGTTTTCAGAATTTATTTCAGACTGAATTATTGTTGGAAATTAAAAACCTTTCTCAGTTGAAGCCTGCAGCTTTTGCAGTGACGAGGGGGTGGTTAGCAATTGATAAATTTTGAGTTCCGTAATTTAGCACAGCCCCTTACGATCAAGGAATTGTGTTCTTTGTAGTGGTTCAATTAAATGGCGTGAAGAATATTAAATATTAGAAAAGTATAGGAAGATATCTTTTGTTTCTTTCTTTATTTCTTTCTCAGTGGGCGTCTTTACTATGTACGAGGGCGGTTCAATAAGTACTCGTGTTTTTAGTTTTTTTTTTATTTTTCAACATAGTCCCCTTCTGCCAACGACCCTGCCATTTTTTACCCCTTCAAAAAATAAGATTTGTCGAACTCTCCAAAATCCCCCCTGTCTCGGCGATGACTTCCTCGTTTGAGCTAAATTTCTTTCTCGCTAGTCATTTCTTCATGTTAGGGAACAAGATGAAGTCACAGGGAGTCAAATCGGGGTGTGCGGCAGCAAATTCATAACGTAATTCATGCATTTTGGCGGCAACAACTCCTGATGAATGTGCCAGTGCGTTATCGTGTTGAAAACGCACCTTCTTTTTCGTCAAATGCGTCCGTGTCTCCTTCAATTTTTTGTCGAAACGGTCCAAGAACTCACTGTAGTATTGTCCAGTGATCGTTCTTCCTTTTCCTAAAAAATCCGTAAAATGATTTCCTCGGTAACAACGTTTGCCAGGCTTCCTGGTCGCTCCTATCAAAAACGGATCTTTGTCCACGTTTAAATTCGTTGAAGCAATATCTAACTGTAGTCGTAGATAGCGAAATGTCTCCATAAACAGTATCCAACTTTGTTTTCATCTCCTCGCATTTTTTCCCATCCAAAATCAAAAAGTAGCGTCTTAGTCTAATGGCTGCCAAATCCAAATTAACCTATCAATCAGTCTGAAATTCGTTTTGGCGTGGTTTGATAGATGGCAGCACACGATGACAACACCAATCTTAAAGTGCTCCATCCATTCCGACATTTTTATTTTTTCAATTATTTTCTCTCTGATAGTTGATTGTTTATTAGTTTCCAGAATTTTGATTTGATTCTTTATTGTATAACTAACATTTTTGTCGTTAAATTCAGTAAAATAAGATGCTGTATCTGAATTTTGAAGGAATACCTAAAGTTTCTAAACAACCTGTAAACTAACATAGCAGGTAGAATGCGACGAATACGAATACACTTACGATTAGCAAAACAAGTTCAAACTTGAAAAAACCTGCAGAAGCCTTTCAAATATTTGCAGATGTTTCAGTCAGAGCTGTGGTGATCTATTACACAAAGTGGATTTGTCATACATCCAGTGAACGAAGCTAGCAAAAGAAGAAAGAAGAAAAATTTTCCATTTCGTTAAAAGTGCATTAGCAACCCTCTTGATTTACACATTATAATGTGACATGCAGTATCTATGTTAAGGTTTTTTTAGAGAATTTGTATCCGCAATTCTAAAACTTTGTTAAACGTATATTTGATCTTAGCATACAGTATTTACATATAAATATATTTCGTATATATTCACATATGCAACTTGATATTTAAATGTCTAGCACCTTAGTTGTCAATTAGGGACATAAGACTATTTAATGTAAGTTTACAATTTATTGATAGCCTTCTCCCTGATTGTAATCGGTAAGGTGTAGTAAGGTGACATTTGCTTTGAGGAAAATGTGTTTTTTGCGAAATTACGAAAGAGATGGTTCATAATTTCGACTCCTTTTTAAGCAATTTTCAAACATGGGCGCCTAAAATTTCGCTCTTACAATGGTTACAATGGTTACTATTTTCATGTGTTTGATATAAAAACGAGGCAGTAAGATGGCATGTGAAATTTATAATTTGGTTAATCTTCAATCTAATTTCCTTATGTCTATCAGAACTATCAGAATGCATCCGGTATGGTAGCGGTTACCTAAAGGATCTCCCTTGATGGAGGGGACACAGGGGCCAAGCGTTCCGAAATTTAGGACGTACTGTCTTAGGAAACTTTACAACAAACAATAAGATGCTTGGAGCTTTAAAAATTAAATTACTATCAATTTCCTGTTTTCTTTCGTCGAAATCGCGTTCCTCTAAAAAATAGTACTATATTTGATATGATCAAAATTGGCATAGTCCACAATAAAACTGTCGCATTAACTTTCTTCTTTCAACTTACTAATTAGACTAGAGTGGTCGCTGACTGAACGCCTACTTTTACTTACGACAGACGTTGCAGGGAATATCGTAAACATAGAAAAGAGATCTCAGGTGGGAATTGCAGCGGACACTAATAAAGAAAAAGGAATAGCATTATACTAGTTAATGTGTAACAGGAAGGGATGCAGACAAGCAGTATTTGAGCATGTTGGCAGCATCGGAAAGTTCAACATTCTCAGGAATTTAGAAAAGCAAAGACACTTGTTTAAAGATATAATTCCAACCAGACACCTGAGATAAAAATGTTCAGTCTCTCAGAGTCTCTGAAAGCGAGACTCGAATCTCCGTCTCTCATCGAGTCTCTCTGGTGTCGCTGAGAGAGACTGTCAAAAAAACTGCTTAGCGTCTCTGAACAAAAGACTCGAATCTCTGAACGAGAGACTCGAATTTCTTCATAGGTGGTGTCTCGATAGACATGGTTAAAAGTTCAACATATTTCAGAGATCCCAGTCTTTCTACGAGAGACTCGAGTCTCTCAATTTTTCACTTTTATTCATTCAGTCTCCCTGTGAGAGACTCGAATCTCTGAATTAACAATTTTATCGTTCGAATCTCTCATACAGAGACTGTGAGAGATCCATAAAACCACTTAGGCAATAATTGAGAGACTGCGAAAGACGCTCTCAGAGACGCTGAAACACTCTGAGAGACTGGCGAGAGACTGAAAATTTTTGTCTAGGACAGTTATAAAGTCCACCCTGATCTTTTGAGTACCTAAGCAACCCCTAACCGCTGCACCGCTTACTATTTATTCGGTTATCCTTTTACACTTTGTCTGTACTACTCATGAAGCATTTCCTAACTCAAACAAAACTTCAAAACGCAGAAAAAGAGTACAGACCCATGTGCAAACAAGAAAGAAGATACGTTTATTCTAACAGAATTTATTACGGACTTTGCCAATAATTTTGACCGTCCCAACTGTAGTAGGCTGTAAGGTGTAGTTGAAATATTTAGAGAAGGGGCGCTTCAAAATTGAATTCCTCCTGGGGATACTGAAGTACTAAATCCGCTACTGCCTGTATTATTATCATTGCTACAGCTGATATAGCGGCAGGAACGCCTATGGTCTTAACTGACGTTAAATCACTAGTTTCAAGGCCTCATCTTTTGCAAGTGCTTTTTTTACGACTTCCTTCTAAACACGACAGGTTTCTTGTAATAGCTAGAATTAAGAGTGCGTTTTAAATGAAGGCTTCTTTTTCATTAAAACTAGACAATTTCATTATTCAACGCTTTTTCTTTTACCCTCACATAACCTTGCTAAATTACCGCATTTTTCCGTGTCAGAGGCGCCAAATTTATTAGGAATCTAGTTTTGCAAACGCACACAGTTGACATGAACGAATGCAACGTTCAGTTGGATAAATAATAAACGGGAAGAAAAAGGACTAATTGTAAAAGAAACAACCCATTCGGTGGCTTATTTAAGTGCGAAATCAGTAGGGAGAGGTTTACCCAAACAAAGGCTATGTTACGATAAACCGATCAAATATGAAACTTGTAGCAAAGGATTTTGTAAAAGAGGAAATATACCGGGATGATTTTTTTATCGTCAGGAAACAAAAAATCAAGAAAATGTTTTACGAAGCATTTCGCCATTTGAAACGTTTGGCGAATGAGTTACTATCAAGTTTGGATACAATGGATAATGAATTGCCAGAAGGTATTTCGCCAGGAGAATTTTGAGACAAATAAACGGCATTTTTTTGATGCCTGAAAATTTGAGGAATCTAGAAGAAGATGACTTTGAAACCACTGTTTCAGAAATATTTAGAATTTTACACTGCAGATCTAAGGTATAAACAGGTCCGTTTCATTGATGTGTATTTCTCAGAAAATCGTGATTTCTAGAACAATGGTTCAATGCATTATTTGCAATTTGTGATTGCAAGAAATATATAATGGGCAGTTTCCCCGAGTGCTGCGGTTTGATTTTAAATTGTTTTTGAGTTTGCCTGTAGGTTCAGCTAGTGTTGAACGTGATTCCTTTGAAAGTTATTGAAGAATATTGTCGGCTTTCATCAGCTTCCTTAGCTGAAAACAGACGCAATAATTTTTGTACACTTTACACTGGAATATCAATGGGGCTCCAGTAATGGAAGTATTTTTTGAACAAAAAGCAAGATATTCAAATCATTCTGGTTATCATCATAATAGGATCGTCAGTTCTAAGACTGATTGGTCACGCACCTCCACTGTTTCCTATTCTGAACAAATCTTCGCATTTCCCTAAAACTATATTGAAAAATTGTCGATCGGGCCTTTGTTCTTAAATCGGCCTCTACATCAGTAGTCCTAGACTTTTCCTCCTGTTTCAGCCGTTTTCGGCCAAATCCATTCCTGTTTCTGATATCTGATAATAATTAATTAATTGATCACATGGCGGACAGTGACCTCGGTATACATAGGCAGGTACCTGCCTGTCTATGTACCGCTGAATGAAAGTTGGAACAACATAGACACGATTCAACTTGCATGTAAGTTGCATTATAAGGAAGACAATCTTATGCCGTCAGAATAGACAAGTACATGTTTTTTTATTATACACGTCGCATTATTGTATGTACAGTCGTCGTCGATACTTTGAAAATCGCCCACGTAATGTTCCGCACTTTTTTAGAACGTTACAAACGTTTTATGTCGTGTCTATCTATTTGTAAGCGGCGGCATGAGAATAATTAATAAACCAAATATAGGTTTGGCTTACTTAGTTCTTTCATGCGTTCGAACTCCTAACGAACGCGTTCGTATGCATGTGACGATCCTCGTGGCGATATGTCAACCGAAATTGAACAGTTTATAAATAAATAATTGACAATGTTGTATATGTGAATACAGTGAAAGAAATCCAAATTTATTTGCAGTCGCTATTGGCTTGTGCCATCTTCTGCTATTCGAGTTAAAGAAACCTAGACTTATCATTCATTTTTTTTAATTTTTACATTAACGTAAGGGAGACTGGGATTGGCACCGAGCGGCATGGCCTAGAGGTTTAGACCATTGCTTAGCATTCGGGAGGACGCCGGTTCGATTCCGGGGCCGTCTGCCTCGGTCCAAGTTTTTCTGTGATTTCCTTGGATCACTTAGGCAAATGCTGAGGCAGTAATATTCCACAGATAATCTTTCATTCTCTTCTGTCTTCATTTCGTCCGTCTCAACTTTCTCACCCGAACCACCACCCACCCATTCCTGAAGCGAGACTAAAGAGGGCCTTCTGCCCTACCTTCCAGCATAGTCCGGAGGGTCTGTCCACCCAGCAGCATTAGTGGCTGGTGGGAACGAAACACCCAAAAGTTTTTTTTTTTTAGGGATTGCAAACAACTTCGATTTCTTGCCATCGTGGAGTTAGGCAAATGTCCATCATCTTGTACTATTAACCCTATAACTACTGAACGGCAAGTTCTAGAGATTCAGACCAATGCTAAGAATTTAGGAAGACACCTGTTTAATTTCGGATCCGTCTGTCCTGATCTAAGTTTTTCTATGGTTTCCTTGGATCACTTACGCAAATGCTGGAGCAGTAATATTCCATACGTAATGTAATCTTTCACCCTCTTAAGCCTTCATTTCGTCCGTCTAGACTTTTTCGTCCCAGTCACAACCAACTCCTACGTCTCCACCAGCATTAGTAGCTGATAGCGTTGGATACACCAAATTATTTTTTTAACTAATTTTAGTAATTAGTTTCAAAAAAAGCACAAACAACTTTTTTTAAAAAGTGTTGCAATTTATATACTGGTCGTCCCTACATGACAATCTTTCTGATGTTTGGGATTATCTGGTATCGATCTTGGTTTGGGTAGTTATATCCGAGTGGGACTACTTGACTAGTTGGTATATCTGACAACGGTTCACCCCACAGAAATGTCCAAAACTAGATGGATACCACACAATCTCAAGTACAAAAGAATAGAAAAACCAACTGTGCACCAAACTCTGTGAACTGGTTCTTTTCTGTTTGGGATTTAAAGGCCATCGTCGATTGGAGCTGCATCCTAACGCTTTGCAAGCGCGAGTGACCAGCTTCTTCTAAGATCCTTCCATCTCTGAAGTTAAATGTAGATTCCATCAGAGTCCATCGTCCATGTTTCGCACCCGTATAATACTGCGCTCCAAACATACCTTTAACAATCTTTTTCGAATTTCTAAATTAACCGTTCTCGAGCATAGAAGTAACTTCTTTTTATTGGAGGCGACTCGACCGTGCGCTATCCTCTGCTTTATATCCCTACTACTCCTTTCGTCCTGACTTATCTGACTTCCGAGATACTTGAAATTTTCCACGATTGTGCAAATAATAATAGATAAACAACTACTTAGTAAACGCTATTTTCGATATACATGACATTTGTTTTTAATTACAAGTGTTTTCATGACAGTCAATTGTTTATCATTATAGTCTTTTTATTGTTGACATAGTAGTATATGGGCAGTAAACCATTGAATTTTTCTAATTAATGATGAACAACATGTAAAATCAAGGCGCTCCACTCCTTTCACAATACCATAAATTCTATTGTGTATGTAGATTGTGTTATAACCAGTGGTGGCTCGTAAGTATGTTGTACGACTAATTATAGTGAATAAATTAACAAATCAATAATTATGGAGCATTGATAGGTACTTATAAGGCAAGGAGACTAGAGATACAGGCAATACCTTAACTTGAATCGAATATATCTAAAAAGCATCATCACTAAAAATGGATATAAAATGCAAGGGTTGCCAATCTTTTTTTTTGAACAGTATACTTGGGATCATAAGGTTACGGTAGAAAAAACAATACTCTCTTCGTTTGTGTTATCATGGCAGTTCTAAGCTTCTACGAGCTTTAGCTTTAGATTAGGTAATGTTGACTGCACTGCAATATGAAGCCAACTTCAAGGAGGATGCCTATCATCACTTCATGACAGTTTCTACTTTGAGATTTAGTTTTAGATTAGGTTATGTTGGTCGAACTATAATAGTTGAAGCCATCCTTAAGGAGGATGCCCATCATCACTTCATCACAGCTTCTATTAGGAGCTATATTTTTATATTAGACAATGTTGGCTGAACTGTAATATGAAGCCAACTTCAAGGAGGATGTTCATCATCACTTCATCACAGCTTCTACCATTAACTTTAGTTTTATATTAGGTTATGGTGGTCTCTAATATTCTAATATTTGAAGCCAACTTCAAGGAGGATGCCCATCAACACTTCATCACAGCTTCTACTACGAGCTTTAGTTTTATATTAGACAATGTTGGCTGCACTGCAATATGAAGGCAACCTCAAGGAGGATGCCCATCATCACTTCATCGCTGCTTCTACTACGAGCTTTAGTTTCAGATTAGGTTATGTTGGTCGCACTCTTAAATTTGAAGCCAACATCAAGGAGAATGCCCATCATCACTTCATCACAGCTTCTACTACGAGCTTTAGTTTTAGATTAGGTTATGTTGGTCGCACTGTAATATTTGAAGCCAACTTCAAGGAGGATGCCTGTTATCACTTCGTTGGTGTTGTCGACGACCACGACTGGTTAGTGTTGGATCCACACAGTTTTGGTATGCTAGTCAAAAAATAGGGAATGCATTCTAATCCGTTTCTCTATTTCGTAACATCTAACCCTTTCCGGCATTTTATTCCTTATATAATACAGGCTGAACCGCTACATAGGAAACTTTATTTTAATATCAAGTATTTTGCTTCTTTCGTTTGGGTCGTCCCTAGACTACGCTAATCCGATTTCAAATAGATCCCTCTGGAGTTAATCTTCACTCCAATACTTCCGGCCAAGGTTCTAGTTTTCTCTTGTAAACCTTTGGTGTTCTGGGTTATATATTTCTCTGTTACTGACTTGAGTTCCTTGTCTTCTCATTTCTTCCTGAGCTTTTCTTTTACTTCTTTATGCTATCGAATACTACATTTGACTCCTTCGTCTCAAAGAACTTCTCTACCTGGTTGGATAATCTTCTAAGCATAATAGTTTAATGTTTTTATTTGTTATTTGTTTTTAATTTTAAGGAAACCAATATCTTATCATTACGCAGTAGTCGATAATAGAGTCTGATACCTTACTGCTTAACTGCTTATGGTTGCTGTAAGTTGATGATGTTCAAGATGAGAACCGGTTCTTTCGTAGTAGCTACCGGTTATATTTCAGTAGTGGTATTATTAAGCCTGTAAGTGTGTATAACAGGTTCTTTGGTGGAGACAGATATTGATTGTCCATTACATCTTGCATAATGCTAGGCCATTGTGTGTTTTATAGCCCAGCTAAAATCTTCTGATAATGGAATACTCAATTCGTTCCAAAATTTACGGATACATACAGGTATCTGCCACAATAAAAATAAACCTTGAGAGATTTCTATACAATACCTGACAATGTTTTATAGTGTAATGCAAATATACATATTATGTTATGTGCATTTGTATGCTAATCAGATTTAACGAAAATAACTTGCTCAATGTCAGTTTTCAGTTCTCACAAATTAACAAGTTAAGCGTATGCAAAATTAAAAACTCACTCTTTCTCGAGTCGAAAAGATGCAACAGATGTAGGTAAAGGGGACTGTAGGGAGCATGGGCGCAACAACAGAGGGTCGTAGAAAGTCTGAGCACCCTCTGAATCATAGCGAAAGCCTCACCCAACTAAAACCCAAGTTTATTAAAACCCTCATAACCCAAATATAGAGATAGATATTCATGGGCAAAAGATTGGTATGCTTAGATTTGCAGATGATATAGCAGTAGTAGAATCTAGCAAGGAGGAGTTAGAGATAGCTTTAAATAAAATGGAAGCGGTATTCGCAAAACAGTACTGTATGAAAATAAGTAAAAGTAAAACAAAAAAACTGGTATGCAAGGGAAGAAAAAGAAGGGAATGAGCGAATATAAACATACGAGATGAAATATTAGAAGAATTGGCTGATTTTAGGTAAGTCAGGACGGAAGGAGTAGTAGGGATATAAAGCGGAGGATAGCGCAGAGTCGAGTCGCTTTCAATAAAAAGAAATCGCTACTATGCTCCCGAACGGTTAATTTATAAAATTCGGAGGAAATTGCTAAAGGTAAATGTTTGGAGAGTGGCATTAGATGGTTGCGAAACATGGACGGTGGGCGCGGTGGAAAACAAAAGGTTAGAAGCGTTCGACGGCGTATGATGAGTATACCGTGGATAGAGAAGGTTAGAATGAAGAGGTATTAGAAAGAATAGAAGAACAGAGGACTCTTTGGAAGTCAGTAAGAAATAGGCGAGATAGGTTGGTAGGACACCTTTTCAGGCATGAAGAGCTGGTCAGAGATATAGGAATAGGAGTTAAGAGTAGAGGTAGACCTAGATTACATTACTGTTCACAAGTAGTTAAGGATGTCGGATGTTCTAGTTTTAGATAAATGCGAAAATTAGCTCATGATATTAGAAAAGAGTGGAGATTCGAGTAGTCTTAGGACTTACGGTGATGTTGAACCCAAATATCCGGTATAAGAGAAAAAAATAACTATTTTTTGTAACTGTCTAGCCTTTGCTGTCAGTGAATAAAGGACAAATTGAAATTAACTCAAAGTAGTACTAGTAGGTCCCACTGTGCGTAACTACTGTACAGGGCATAATGGAAGAATAATTTCGAAACTTCAGTTTCTAGACAATAAAGCTACGTATTTCGAAATAGCTTTGAATTTGCCACTTCGAGATACTAAACTTCCACGTTCGTTGACAGCAGTAAAAGCGGATAAAACTAAAAGACTGCTTGTAACCTCCACGATCTGCTAAGTTGGATGCATGAGATGTACAGTGAATGTAATCAGCTAGACATTGAGTTTCTTGATAATGGCCTCAACTCCGTCGTAATATCCAGACATATTACCTGCTCCATCCTAAGTCTGCCAAAATAACTGATGTGTAGATAAATCAAAATCTCTCAGATTTATAAACATATATACTCACTTGAGATTCCAGGGTACCTCTTCGTAGTTAGAATTGTTGCGCCCATGATAGGGAGGCATTAAATAGACGTAATAGCCTTATAATTATAATCTTTGTGTAGTTTTTATATTAACATCTTTTCAAATATTTAATTTGAAGTATTTTATTTCATTAATTCACATTATAAATTCATACAATCCAAACATCCAATATGTGAGTCTCTAACTGAGGATAAGTGTCGAAATGCGTGTAGATTTTCTCGTTTTCAAGTGGAGTTTTAACTTTTGGTGTTTTAATTACAAATTAAATTTTCTGAACGGAAATAACGATAACAATTTAGTCGAATTTAATTATTTTTAATCAAACGCTATTTGTCGACTGCTTTCAATTATATAAATTCCCGAGTCCTTTCCGCCTTTCAGTTAAACTCCGCAGCAAAACCACTCCGTTAATTTACATGGGTTAATTACTGTTCCACCCTAATGACGTTCGACTTGGTGATTAAGTAAAAGTTCCCGAAATGCTTGCTCATCCTCATCGTCCGCCGAAAATAACACGAACCACGCTGTATATAGTTAGGACGATCAGTATTGGCAAAGTCCGAAATAAATTATCTGCGAGAATGGACGTATCTTCTTTCTTGTTTCCACTTGGGACTGTAGTCATTTGTTGCGTTATAAAGAGGCCCTTGTTAAGTTAGGAAATGCTTCATGAGTAGTACAGACAAAGTGAAAAGAGATAACCGAATAAGAGTAAGCGGTGCAGCGGTTAGAGGTCGCTTAAGTACGCGAAAGATCAGGGTTGGCTTTAAAACTGCCTGGTTGTGTTAGGATCTTGGATCCTAAGCTACTTAACTTAACTTAAAATAAGGTACTGCACTTTTATATGTTATATTTTTCAATTACAAAAATGTTCTAAATCTTATAAATTTTCCCTGTTTGTTACTTTATTTTCCTGAGAATCCTTTAAGTTCCGATGCTGGCAAAATGCTTGTCTGCGTCTCTTCCTGTTATACATTAATTTGTGTAGCGTTATTCCTTTTGCTTTATGAGTGACCGCTGCAATTCCCACCTGACATCTCTTTTCGATGTTTACGATATTCCCTACAACGTCTGTTGTGAGTAGGCGTTCCGTCAGCAACCGCTCTAGTCTAGTCACTGTTGCCAACCTACTACAGGAAAAAATCCCACGCACAGGTCCAGAAAATCCCATATTTTCTCTAAAAATCCCTTCACGCGCAGGTCCAAAAAGTCCCATATTTTCTCTAAAAATCCCTCCAACTTATTACTATTATTATTTTNGGTGGGTGGTGGTTCGGGTGACAAAGATGAGACGGACGAAATGAAGACAGAAGAGAGTGAAAGATTATCTGTGGAATATTACTGCCCCTGCATTTGCCTAACTGATCCAAGGAAACCACAGAAAAACTTGGACCAAGTCAGACGGACCCGGAATCGAACCGGCGTCCTCCCGAATGCTAAGCAATGGTCTAAACCTCTAAGCCATGCCGCTCGGTAGCGGTTAGAGGTCGCTTAAGTACGCTAAAGATTAGGGTCTGCTTTATAACTGCCTGGTGTCTTTGCCTTCCTAAATTCCTGAGAATTCTTTAAGGTCCGATGCTGGCTGACAACATGCTCAAATTTTGCTTGTCTGCATCTCTTCCTGTTGTACATTAGTTGGTGTAATGTGATTCCTTTTTCTTTATTAGTGTCCGCTGCAATTCCCACTTGACATCTCTTTTCGATGTTTACGATATTCCCTACAACGTCTGTTGTGAGTAGGCGTTCCGTCAGCAACCGCTCTAGTCTAGTTAGTAAGTTGAATGAGGAAGAAAGAAGAAAATGCGACACTTTTGAATGTCCCAACTATGCGTGTATAAAACAGGCATCTACGTAGGTGGCTGTAGTACTAAAGAAAACGAGTTCTTTTATTCGTTCTCTTTTGCGTTTGTTATCGCCAACGAAATGTGAAACGAACTAAAGCGGAGAGAGAGAGAGCAAGAGTCTTGCGCATTTTTTTGCTGTCATAAAGCTAAAGGGTCTCAGCTGTCATTCAAAATCAAACGGCGTAGGGCGTACTAGAATGCAGTAGATTGTGCACGTTTCCAGAGGGTAGCTGCAGGAGGGAGGCAGTGGTAATAACCATAACTCAGGTTCAGGATGCTCACCATGTACCGTAGCTATCGTTCCCGAGGTAATATACGATACACACACACACACACACACACATCTACGTACCTTAAACGCAATCCCCTCGTCGATGTCGGAGCAATTTGAACCTCAATGACAACGTTACAGAAGGGCCTGGCTACGAACAAAGAGCAGTTCACGTCGTCGATGAAGAAGAAGCAGAAGAAGCGGCAGAGAAGGTTAAGCCCGACCCGGGCATGCTCAGTCCTGTCGTTCTTTGTTCACAATTCAGGATGCTGAAACTGAGTTCGAATAATAGAATGCGGGACCACGGCTTGTAAATCATGTCACAACAAAGAAGTGAGAACGAGATCTCCGTCCCTATACATCTAACGTCGTCGGCGTCCTGTTTGGATTTAATGAGCGAGGGGTAAACGAAGGGTTGAAGGAGGAAGTGTGCCGTTTAAAAATGAATTCGTGTATTTTTGGAAGTTTCGGGGAGTTCCAGATGAGTTTGTTACCGAGTTTATAAACAAAACGAACACCGAGCAAGGTTTACATAATAATGAGCATCTGCTGGTTTTCGTCTTATTCCAGTTCGCAGGATTTATGTAATAGTTAAGGATGTGGGATGTTCTAGTTTTATGAAAATGCGAAGGTTAGCGGAAAATAGGAGGGAATGGGAGATGCGTGTCCAATCAATCTTAGGACTGGACTGATGATGATGATGATGATGATGATGATGATAATGATGATGATGATGATGATGATGACGACGATGATGATGATGATGATGTGTTTTATATATAAGTGTGCTATCGTAAAAATTCGATTTCAGTTAAAACTCGATTTGCATAGGATAAAGTATAGTACAGTCGAAATATGAAGGCAAAGTCCCCAATAAATAATGCACACTAAAGGCATATCGTTTTTCTCGTTCTTACAAACGGAAGATATCCTGTCTTCACTCTCTAAACACCCCTCCCTCCACAGCTGCGTCGAGACCTGCACCTACGTTTCACAAGAATCAATCGAATAAAATGAGACGATCGACAACATGCTTGTCTTGTCATTTGTACCTACATAAAATGGACAAATTTACAGGGTCGGCTTAATTTAGTTGGTGTATTTGTGCGAATACTCATCTCTCTACATATATCGTTTAAGTTACACGACTACTACCTCAAGCCGATCCTGTAAATTTGCTCATTTAATGTAGGTACAGACAACAATACAAGCACGTTTCCAACCGTCTCATTTTATTCGATTGATTCTTATGAAACGTAGGTGCAGGTCTCGACGCAGCTGTGGAGGGAGGCGTGTTTAGAGAGTAAAGACAGGATATCTTCCGTTTGTAAGAACGAGAAAAACGATGTGCCTTTAGTGTACATTATTTATTGGGGACTTTGCCTTCTTATTTCGACTGTACTATAGTTTTGATTCTTAGAAAAGCGGTTAGACTAATCGTAAGTTTTCCACTCAAACAAAACAATTCAATAGCCAGGCAGACCAGACAGGGACAACATTAATTTAGATTTGCCTAAATGTATCTAGATAAAAAAGATGTTGTTACTAGAAGAATAACCTGAAGTATATACGGGTAGGTTTGTGTGCATCTAACAGCAAAGATTTCCTTTGCCAAAACGAATTTTGAATAACACTTTTGTTTACGACACACCTACTAACACCAGGTAAATAGCGCCATTAACCTACGCTATTTACGAATCACTTTCTTTATTTTTATCATTTCAAACTTTCCATTATTGTGGAAAAATCACAAAAATAACTGACTCATAATTGAGACGTTGTCTTTGTATTTCTCGAAAACTAGAACATTCCAGCATTCGACATTCTTAATTATTTACAACTTAGGTGTTCTGCGTTTCTATACTCTTGTTTGTGCTTCTATATGCAAGAAAATATACATCGGAAAAATGAGCAGGAAAATAAAGCAGTATGAGCATAACAATTCTCCACATGGTACATTGAAAAGTTAAAAAGTATATACAGTAGATTACAAAAAAACGCCCCAAAAGATATCTCCTTTATTTTTAAAGATATGGCAAACAATAGTTGGGACGTTCAAAATTGACATAATCCGCAATAAAACTATTGTATTTACTTTCTTCTTTTAACCGACTTACTGGACTAGAGCTGTTACTGACAGAACGCCTATTTTTACTCACGATAGGCGTTGTATGTAGTATTGTAACTTAAAAAAGAGATGTCAAGTGGGAATTGCAGCGGCGCTAATAAAGAAAGAGGAATAATATCACACCAAATAAATTAAACAGAGCATGTTGTTAGTTCAAAATGCTCAGGAATTTAGGAAATCAAAGCTCTTGTTTAATGATATAATTCCAACCAGGCTGTTCTAAAGCCGACCCTGATCTTTTACGTACCTAAACAAACTCTAACCGCTGCACCGCTTACTGTCATTCGGTTATCTCTTTTCACTTTGTCTGTTCTACTCATGAAGCATTTCGTAACTTAACAAGGGTCTGTTCAAAATGCAGGAAATGACTATGTCCCAAGTGGAAATAGAAAAAAAGATACGCCCATTGTCGCAAATAATTTATTTGGGACTTTGCCATGTTTGATCTTCCTAACTATTTGGTTATCATCTATGTTTTGGGATAGATGCTCAATAAATGATGCTTCCTGTTTTATAGGAATATACATCAACTACTTTAAACGAAACACCTTATATATTTTGTTATTTTTGGATACATTTTTAAATTGTCTTTTTTTAGTTAGTTCTAGCTTGTTCTTTGGCAATTTTCGACCCTAATTATATCATGTACCTATAAGTATACTTGCGATAATGTTTTTTTTTTACATCTGCCTGTATTTTGACTTGTTCTTTATTTTCTACACAAGTATAATTTTTCAATGGTCATCGCAACCAAATTCATCTTAGTTTTCCAGCAAGACGAAGGAAATTAAATTATTTTGTGATGCCTTTATTTGTAGTCGCTTTCAGTTTAATTGGGTAGTAATAACAGTGCAGGTAAACTGGAAAGTTCCTCGTCATTATCAGTTTGATTAATGCGATTATGGTACACTTCCGCTTCCGTCAAAAAAATGACATTTACAAATACTACCGTTTCATTAACTTAAGTTGTCACTCTCGGTACAGCGAAGAATTTCACACATTTTCTTATGACAAATAGAATGCATATTGAAAGGTGATGAAACGCTTTACGTCACAAGTTAAATGTTATTTGCTTGCTCTTTCGCACATTTTTTTATTCAATTTTAACTTTTGCATTTTGGCGGCATTGAAAACCGTAAAAACTAGCCGCATGTTTGAGCTGTTATTTTATACAAAAAAGATGGTGCACATTCAAAAATAAATCTCAAGGTACATTACTTAGTAGATAATAAACGAAATTCAAATTTGAACCTACTTATTTAATGCATGCGCAATTTATATGGATCGTATATCTAGATCTATTATTTTATGTAAATGATAAATGTGTAATTGCTTACAAAATTTTGCCTTATTTATAAAATAAGCAGTAGACTAGTCGATTTCATGTAGTAAGTAATTCATCATCATAATGTCGTCAGTCCTAATCCTGAACTAATCTTCGCATTTCCCTAAAACTAAAACAGCCCACATCCTTAACTATTTGCTAACAGTAATCTAATTTAGGTCTACCTCTACCGCTCTTTACTCCTGTTTCTGCCTCTAATATGTCTCTGACTAGACCTTCATGCCTGAGAAGGTGTCCTACCAACCTATCCAGCCTATTTCTTATTGACTTCCATAGAGTCCTCTGTTCTCCTATTGTTTCTAATACCTCTTCATTTCTAACCTTTTCTACCCACGTTATCCTCATCATCCGCCTATAACACCACATTTCGAACGCTTCTAGCCTTTTCTTTTCCGCCGCGCCCACTGTCCATGTTTCGCACCCATACAACGCCGTGCCAGTAAGTAATTAATTAAAGTTCAAAGTAACTCTTTAATGCAATTGTTGCGCGCCCTTTTCGCAAATACTTTGTTACAAATTTTGCATTTAGAACTTGCATCGTTAATATCAACAAAATAATCCCAAATTGAACTTATTTTTGGCTTTAAAATTGCACTTTTAACTTAAAATTTACACCAATCAGCAAACACTATATAAAATAAATAAACGCTATAACTGTCTTAGTATTTTCGAAATGATATTATTAGGAGAACTCTTTAAGGGGTAGCTGAAAGTCGTGGACCTTTTTAGATTAAAGTAGGAAATTAATAAAAGAATATGTTAAGACATTATACCTGCGGGCTTCCCCGAATCCTTCTAATTGCCGCCTTCGTTGCATTCGCAGTGCATCTGCCTTGTATTCTTGAAATTTGGTTTTTCCCTAAATTATAACACCATTGTGTACCATCCAGCTACGAACCTTTTGGTGTACGTGACTAGTGTCGTTGGGAGTAGTGACCCGGGAAAAATTCCATAAACAGAAATAACACAAGTGGGAGAAATAGGTTGAGATAAAAAAAGGACAGAACAGTTCAGAAAAGACAGTATTAGCACATCCATCAAAGCAATCGCTTCAAAATTCAATTCATTTTTGTAATCTTAAGTTTAAGTGTGTATGTATAGGGTTAATAAACGTATTTAATGATACGCATCTTATTAATCGGACATACGCTGGTCCTTCGAGTTGTTTAATTGTTCTTACCGAACAATATATGTGGTACAGCAGTACACCGGCGAAAGATAGGTATATAAGTTTTTTTACTTTTCCTTCGCCAAGCGAGCCAAGCTCCGTAACAGAATAAAATTTCAAAAATATCAACATACGAAATAAAAGGAAAGAGACTTAAGCTTTCAACTATAATAAAGTTATTTGCACAGGGATAATCTTATTATTAACAAAATTTTACTAAGTTAACAAAATATTTCCCTAGACTTCCCTCCCCTCTTGTCACATCTCGTTAAGCTTTCCCTTCCCCTTTTTTTGCGTAAGTATTTTATGAACGATCCCTTAATGATTATAACACACAAACTTTTTCTGCGATCGAAGACATTTTAAAATATCTATAAAATAAAATATATTTTACATGTATATTTAGCAACAGGCAGTTATAGAGCTGGGGATGCAACGTAGAGAAGTAAATATTAGGAAGGGAGTCAGGCAGGGATGCACACTGTCACCGCTACTTTTCAATCTATACATCGAAGACGCCATCAACATCATTAAAGACAGTACAACTGTAGGGATAGACGTGCAAGGGCAAAAGATTAGTATGCTTAGATTTGCAGATGATATAGCAGTATTAGCATCTAGCAA